>NW_022436964.1:11884287-12050141 GCF_009761245.1 Sapajus apella
AGGAAGGAAGGAAGGAAGGAAGGAAGGAAGGAAGGAAGGAAGGAAGGAAGGAAGGAAGGAAGGAAGGAGGGAGGGAGAAAGGGAGGGAGGGAGGCAGGCAGGCAAAATTATAGTAAAGATAATAGAGCTAACAGAAATTTTAGAGACAGTATAGCCCACTCCTTTTTGAAGAAAAACTAAGCCCTTGGGAGGAGCGCTCAAATTTTACCTAGAAAATTAGTTATAAAACAGAGTTATATGGTTTTGCTTTGTGTCTTCACTCAAATCTCATTTTGAGTTATAATTCCCACATGTTGACGGAGGAGCCTGGCTGGAGGTGCTTATATCATGGGGACAGTTTCCCCAAGCTATTCTTGTGATAGTGGGGGAGTTCACAAGACCTGATGCTTTAAAAGTGACACTTTCCCCCAAGCTCTCCTACTGCCTTGTGAAGAAGGTACTTGCTTCTCTCTGCCTTCTGCCATGATTGTAAGTTTTCTGAGATCTCCCCAACCATGTAGAACTGTGGGTCAATTAAACCTCTTTTCTTTAAAAATTACCCAGTCTCAGGTAGCATCTTTAAAGCAGTGTGAAAACAAACTAATACACTGAGAATATTAAAAAAAAAAAAAATCAAGATTCTGTATCCTCTCTCCAGTGAGTGAAATGACACCTACAAAGTGCTTAGCAGAGTAGCTAGCTTATAGTCATGGAAATAACGGGGTTTTTTTTCTACTGTGTTCTACACAATTCATTTTCTGGTATATGTTAAGACATAGAAGGAAACATACAAAACCTCTATTATGCACTCTGAAGCTACAGAGATGAATGAAAACATGGTCTTTTTTCTCAGAAGAGTAATTATAATGGAAAACATTTATTGCATATTTACTGCCTGAAATGTGCTCTGACGAAGTTTGCATGCATCACACATCATTTAATTCTAAAAGCATTTCTATGCAACATGTATTATTAGCATTGCTTTTTTATCAAAGTGAGCAAATAAAGACTTAGGGAGATTATATAGCCTCACAGCTAGTTAGTGGAAAAGTTACGATTCAGTGGATTCTGATCTTGAGAATATTAAATATTAATATTAAATATTAATGTTTAACATCTCAGATTATTAATTCAATATCCATGAATCAGCATTTACAGTGAAGACATATGACCTAAAATAGACTTGTTATTTTCTTATCTGCAATCTTTCCATGTGCCATAAAAGCAGCTGTTATAGATAGTTGTGTATCAGACTTACTTTGAGAAAGCTAGAATATTTATAGCAAAGAAAGGGAAACAAAAATGAATAGAAAGTCAACAGAAAATAAAAGAATAGGAAAAGAAGGAAAAGCAGGAAAACGGATGAAAGTTTTGAGAGAAAGCATCAGAAGATTTTGAGTTTGGGTTTCTTGTAATTTAGGGGCACAATAAACCATTTCCCAGTAGGTGGTGCTAGAGTATATCAGTTCCAAAATCCAAAAAGGCTGGCTTTCCTTTTTGGATTTTTCCTCTCCACATTCAGAAATAAAACAAAGAAAACCCCTCACAACCAATCAAATACCGGAAGTTGAGAATGACTGACTTTTTTGTAGTGATGCCAACTTTAAAATAAATTATACTTTCCTCTGTATTACCAAAAAAAAAAAAAGAGAGAGAGAGAGAGAGAGACTACTTGAAATGCAGTGCCTTTGTGAGAAAATACTGTAATGCCAGCAAGAGTTGAAATATTTTATTCAGTATTTTTCCTCTGAGATTTTGTCCTATATTCACAAAAGATGTTTTCCATAGCCACTTAGTAAGTACAAAGTAAAAGGAGTTTTAGAGATTCCCAGTTCCACATAATAAAAGCCAATATAAAAAGAGGTTTGCAAATCTTCTCCCACAATTTTCTTATAATGAAAGAAAACATGAGAATAATAAAATGTCAATATAATATGATTTTAGTTAAGAATACACTGAAGGGGAAAAATCCTTTAATTTCTCAACTAAATAATATAGAGTTATACATACCCAGGAAACTAAAGGCTAGATGGAACTAGCAGAGCCTTTTCCATTCTCAGCCTAGGCTAGTGCCCCAAAAACCGTGTTTATTAAAATGTAGTCTCTTCCTGGCCCATGGATACACTGAGATAGACTTTCTTGTATGTTGAGAAATAATCACTTGTCATTTTCATCCCAACATCTTTAGTTTGATTATAAATGAACCATTGAAGACATGTATTAAAAAAATAGGTATCGCTCTATCGGTTTCTTATCAAAAGTGACATTCTTCTGCCTATTATTCCCAGCAGTATCTTGCTATTTCCATCTTGTCTGCCTATGGGAGTCAAGAAATGATTTTATTTCTTTAATGTGCTAAAGAATACAGCTAGTATAAAGGGTTTGGAAAGACTGCAAGAGAATATGAAGCATCTGCATATACAGGAGATAATTTTTAAGTAAATGAGTGATGACATTTGCAGTTTAAGTTTTCTCTTTCAGGTTTAGGGTTCAGGAATAAAACACCATGAGTGTAAGATTGTAAATGCTAGACCACCAACAGAGGTTTAGGACACTCCTTTGACCCTTCACAAATTGGATGGTATGTTTGGATGGAGTGTGCCCTCCTTTACCAGGTATTTCAGGTTATGAGGGGAGGATGCAAGCTGTGAATCGGCATAACTAATTGAGACAGAATTTGTGCTTTGTGCTTCATGGATCTTTTTTCCATTTATGTCCACTTCAGGAAGGCAGCCAGCTCCTTCATGCTTTTAACCTCGCAGGAGGTTTGTGCTGTAGGACAGAAAGGCTAATTATACAGCAGATAATCTGCCTCCCTGGCACTCCTTGAGGGAATTATGCCAGATAGAAGAAAGAGAGACATGTGCCTTGTAGAAAAGAGAAAGTGAGAGGGGTGGCAAGGCCCAGAAGTCCAGGATGGAAAGAGAGATCTGCAGACTCCCAGGGAACCTACAGCTTTCTCCACAGCATTGCTGGAGGTGAGCAGTTTTGGGTTAGGTGGGAGGGGTGTGGCTGCTTAGTATGCCCCAGGCGCTGGAGTGTAGGCTGATTTTCACAGCCTTTGCAAAGTTTACAGGGCTTCCAGATGGCACTAAAACTCAGGGCTCTCAGATTTCAGTAGCCCTTGTAAGTTTAGACAAGGCATCTCAGTGGTAACCGGGATGAGTAAAAGACCCCCAAATGCTTTGGTTTTCATAAGATGGGTGTGAGTGAGAGAGCACCAAAATAAATTCAGATTGAATTATCACAGGATTTGAGCTCAAAAAAAAAAAAAATCTAAGCTTATTTTAAATAAATACATTTGATGTCTCAGATTTTTTTTACTAAGAATTATATTTACTTTAGTTCAAGTTTGGTTTCTAATTCTGAGATTTTTCCCTAAAAATGTAACTATTCATGCCAACAAAGGCAAATAACATTTTTGTTCCAAAGAAAATACAAAATGCAAGAAGTGGGGAGAAATGTATAAGAACACCTTTTTAAAATAATCTTTTCTGGGTAAACATACTACTTGATAAAAACTCAAGGCAATATCATTATTATGTAACAGGCCAATTTTTGCAAGATAAGAGTTAGGGAGGGGTGCGATGAGTAGATTTTAACATCCTTGTACCTCCAAGTGTGCATGGCAAAAAAAGAATAATGTTTGGGCTTTTATGATGTGAATCAAGATATGGCCTCATGGCTGAATTATCCATTGAAATGGAGACGTTATTGTTCACAACCTTTTATGTTAAAGTAACAAGGAGATGACGTCCGAGACTTAACTTAGATCAGACCACAGTTCCTCCTGTTCATTGTTCTAGCCACACCTGCTGTACCTCAGGCTTTCAACAAATAAGGTGTGTGCCAGCTTGTGGTTAGAAATTCTCAGCAGATAATCGTTCATCTTTTATTCTGGCTTATCTAGAGCTAAGTTCAGGATAGACAAGTGTTTCAGACATCTCCATTTTAAAGCAAAGCCAGGTTTTTTTCTTGAGATTTTGCCACTCCCAGCATTATGCTGGGGATCCTACCGCAGCTGAAGTTTCAAGCTTTGTTTCCTGTCCCAAGGGCTCATGAACCTCCACATCAGCAGATCTGGTACTCACTCACCCCTCTGGATTGCCTTCTTATTTTTATTTTATTTTATTTTATTTTATTTTATTTTATTTTATTTTATTGTGAAAGAGTCTCATTCCGTCTCCCAGGCTGGAGTACAGTGGCGCAATCTTGGCTCACTGCAAACTTCACCTCCTAGTTCAAGCAATTCTCATGCCTCAGCCTCCTAAGTAGCTGAGATTACAGGCGTGCACCACTACACCTTGCTAATTGTTGTATTTTTAGTAGAGACAGAATTTTGCCATGTTGGCCAGGCTGGTCCCAAACTTCTAGCCTCAAGTGATCCATCCACCTTGGCTTCCCAAAATGCTGTGATTATAGGCATGAGCCACCACGCCCAGCCTCCATTGCCTGCTTATATCAAGTTTGGTTTCTAATTTAAACCTCTAGATTCCCTTACTTTTACTTTCCTACATTGATTCAAATACAAAAATTGTTAAATAGTGTTGAGATTTTTCAATATGCTTTACCAAAAAAGGTTTTCCTGAATATCAAATCAACCATCTTGACTCTATTTTCCATTTTCTGTCAAATGCATCTGAGTCAGGCTTTTGCCCACGTCACTACACCAATGCTAATGTTAAAAGGCAAGTTTCAGAAAAAGGTGAAATCATGACCCTCATGCAGATATGAAAACAAACATGTGTTAAATAATCTTACATGATATGAGGGAACCAGGGAGATGTTCTAACTGATTCAAAGGAAAAGTTAAACAGCACTAACTTATCTGGAGCACAAGAATGTTAAAATCAATTGCAAATGCAGACAAAACTGATTTTTCCACATTCATTTACCTCACTACCAAACTGGACACAGGAAGTCAATTAACATCACAGGAAGTCAACATCAGATTTTATCAGTTATCTACCACTTAACGAAGATTTGCAAAACAGCTCAAAGACAATGAGCAGGTGTAGAATATGATACCCCAAAAGAGTTGTCAGACCATATATAGTTGTCCACTGAAACACAAAATTTCTTTCATACATGAATCTTGTCAAGGTCATTAATGACCTCTACACTGAAAAATTCAATGTCATTTCTCCATAATCATCTTGCTTCAGCTATTAACAGCTTTCGACATAACTAATGACTCCCTTTCTTTTTGAAAAAAAAATTATTTGCTGTCCCCTTTGTTGATTTCTCTTTAGTTTCATAAACTCTTCTCCATCTATACTCATTGTGTAGGTGACTTCATCCAATTCCAAGTATTTAAATACCAACTATAAGCTTAAAATTCCTCAGATTTTATCTTTAGTCCCAATATCTCCTGGATACTCCTGACTTATACACTTTTTTGCTAACATCTACTATTGAGTTGCCATCTTAAATTTCTGTTATCTGAAACTGGACTTTGATTTATTTCAGTCTACCCCTTTTCGGCACACACACGCAAACACCCATGCCCACACACACAACCCTAATCTTCATGCAGTTCTAGTTACTCAAGCCAAGTCTGCAGAGTCATTTTAAATATCTCTAGTTTGTCCCTCCAGGTTCATTCTCTTTTCTAAACCCTGATCCATGACACCAAACTAAACTGAATGTCATTTCTCAGTAAACATCTTGCAAGTGTGTAAAATTCTTTTATACTTGCCTTTCTACGGCCTATTGTCATATGCAAACAGAGCAATCTTTTAAAACAAATATCATATCCCACTCTTCAGACCTCATGCTATTCCTTAAATATACTTAGAATGTTCTTGTCTCAGGGTCCTTACTTACCTGGAAGGTGTTTCCCTTAGATAATCCATTTTGATTTCTCCTTCACTACAACTCTGTGAATAAATGCGACCTTATCAGAGGAGATTTTCCTGACTGTCATCTGAAAGGGCATCCTTCCCTCTCTCCACTATTATTCTCTATCCCCCCTACTGTACTTCATATTACATCATAGCACTTACCGCCACTTTACATAATTTACATATCTGTAGTGTATTTATATTTAAGGTTTATTTGATATCTTTTCTTCTCAGAATCTAATTTCCATGAGAGTAAGAACTTTTGTCTGTTTTTTTCCAGTGATTTTTCTGCTGTGTATGTAAACATGTCTGCATTATAGTCACTCCATACGTGTGTGAAGTGAAATGATGAATAAATGAATTGACCAATGATACAGAAATTATGTTTTGGCACCCTGAGTGATACATGGTCAGTCCTACTTTTATTTGAGTCCCAACCATTTTTCAACAGAAAGAAAAGAAATTCCCTATGTATAATCACAAATCCAATTACATGTTTGAAAGATGTTCATTGGTCTCAACGTGACTTTAAAGCTGAAACACAAACAAAATCAGAGTTGAGCAATGATTTCTTAAGAAGCCAATAACGAGGAAACAAGTCCACAGGATAAACAAAGATGTATATAGAAAGAACTTTACCTCACTGTAGGTTCAAGTTATATTTTCTCTGAGTAAAACAGCACAGTTATGCTATTGATAGTGTAATTAGTGTCTTGCTTAATTCATAAAATTGCCTTGAATGAAGTTAGGATTGCCTAGTGAATTTCTAAATTCTCCCTTGGAAGAGAAATATAAATATATCAAATTTATATTATGCAAGCAATAGAATAAATGTTCTTCATCTTCCTTTTACACAATTACTTTATTTCATTTTTATAGTTTTGCATTTAGAGCCTTCTATACTTTTTATTGTATCAGTAACTATTAAAATTCAGCTCTTTAATGAAGCAATCTAAGCTTTATCCTATACATCTCTGATAACATTTAAGCAACTCTCTATGGTCAACTCTATACCATTAAATTATTTTTCATTTCATTCTTATGATGGTAATAGAGTGTATTGGTTCTGGTATTTTGTCTGAAGATTACCAGCATAAGAATTATCTCAGGAAGCCAAATTCAAACTTCTGTACCATCTTATTTGATAAACAATAAAGAATAAGGCCTGTTTTTTGGTGTTTTGTTTTTTTTTTAAATTGAGTTTCGCTCTTGTTGCCGAGGCTGAAGTGCAATGGCACGATCTTGGCTCACTGCAGTCTCTGCCTCCTGGGGTTCAAGTGATTCTCCTGCCTCAGCCTCTCAATAGCTGGGATTACAGGCACACACTACCATGCCCAGTTAATTTTGTATTTTTTTTTTTAGTAGAGATGGGGTTTCACTATGTTGGCCAGGCTGGTCTCGAACACCTCACCTCAAGTGATCTGCCCACCTCGACCTCCCAAAGTGCAGGATTACAGACATGAGAGACTGTGCCCAGCCTAAACCTGCTTAAATTAAATAAACATAGGGAACATTTACTGGCTCAAAATAATTGCAAAGGATAACTGGTAATGGTTTCAAATATGGCTTATTCTAGTAGTTCAAATAATAGCTCTGGGACTTGCCATGTCTCGATCGTTAGATTCTACTTTCCTTCATATTGAGTGATTCTCAGACTCCTCATGACCAGATGTCTGCCAAAATCTCTGTTCCAGGAATAAAGAATGTCTCTGTCTCTTTCCAGTAGCTCTTGAAGAAACCTTAAAATTAACTTTGTATACCTTAAGAAAATCAGTAACTTTTTCTCTGTCCTAGCAATAGCAAGGTTTGAAGCAAAGGAAAAAAAGATTTATTTATAATCGGGACTAAATGTGAAAATTCTTAGACTTAAATATAGCAGTAGTAGCATAAAATTTATATAAAAGTTAATTTATAAAACCCAAATGAAGTTCATAAAATAATCTTAATAAGACCAATTATAGAAATGTCACTGCTTCTAAAATTAATATAGAAATGTTATGCAACTCAAATTATAATCTTTATAAGCTTTTCTGTTAAACAATACAAAGTGATTCTAGAATGTATGTGGAAAAATTTCTCTCTAGAAATAGTCAAGAAATTTATGAATAATAACAAGAAGGCAAAGGAGGAGACTTTGAGATACTAAAATAACTATGAAGTAACTATGCAAAGGTAAATGTATAATATTAGCACAGGAATATGTAAATATATTAGTCATATATGCCCGAGCATCCATAGAAAGATTTCGTAGATATAGGATTTTAATGGAAGTTAGTGAGAAAGGCTGTCTAATTTAATAAACAATGCTTATATGTTTGATTATCCATGTAGAAGAAAAGAGAATTGAATTCTTACTCTAAGAAAAATATTGAAAGAAAATTTAGATTTCTATTTGTATAAATTTGAAATGGGAAAGCTATTCCCAAGTATGACAGGAATCACAGAAACCATAAAGGAAAAGCTAGATATATTAAAATTACATATTTTTACATGGCAAAAATTACCAGAAACAAAATGAAGAAACAAATTTAAAGATATAAGTGTGGAGAATTAAATTAAGTGTGAAAAACTTTTATCTTTCTAGGGGACTAGTTATTAAAAGATCATTACATGTAAAATCCTTCTGTAGAATTCATAGAATTATCAAACTGTATAAGCAATAGAAAAATTTCAAATTTTGTCAATAAAACTATTTCACAGTTAACACTTAAGGTTTTATTGTCCAGAAATATCTTTCTAATGAAACGATACTCCTAGAAAAGCATGAAAAAAGTCAAATTCTTTATTTTAAACATAAGTAAATAAGAAGCAGAATGTTATTCATTAGAAAAGATATAGAGTAAAACAGAGGAAAAGAAAGACAAAGGCAATGAAATAAAATAAGAACTCAAAACTATCTCTTTCTAAATTTTGTTTTCTTGTCAGAACAACAAAAGTTTGAAAGGGTCAACAGATTTGCACTTTTGACCAAGAAGGAATTTTAGAAATGTGAGTCAATTTAAAAAAATCCTGTTTTTCTGTTCCAATTATGAAATGAAAAATAGGATTCTGGAAAACATAAAAGAAGCATGCCACAAGATAAACAAAAGTTACTTGTCTTAGATGACTTTTAAATTATGAACAAAATGTAGACATTGTAATAACTGAAATGTTTTTTAAATGTAGAGTTTGATCTCACTAATGGAAAAAATACACAGCATCTCTACCGAAAGAAACTATAAAAAGGAACTACTGCTAAAATAGCTTTCTCAGGGGGCCATGGTAACTGTGAGCTAATACCATTTGTGTTTGGTAGGAGGTGGGGGAGAATGGGAGATCATTCACTTTTGAAGGACTTGAGTGGATGAATGCATTCAATCTGTCCCAGATGCATTTCATTAAGAAAGAATGAACTAGCTAACATTGCCAAAATTAAGTTCACTTAAGGTATCAGGTCAGGGATGTTTTTCATGATCTGTCTTTAATAAGGATATGTTGGCCCTCAAAGTAGCTACAGAAAATATCAAATGCTGAAGAAGGTGTGGAACAACCAAAGAGCTGTTTTATGGCACTAGTAGGAGTGTAAATTGGTACGACAATGCTGAAAAACTAGCTTGCTGTTTAAAAATTAAACAAATGAATGTTTGTGACTCAGCAGTTCCAATCTTAGGTTTATATCGTCAACAGAAATGTGTACACATGTTCACCAAAGAATGTGCCCAAGAATGCCCAAGCAGCACTATTTGTAATAGAACCAAACTGGAAACTCTCCAAGTGATTACTAGTAACAGAATAAACTCATAAATTGTTATATTCACCTAACGGAACACTCTACAACAGTGAGAATAAATGAAATACAGCTATACCACATGGAAATATGTCTTGCAAACACATCATGGATGAATCTTACAAATGCAATGTGGTACAAAAGAAGTCAGGCACAAAGAGCATGTGTTGTTTATTTCCCTTTATAGACAATTAAAAAGCAAGCTACACTATGGCATTGGAGGCTGTCTTTGAAGCACAGAAACCAGAGACTGTAAGGGGAATCAGAGGACAGGGGGCTCTGGGATGCTGGTAGTTCTCAGTTTGTAAAAATTCATCAAGCTTTATAGTTATGTTTTGTGCATTTTTCTGTATATATGTTATATTATAATAAAAAGATCCCCAACAGAGGCGTGTGTGTGTAGTCCAGGGCTGGAAGCAATGAGTAGAAGTGAACAAGTTAATTTTCCTTAAATAGAGGGAATCATTTATAACTAAAATGCAAACAGCAACTTTCTATTTATGAGATAATGGACTTCATATCTGTCTTGCCCAATAGCCTGAGAAAAACAAAATCTTTGATTCTTATCTAAAAACCAAAGGCTAATATTTCTCCTTCTTCAAATAATAGGTTTTATATACTAGATTCCATTATGTAAAATAATAATATTGCTGTATTAATCTGTTTGCATTGCTAGAAAGGAATATCTAAGACCGGGTAATTTGTAAACAAAAGAGGTTTAATTGGCTCACAGTTCTGCAAGCTGTACAGAAAGCATGGCATCTGCCTCTGCTCCTGGTGAGGGTCTCAGGAAGCTTACAATCATAGCAGAAAGCGAACGGGAAGCTGGTGCATCACATGGCAAGAGAGAGAGCAAGGAGGAGGTGGCAAGCTCCTTTACTTTTTTTATGTTTTATATGTATGTTTATTTATTTTTCATTCATTTATTTTTTATCTCAACAGGTTTTTGGGGAAGAGGTGGTGTTTGGTTACATGAATACATTATTTAGCGGTGATTTCTGAGATTTTGGTATAGTCGTCACTGAGCAGTGTACACTACTGTACCCACTGTGTAGTCTGTTATTCCTCGCCACTCCCAACCTTTTCCTAAGTCCCCAAAGTCTAATGTATCATTCTTATGCCTTTGCTTCCTCATAGGTTAGCTCCCACAGATGCGTGAGAACATACAGTGTTTGATTTTCCATTCCTGAGTTACTTAGAATAATAGCCTCCAGTTCTATCCAGGTTGCTGCAAATGTCATTATTTCATTTCTTTCTATGGCTGAGTAGTATTCCAGAGTGTGCGTGTGTGTGTGTGTGTGTGTGTGTGTATCACATTTTCTTTATCCACTCATTGATGGGCATTTGGTCTAGTTCCATATTTTTACAATTGCAAATTGTGCTGCTATAAAAATGTGTGTGCAAGTGTCTTTTTCATATAATTACTTCCTTGCCTCTGGGTAGATACTCAGTAGTGGAATTCCTGGATCAAATGGTAGATCTACTTTTAGTTCTTTAGGGAATCTCCACACTGTTTTCCGTACTAGTTTATATTCCCACCAAGTGTATAAAAGTGTTTCCTTTTCACTGCATCTCTACTAAGATCTACCATTTTTTGATTTTTTAATTATGGCTATTCTTGGAGGAGTGAAGTGGTATCACATTGTGGTTTTGATTTTCATTTCCCTCATAATTAGTGATGTTGACCATTTTTCCATATGCTTGTTGGTCATTTGTGTATCTTCTTTGGAGAATAGTCTATTCATGTTTTTAGTCCACTTTTTGATGGGATTGTTTTTTGGTTTTTTTTTTTCTTGCTGATTGGTTTCTTTGTTGATTCTGGATATTAGTCCTTTGCCAGATGTATAGATTATGAAGATCTTCTCCCACTCTGTGGGTTGTCTGTTAACTCTGCTAATTATTTATTTTGCTGTGGAGAGCTTTTTAGTTTAAGTCCCATCTATTTGTCTTTGTTTTAGTTACATTTGCTGTTGAGTTCTTGGTCATGAAGTCTTTGCCTAAGCCAACGTCCAGAAGGGTTTTTCCAACCTTATCTTCTAGAATCTTTATGACTTCAGGTCTTAGATTCAAGTCTTTGAGCCATCTTGAGTTGATTATTGTATTGGGTGAGAAATGAGGATCCAGTTTCATTCTTCTACATGTGGCTTGCCAATTATCCCAAAACCATTTGTTGAGTAGGGTGTCCATTCCCTACTTTATGTTTTTGTTTGCTTTGTGGAAGGTCAGATGGCTATAAATATTTGCATTTATTTCTGTATTCTATTCTGTTGGTCTATGTGCCTATTTTTATACCAGTTCTATGCTGCTTTGGGGACTATGGCCTTATAGTATAGTTTGAAGTTGGGTAATGTGATGTCCCAGGTTTGTTCTTTTTGCTTAGTCTTGCTTTAGCTATGACATCTCTTTTTTGGTTCCATGTGAATTTTAGGATTTTTTTTTTCTAGTATGTGAGGAATGATAGTGATATTTGGATGGGGATTGCACTGAATTTGTAGACTGCTTCTGGCAGGATGGTCATTTTTACAATATTGATTCTACCCATCCATGAGCATGAGATGTGTTTCCATTTGTTTGTGTCATCTGTGATTTCTTTCAGTAGTGGTTTGTAGTTTTCCTTGTAGATGCCTTTCACATCCTTGGTTAGGTTTATTCCTAAGTATTTTATTTTTTGTGCAGCTATTGTGAAAGGAGTTGAGTTCTTGATTTGATTCTTAGCTTGGTTGCTGTTAGTATATAGCGGAGCTACTGATTTGTGTACATTAATTTTGTATCCTAAATCTTTGCTGAATTCATTTACCAGTTGTAGGAGCTTTTCAGGTGAGTCTTTAGGGTTTTATAGTATGTGATCATGCAATCAGCAAACAGCAACAGTTTGACTTCTCTTTACCAATTTGGATGCCCTTTTTTTCTTTCTCTTGTCTGATTGCTCTGGCTAGGACTTCCAGTACTATGTCAAATAGAAGTGGTGAAAATGAACATCCTTGTCTTGTTCCAGTTCTCAGGGGGAATGCTTTCAACATTCCCCAATTCAGTATAATGTCAGCTGTGGGTTTGTTATAGATGGCTTTTATGACCTTAAGATATGTCACTTCTATGCCAATTTTGCTAGGAGTTTTAGTCATAAAGGGATGTTGGATTTTGTCAAATGCTTGTTTGTGTCTATTGAGATGATCATGTGATTTTTTGTTTTTAATTCTGTTATGTGGTGTATCACATTTATTGATTTACATATATTAAATTATCCCTACATCCCTGGTATGAAACCCACTTGATCATGGTGGATTATCTTTTTAATATGCTGTTGGATTTGGTTTGCTAGTATTTTGTTGAGGATTTTTACATCTATGATAATCATGTATATTGGTCTGTAGTTTTCTTATTTTGTTATGCCTTTCCTGGTTTTGGTATTAGGGTAATACTGGTTTCATAGAATGATATAGGGAGTATTCCCCTTTTCTCTGTCTTTTGGAATAGTGTTAATAGGAATTGTACCAATTTCTCTTTGAATATCTGATAGAATTCAGCTATGAATCCATCTGGTCCCAAACTTATTTTGTTGGCAATTTTTAAATTACCATTTCAATCTTGTTGCTTGTTATTGGTCTGCTCAGAGATTCTATATCTTCCTGATTTAATCTAGGAGGATTGTATATTTCCAGGAATTTATTCAACTCCTCTAAGTTTTCTAAGTTATGTGCATAAAGGTGTTCATAGTAGTCTTGAATAATCCTTTGTATTTCTGTGGTATTAGTTGTAATATCTCCCGTTTTGTTTCTAATTGAGCTTATTTGGATCATCTGTATTCTTTTCTTGGCTAATCTTGCTAAAAGTAAATCAATTTTACTTATCTTTTCAAAGAACTGACTTTTTTTTTTATCTTTCATATTTTGTTTGTTTGTTTGTTTGTTTCAACTTAATTTAGTCCTGTTCTGATCTTTGTTGTTTCTTTGCTTCTGCTGGGTTTAGGCTTGGATTGCTCTTCTTTCTCCAGTTCTGTGAGGTATGACCTTAGATTGTCTGTCCTTTTTCAGACTTTTTGAAGACTACATTTAATGCTGTGAACTTTCCTGTTAGCACCACTTTTTCCATCTTGATTTTGTTGTTGACCCAATGACCATTTAGGAGAAGGTTATTTGATTTCCACATACTTGCATGGTATTGAGGATTTCTTTTGGAATTGATTTCAAGTGTTATTTTACTGTGGTCTAAGAGAGTACTTGATATAATTTTGATCTTAAATTTACTGAGACTTGTTTTGTGATCTATCATATGGTCTATCTTGCAGAATGTGCTGATGAATAGAATGTATATTTGGCAGTTATTGAGTAGAATGTTTGCTAAGTATCTGTTAAGTTCATTTGTTGTAGGGTATAGTTTAATTACATTGTTTCTTTGTTGACTTTCTGTCTTGATGACCTGTCTAGTGCTGTCAGTGGAGTATTGAAGTCCCCCACTATTATTGTGTTGCCATCTATATCATCCCTTTAGAACAGATCTACTAACTTTGTGACAGATACTTGCCACACTTAAACATTTCTTTACCATTTACATGAGTTCACAGATGTGGAGGGAATTTATAATCTTAAATAAATAATATATGCTCCATATTAAGCTTATGCTCTTAATATAGTAGTATTGCATTTATAGTATTATGTTTTTTAAAAAAAACCATAGTTTTGTCAGCATTCTATTTACAACACATTGCCACATCTTTCTCTTTTCTTATACTTTTAACAAAATCAATAAAGGTGTACATGCAGTATTTTACACTTGCTATTTGTAATGTATTATTCCTTCATTCCAAAAAATATACTTCTACATATTAACCATCTGCATGCATGAATCACACTTTAGTTTTAAATTTTAGTTTAGAATCACTTGAACCTGGGAGGTGGAGGTTGCAGTTAGCTGAGATTGTGCCTCTCCACCCCAGCCTGGGTGACAAGAGTAAGACTCTGTCTCAAAAAAAAAAAAAATGTAAATATTATAATATCTTGCTCCATATGTACTTCTGCAATTTATTTTTTTATTGAATATTTCAGCGAAGTATCCATATTGATTTATGTAACACTAGCATACTTGTTTACACTACTTAATTCTATTATATGAATACAACATAATTATGTATATCTAGCATCTTATTTATGAGCATTGGGTTGTTTCCAGTTTTTCACTATTAAAAAAAAGCTACAATGGATAATGCATACCTTCTTTTGCATATGTGTGAGGATTTCTCTAATGAAAGTCCTAAATCTCAAGCAAGTCATCTTCAAGTTTATTTAAAACTTTCAAATGTGTCTTCATATTACATACCCAATCAGAGTGACTGCAAGTTCTCATTTCTCCAAATGCTCATCACTATTTGTGTTGACCTATTTGTAAATTGTAGAATGTTTGCCAACCTACTTGTGCAAATGGTATTTTAGTTTGCTTTAATATCTATTTCACTAATTATTACTGAGGTAGGTATCTTTTCATGCTTGTTGGACCTTCATATTTTTACATATTTATAAACCTTTCCCATTTATTGGAATGGAGATTGGTTACTTTTTCCTTATTAATTTAAATAAAGTCTTCTTAATTCTGGATACTTAATCCTCTGTCTTCTTAATCCTTGGTCTACTCTATGTGTTCCAAACATCATTTTTCACTCTCTGGCTTCTTTTGCTTTTGTCTATTATGCCTTTTGTTGAGTGGTAAAATGTCAATGTAGAAAATGAACTTCTTTTTTATGGATTGCATTTTCAGTATCTTGTTTAAGAAAGTTTTCTTTATTCTTCTAAACATTTAAGGTTTGACTTTTTTTATGCTGAAATTGATTTTCTGAATGGTATAACTTTGGAATGTTCTAGAGACACAGCTTTATATTTTGAGATGCTGCCAAAATTTCTTTTAAATTAAGGCATATACTGTTGAAAGTATCGTCATTATGGAAACTATATAAGTTTTGAGTTGAGTTTGATGTCGATTTTAATCCTGCATTAAGCCTTACCTGAAGAGTATCTTGGGTATATTCATCTTTCTGAGCCTCTTTTTCTGCAAAAAAAATCATACAAGGCTGGGTATGGTGGCTCACTCCTGTAATCCCAGCACTTTGGGAGGCCAAGGCGGGTGGATCACTTGAGGTCAGGAGTTCAAGGCTAGCCTGGCCAACATGGTGAAACTCCGTCTCTACTAAAAATACCAAATTATCCAGGTGTGGTGGCACACGCCTGTAGTCCCAGCTATTCAGGAGGCTGAGGCAGGAAAATCACTTGAACCTGGGAGGCAGAGGTTGCAGTGAGTTGAGGTCATGCCACTGCACCCCAGCCTGAGTGACAGAATGAGACTCTGTCTTAAAAAAAAAAAAAAAAAAAAAAAGAGTACTAATGCCTGTTCCATGGTTTGTGTCAAAATTAATAATTTAGAAATATCTACTTTGTTGCCTGACATACAGAGTACGCTGTTAGGGACTTGATCTCTAGCAGCGAAAGGAAATACCAATAGCTTGAGAGAAACGGAACATATCAAGATGAATGCTTGCTTATCTAATTTTAGCATAGCAAGGTGATGATAAATAAAAGTGAATATCCCACATTTTGGAAACTAATAATGTGAATGTCTGTTGAGATTATAGGATCAGACTTTCCCTCTGTGAGTCTTAGGTAATCCTAGATTAAGAACTGAAGATTCAGAGTTATGCCCAGGACAAAGGCCAGAAGAGACAGTTCTCTGGGGCTGAGAGACGGCTCCTTTGCTTCTTTGTTTTACCGGCCTCAAAGTGTTCATAAGCTGGAGTGAACAGTTCTAATGGGGATTGGATTGGTCAGGATAGGGAGTAGGTGGGGGGACCTATCCTCAGGGAGAAAGAAAACAAGGAACTGGTCCAGGATGAGGTCTGGGAAGAGTCCGTGCTTAAGCAGTAGGCTATAGAACTTTTTAATTTTTCTGGTGTCATCCTTTCCAATAGCCTGAAGCCTTCAAGTAAATTTTCTTCCAAATTATAGCTAAATCTCAGTTACACCCTTGAAAAATAAGTAAATTCCAACACCCATGCTTGGATACAAGCTGTACATGGAGAGAACAGTGATCCTTCTCTCCATCAGAATGGACCGAAGACATGGCAGATGCCATCAGACAACAATGTTTCTGGTGGAGCCAATGGCATTGTCTGCCACTCAAGCTTTTGTGTTGGCAAGATACAGAGGTCAGAATGGGAGAAGCTCAGTGACATTTTGGAACGCACTTGAGATGTTGCCTTTGGAGTTTCCTAAATACCAAGGACATACTTTGATTGTGGTTCTGGAAAGACATATGAGGGCTAATTTCCATTAAAATGTGCCATAAAAATGAGAGGAAGGGAGAGAGAGCCTGGAGCAGTAGTGTGCACTTGTAATCCCCGGGAGACTGAGGTGAGAGGATCACTTGAGGCCAGAAGTTTGAGATCAGCTTGGGCAACGTAGCGAGACACTGCCTCTACAAAAAATAAAAATAGCTGGATGTAGTGATGCATACCTGTAGCCTCAGCTACTTGGGAGGCTGAGGCAGTAGGATTACAAGACTTTGAGGCTGCAGTGAGCCACAAGTGTGCCACTGCACTCCAGCCTAGGTGACAAAGTGAGATCCCATCTCTGAAATAATAATAACAGAAAAACTTTTTAAAGAATTAAGTGCTTCATTGATGAGACTTGGACCTTGGACCTTGTACATTAAATAAAGTGTGAGAATACTGAACAGATTTTTAGGCTGAGGAGTTGTAAGCTACACAGTAGAAATTAAAATGTAAGCAGAAATATCAGAGATACTGTCTTTACCAGACATTCTTAGACACTTCCTTTTTGCTATAGCTTTTCCTGTTCTCTCACTAAATCCATTCATTTAATCCTTAATTCATTCCATCATTCACCAAACATTCAATCCAACATTACTGAATGTGTACTACATACCTCAAATAGTGCTAGACACTGGAGATACAATGGGAAGCAAAACAGACTGCCTTGCATTTGGGGAGTGTGCACGGTGGTAGAAATCAGCCTTAAAATAATAAATGTAACTAGGTACTGGGGCAGGGATGGAGGAAGTAATCAAGAGATCATCAAATGATTACACCCCAGTGCAGCACCTTATAGAAATGAATGGGACTATAATGTCTGGAAGAGGGAAAATTAGGTTTAGTAAAGGAATCTTAAAACATCAGAAACTCAGAAAGACTTTTAAGAGCCATTAAAATAAACATTTTGTAAGTTGATCATCTCACTGTGCTGGGAAATGATATTCATGCACCATGCTTCAGTATATAGGGATAGCAAATAAAAACACTTTTGTGTGTAGAGTTTATTCTTTGTGGAGCCTGATAGTCATACTGAATGGAAGTAAACTATTCTCTGGAAACAACTTGAAGGATAAAAGACCTGTAAACTTTTATTATTTTTATGTATTTTGGCTCTTCCATTGTTAACAATGTATCTGATAAAGAACATGTTGACTGCATCCTGCATTTTTCTGTTTATCTAAAGAGAAATCCAGTGGAGGTATTCCTCACAGGGAATTTGTTTTTATAGCTTGCTAAGCCATAAAAACAACTCCCTTTAGCTATTTCTTAAAATGCATGTATCATAGTGCTTTTTTTTTTTTTTTACTTGTTTATTTAAAGCATGACTTGAATTTTGTGAGGAGGTCCCATATGAACCTGAAATATCAAATTGTGTATCTACACTTCCAGAGTCCAGGAACCATCTGCAAACCAGGACAAATTTCACAGCCTAATTAATAATTATGTAGATAGAAAAATCCCAAAGACCCCTTCTGTCTTTCTTTAAAATAGTTCATATTTTTTCTTGTGTTATTATGGATTGATATTTCAGCTGAATTATAGGTTTAACTGGGAATAAATTAGAGAATTGCAATGTGGGAGACGATCCTGTTCTTTTAAATTTTGGGTGCAAGTTTCTTCTTTAAAGAACTTGAGACCAGGCACATCCTGCACTCATTTGCATCAGTGGATAATGTTTCCAGACTGAGCTTTGTCTTTATAATGTTACCAAGAATCCCCAGGGGCCATGGCTACAGGGAGGCCTGGGAGATGTGTCTGCATATACTTGTGTGAAGCAGGATATTTAATTCCTGCAACTGTGCTTTTATACTTCATACATGTTGACTCTAAGTCTTCACTCATCTCGGATTACCAGTGGAGGCATATATCCATATATTACCACTTCTCTATAGTTGTAATGATTTCTGTGAGTAGTTTCCAGATTACTATTTAAAGTACTTTTGTAGTACAAGTTTATATATATAAATGCAGTTATACTATGTTGTTTCTGATTACATATTTCATGAAATAAATTATTATTTTAGGATAAGTAAATATACATAATTAAAATGAATTTATAATTATATATTAAATGACAAAGAAAAGCTATTCTTATTTTGCTTTTACATTTTCTTTTCCCAGTTTTATTCTCACCCATGTTTCTAAAATACATAAAATACAAACATAAATTATACAAAAAGCCCAATAGTATACTATTTAATTATGCTGTAGGAGCAGAGAAAGAGTGCAAACTAGCATTTTACAATACAAGGTGTTGAAAGTATAAGGTTTGCTTATTTTTTAAAAAGTGATTAGAAAAATATAATTCTTTAAAGAAAATATCAGATAAACAGATTTGAAGATTTTCACAGTTTCTAGTCATCACCATTTTCTTGAGTATACAGAAAATTTGACAAGTACGGATATAAGAATAGTTTCATTTTGACACACTGTCATGAGGATAATATAAATAATTTCAAAAGCTCTTACAGAGAAACACAAGCTATTCAATTGTTCATTCCCAAGGAGAATGTTGAATTTATTTATATTGGAAAAAAGACTACATATTAACTTTAATTTTCAATGTCTCTGAATTGCTTAAAAGTTCCCTACTTTGTGCATTGCACATCTTGGCCAAGATCATCGTTAACTAGAGAGTCACACCTCTCTCATTGCTCTCCCCAGTTGAATTAGACCCCAGATGTTCTCTTGCCTCCCAGCTTGTATTCCACACCCTTTATAATGCAATTCCACCTCAGACTTTCAATCTGAAATACTAGTTCTTTCAATGTCCATTTTAAGTTCACTTATATGCCTTAGCTTATTAACAAATTCAGTTAATAAAGCACATACTTGGTGCTGAGTCCTACATTTAAAAGCATTTAAAGAAAAAATCAGCAGCTACTTTTATTCTCATGATATGCTATTATGGGCTCAATTGTGTCTCCCCCACTCTGAAATTGATGTGTTGACACCCCAACCTTTAGTACTTGAGAATGTGACTGTATTTGGAGATAAGGTCTTTAAAGAATAATTAAGTTAAAATGAGGCTGTTAGAGTGGGGCCTTACTGCATTATGACTATTGTTCTTATAAAAAGAGGGAGAGACCCCAGGGATGTGTGCATACAGAGAAAAGGCAGTGTGAGGACACAGCAAGAAGGCAGCCACCTCCAAGCCAAGGAGGGAGGCCTCTGAAGAAACCAAGTTGGCTGGCACCTTGATCTTGCACTTTCCACCTCCAGGACTGTGAGAAAATAAATTTCTGTTGTTTATGCTACCTGGCCTCTGGTATTCTGTTATTATAGCAGTCCTGGTAAACTATTAATAATATATATATATATATTTAGTATGTACCAAAAGAAGTTGGTAACATGGTGAAAACACCAATTTGACTTACAATTAAAATTTTAATTCACAAAAATACATGATCTGATACAAAAATGGGATTGAGGCAATCCCTTCTCTAACTCTAGCCTAGGTCATCTACTGTCACCATGCAATGCTCTCTGCTAGGCTACTCTAGCCCCCTTCTCTGGCCCTCTTGAGCACCCATGCCCTAAATCACTGGAAATATTTAACATCAGAACTTTATTCTGAACCCTATATTTAAAGCAAAGATGAGTATACCTGTTTATTTGAAGCTGGCGTAAAGGGAAGGTAGACAGAGTCCCCTTGCCTGCCTGGTCAATCCACCACTCACACCCACATGACACCTGGGACACCACTGTGTGAGGCTCACACTTCATTATTATATTAAAATATCCTCACAAGACAATAAGTCTCATGTTGAAACTAAAGCTATACAACATACTTTATAAAATATGTCACAGAGTTGAATTAATAGTATAGCTCAGGGATGTGAACTATACATTGCTAGTTAAATAAACTCAAATCATCTATTTTTCTGAATTAAATAAGAAACCTACCGTCCATTCCGAGAATCTAAGCAGATAAACTACCTGAGGAGTGGAGTTCTGCTTGGACTTGGTATGGTTTTGGCCTCATGGCTAACCCATATGTAGGAGTCAGGTTTAGCTGGGCTCTGGGGCATTTTTTCACCTTGAGCTGCTGCAGAACAGTAGTGATGAAAATGAATATCTCATTCCTTGCAACATCTTCTCCCAGACACTTCCAGATGCCCATTCCAAATATCAAAACTTTCTCGATGAGACTTTTGTTCAGTTCTCTGTTTTCGTTTAGAAATCTCTCAGGTCTAAATAAGTTAGGATTATCCCAAATAGTTCTGCATAAAATAGACAAAAACAACATTTTAAAAAGAAATTATTTTCTCACTTTTTGCTATTATTGACAACTTTTCCACAATAATTTTGTTCTGCATGAACTACTTTAAGTTTAGAATATTTCTTATAAATTATATATAGAGAAAGGAGGTATACATAGATGAAGTGTGTATACATATATGTATAAGTACTTTTGGAGACATATGATTATATAGAATTACAAATATATATGTCACTTTTGCTTTTAATATTTGACAAATCGAGTTATCATATTTAGTACAATTACACTTAATTTTCACTAAAATGACTATCAATTCATTAGTGAATAAAATACTTAAAAATCTACTTTATAAATTTTTCTGAGTTAGATAAGAAACCCTCCACTCAGTCTGAGAATCTAAGCAGATGAACTCCCCAAGGAGCGAAGTTCTGCTTGCAGTTGGGGATAGTTTTGGCTTCATGGCCAACCCATATACTGGAGCCAGGTCTAGCTCGGCTCACCTGCAAGATTGGCTCACTAAATTTAAGGTGTGGGTGAGCCATAAATTTAATTATTTTAAATGAAGCATTCCATAAAATTCTCATAAGAATATTCCAGATTGATGACATAAACAAAAATTAAAAAATATTCAGTATCTTTTGTTTTAAGCAGACTGAATAAGAATCATGAGACTGGGCCACATCTCTCACTCTGGTAAAAATATATTTAGGAAGTGGCCTTTGTACAATACAGAGAGGATCTGGGACTTCAGAAAGCAGCTCTAATTGAGGGATTGCCCACAGTTCCCAAATCACTGTGTACCTGATTCTTTCTTTTATCTTAATCTTTTGTTACAGGCACCATATTTGGCTTGTTTATGACAACCAATGTTAGCATGTTTTCTGTAGGTCCTAAACCATATATCAGGGACTGACCTGGCTTCACAAAGAGCTGGCCCTCTTTGTGTATAGATGTCATCATCTCTCCAGAAGGAAAAACTGATTTCTGTCTGTACCAGAGGCCACAGACCTAAAGGATTAGTTCTCTACACAGTCCTCCAGTACATTTTGGTTTGATCTCATAATCTTTTAAAAATAATTTATTGTTGCTAACATTTAAAAGTCAGATTTCACATAAATGTGCATTTCCAAGTTCTCTTATAATTGTGAAAACTGACAACACTGGGATAATGTCCTGCTTGCCAAGAGTTTACTGAGCTGAGTTAGATGTGGCAGATGACCCCTGCACCACAATGCTTCACTGAGAGCAATTCACTTATTTTTGGTATTTTTCATTGCTCAATAGATGCTTGAGTTTGTGACCTATGCTTTAAGTTAATTAAATATGAGGGATTTTCTTATAATATCAAGTCTTGAATTACATACTCAGCTTAAACAAGTGCCTCCATACAAATGGTATCTCTTTAGTAGTACCCATGTTAACTCAGTTTGTTTGAACATTACTCAATATTCATTATAATCACACGTTCTTGGGTTATTATTAATAGAATACTTAGGATTATACTAAGTAAGAACAAATGTCATTAAAATATACATTGGCTGTATTTCTTCTTATAGTGGTTTTAAAATGCTCAGCTGTGGAGAATAGAAGTGTCAATCTCTGTGACAGTAAGTGTTGCAGTGGGATAGGATATGCTTTGTCTTCTACCATCTTTCTGTTTACAGAGATTGTGAAGCTGCCTTTAGGTACACAGGATATAATCACCTCCCTCTCTAACAGCTTGGAGCCTGAAACATCAATCAGATGAGATCTTGGGTGAAGAGGAAAGGCTGTATAAGATATTTACCCTCTGCTGAGTGCATAAGAATGCAGTCTCTATCAGTTACTGGAAACATCAAGTCCTGACCACCACAAGTAGCACTTGGTTTCCATTACATAAAATTTACACATTTGGATTTGAGTTCTACCTCTGCCACCTTCTGAACAGGTGACCTTAGACAATGTATTTAACCTGGCTGAGGGTTTTTTTATCTGTAAAACTGGGATCATGATAGCACCAATGCATCATGTTATTATTGAGGCTCAGGAAAGATACTTCAAGATTTTGTGCCTCGCCCACAGTAGGAGCCCGTAATCCTCACTCTCAGCACCACCATCACCACTACCGTTATCCTCACTTTCACTGCATCAGGAACCCTCCTCTCAGCCCTCTCTTTCATAGTTGATGAGGGTGAACTTCTAACTTTATTTTATTCAACAAATATTTACTGTGTGCCAATTATGTGTGAGGCAGTAATCCAGGTGCTGGGGTACAGGGAAAAGTATACAAACAAAAATAGAAAAAAAAAAAATCCCTGCTTGTGGTTTACATTCCAGTGGGGAATTTCAGACTGCATTTCAATATACTAGCCATGACCATGCAAAAGGTGAGCCCATGAAGTCCTCGACCCAGATCTCTCCTAATGAGCCCACTTTTGAAATTGGATTTGCCCTATGTTCGATTTTTCCTCAATTTATCTCAATATGTCACACTTTGCATTAAAGATGAGGGGAGAAACTGAACATCTTTCCAATATCTTTCAAGAGAAACAGGAGTGAAGTTTGGCTAAGAATGTAAATCTTTTTCAGATTAATAAACAGTAAACAACCAAGCAAGCAAACAAATTTATCCAAAGATTAATTTTGGTGACTTACTCATCATGGTTTACTTGATACATGTTAATATAGGTGCAAATTTGCCTGGGAATGAAATAGCCATTCAGAGTAGTGTCCACTGCAGTACTAGAAAGCAAAAAACAGCATTACAGCACATCCTGTCAATTCAAATTACCCATCCTTAAACTGTTGCCTGCAACTCACAGACTATTTTTATTTTTGTCTTTTTTTACTAAAATAATGTATCTTTATATATCTTCATTCTCTCATTAATTAAAACAATTTCCACTTCTTGTCAAATTATTTTTCTTGCATGAGTTAAGCATATTGTGCACTTAATATATTCAAAGCACTTCTATGAGCTAAACATTTCTGTAGAAATCTGTCTCAATATTTCTGTAACAGCATTGACCATAAGTAGGCAGATCAAATTACATCAGGAAACAATTAAGGGAATTATTAAGTACTTCTATGTGCTCAATGTGTTTGTGTCTATTAGTAGATTAGAAAGACAAAATGTCACACTTTTTAGTACTGGGCATAAGGAACAATGGAATTGGAGCAAGGAAATCTGAACTTTGGATGTTGCCCTCAGTGAGATGTTGGGCAAATCCTGTATCTATTATGCAAGTCTATTTCCTAGCTATGAAACAAGGGTGTTGGTTGGGTTGAATGGTCTCTAAGTTGCCTCTAAAGCAAATATTCTATTTTTCTAGTCTCATACTCAAACTCCTTTCTGAAACCTGTTTGCCTCTCCCATTTATACCTCTATAATTATTCATGGGTTGGATTCAAATCATTTTATGTTTCCTTGTGGCAGCCCCTACCTCATTACCCTACTCTCATACCCACTTCCCCAAGAGAAGCAGAAACATTTCAATTTGATGAGTTTGAGAGAAGACATACTACTTCTCTCAATGTAGAAGAAGTACATTGTCTAGCTACTTCTGGGATCTCTCTTCAGATTAGCCAATTTGTAATGAAGATTCATCTCACCTACAATCAGAAATAGGCTGAATTTATTGTCCTTCAGTGGAGACCTGAAGGTGTTTGACCTAGCCAGAGACTGAGAAGAGAAGTATGTCCATTTTGAGGTCTACTTGATCTAGCTCTAAGCCACATTGTGAAAACTAGCTCTGATTATTTAAAGAGCTAATAACATAATTTCTATTTTGCCCATGTCTACTTTGTGGCCAGTACTGAACTTTGGCAAATGATATGAATGTTATTTATTGAGTTTCTCAAAACCCAACAAGGGGAAAGACCAAACAAGCAATAGACTCGCTTTTTGGAAGGGTTACCTTTCCTCATGCATGGCTACTTGCCTATCTCTATCCACACTCCCACTGTGGATTCAGCTGCTCAGATTCTACTCATATAAGAAGTCATATGCTTCTATTTTACAGAAACCTGATATGTAAAATTTTATTTCACTGGTATTAAAATATAAGGGCGAATTGTAGAGTTTCTCTCTCTCTCCTTTTATATTCCTTAAATTTCATGTACATATGTGGCTGTCCACACAACTTTTAAGAAACACATATGCAGTAAATATTTATTAGGATATGGTTTGGTCTTTCCTGTGTGTGTGTGTGTGTGTGTGTGTGTGTGTGTGTGTGTGTGTGTATGTTATATGTAATAGCAAACTTTTGCTGGCCAATGAAAGGAGTCCCTTAGAATCCACTGGAGTGATTAACTTTTAGTTTCTTCCTGCACCCGTGAAATTCAAGCATAAACCGTTGAATCTCCCAGATGGAGAGAGATAGGAGGGGGGCATGGCGCCGGGGAAATTTTTGTCCTTAAAGCTACGCCCCCTCATGGACCTGGAAAGAGAACACATTCCCTCACTTTTACTTAAGTTTATTTCATTTAGTTTGTTTAAATTTATTTTATCATATTTTGTGCCTTTTATTTTCATTTTAATTGAAAAACAATAAACTTCCAAGTGTAGTAGAATAGATCAGTACTAAACAGTATAAGTAAGATAGCTTTTTTGTGTCCACAAAATTCCTGGTTCATATCTCACTGCTGTCATTAGCCAATGCAGTAGTCCTTTTAATTTTACATTTTAATGTATTTCCTTAGTTTTAACAATACAATGAATACCTATGTCCTAATACATATATCTCCCTATTACTTGGACCCTCAGATGAATTTACTGGGCCCTAATTAGATGATTGCTTTCATTCCAAATGATGCCTATAAATTTGGCAGAGCCTCTCTGTTCCTGGGTGCTTAGCAGAAGTGTAGATAATACTCTTATGAAGCACCCAAAGTCCCCTTATAAAAGTTGTTGGGACAGAAAAGTTGCTTTTAAATAGGTAGGACTTTTAAAAAAATTTTAAAGTTTGTTAAAATCAAATTTGCTTTAACTGAGAGAGGATCTGACAGAGCAGCTAGAAAAAAAAAGGATCACTGTGAGAAAATAGTCACTGTGTGTGAATAAAGACAGCAAACAATGAGCAAAATACAGGGAACTATGTCACTTGCTGTCTGGCCTTGACTTTGCTCGGCTGGCAGTCTTGCCCTTCGGGACACTTAGCTAAGGACACTGCATGCTCTCACACCAATGACTAAATGATTATATCAGTTTCCTGGGAAGACAGATAATCCCACTCCTTCACTATTTAAAGGGGAGAGAAGAACAAACTCTAAGAATTCTAGTTTTTCTTTAATAATTTTTAATTGTGTGGAATAAAAACAGGTCAAACTACCAGAAATTTGGTTTCCCACAAATGTATTTAATGAAGCTATCTACCTAGTCTATGCTGCATACATTTGTGTGCTGGAGATTCTGGAATAAGATTCGGTAAAGTTTCAAGTATCTGCAAATGAATACTCTGTTTAATCTAATTGTGACATTAGCTTCTTTAGTTTACTGTCCAGCAAAATTCTAGGCTACTAAAAACCAATCCATATCAGAAGGAAGCTAAGTCTGCTCCTTAGATGAAATTAAGCAAGTTTGCATGACTTTTCATAGCCAAATACATATTATGGTTGGAGTATCCGTTGTTTGGACTTTCCATATTTTTCTGTCTCCATGATTAGTACACATAAAATAAAAGCTAATGACAGCGTAGTTTAGTAATGAAGAATGTTCACAAAATATGCTTTTGCTGAACACAAAAATTGTATTATGGTATTTTAAAATAATATTTAAAGTAAGAATAATAACACAATATACATTTTAAAGTACTTAAAATATTCCAATATCTTAAGATTCTTCAATGCCTCCACCCCACCACTCGTTGCTGTTTCAAAGGAGAATTATATGCTTACTAATGTGGAATAGTAAATGGAAGAAAAGAGACATGTCTGAATATTTCACTTATGAAAGCTTCTGTGTATGGTAAAATTTTCCTGTCTTCAAATCTGGGTGGTTTCAGCCCAATGTTTCCATCTTTAAAAAGATTATTTTTTTGATTTAAAAAGAAAAATGATAATTGTAAGAATTATATTTTTCACCTGAAAGCATATTACAAATTTCTTCTTGAATTTTGGCTTGAATTTCTGGATAGTGTATCAAATAAAGAAAGCTCTAATATAGACATGTTGATACTGTTTCAAACCCTAAAAAAGAACCAAGAGACCAAGTGTCATGGAAAAAAGCATAGTTAAATCAGTTTGCTCACTTTATTTCCTATTTGACTGTTAAGAATTAACAAAAAGAAACCTAAAGAAATTAGATTAAGAATTTAGAAGTTAGATTAAGAATAAGAATTAGCAGAAGGACAAAAAATAGAAGGACCAAAAGTCAGGAGGAAACACCTGCTTTCTGCCCTTGCTCTTGAGAGCTCTTACAAAAACAAAAATCATCACCAAAATGATGAGAGGAGTGGTCATCTCTCCAGGAATGACTGCCAAGTCAAGAATCATTTTCAGGAATAAAACACCTAAAACAGAAAAATGTCAATCTCATTTTTGTAGTTTTAGACATAGACTAAGTAGTCTCTCTCCCTTTAAACACTTAGGAGGAAAATCCAGGCTCTTCAAGGTTAGTTGAAAGCTCTTCTTACCTAATGCACTAAGATGGCAAAATCAAATTTTTGCAAAATGAATTGCATCTCTATCCTAATTTGATTATTTTCACAGTTCTAACCACCAGACCCAAATCCGGCAAGGTGAGTCACTGACCATAGACAGAAGAAAAGTTGATGGAGAAAGCAGCCTGGTGACATGGGAAGGGATGGAGGCTTCAGCAGCTGACTTTACACTCATCCATGGGAGGACCTCAGTGCCTCCACTTAAACTCAGTGAATCCCAGTTTTCTCCTCTAACTATCCTACCTTACAGATTTAGTCATATTCTTTCAGTAAATATATACCAACCCCCCGATATCAAGCACTAAGGATGCAAAACAAAAATTCACAGGCTAATGAGGAAACTAAGTTAATAAAAATAAGATTAGAAAGTGGAAAGTGCTATAAAAGAATTGGGTCCAGAGTGGTTTGTCATTGTTTGTGGATTAAACAAGATTATTATTTTTTTAAAAATACCTGGGACCAAGCACATTGGCTTACACCTGTAATCCCAGCACTTTGGGAGGCCGAGGCAGGTGGATCACTTGAGGTCAGGAGTTCGAGACCAGCCTGGCCAACATGGTGAAACCCAGTCTCTACTAAAATACAAAAATTAGCCATGTATGGTGGTGCATGCCTATAATCCCAGGTACTCAGGAGGCTGAGGCAGGAGAATCGTTTGAACCTGGGAGGCGGAGGTTGCAGTGAGCTGATATCGTGCCACTGCACTCCAGCCTGGGCAGATGGTGAGACTCTGTCTCAAAAGGAAAAAAAAAAAAAAAAAAAAAAGTACTTGGTGAATTATAAGCCATTTAATGGATATCTAATTAGTTGATTGCCTATTCCTTCTGTCCTTGGACTTCCCAGGTTGTTTATTAGGGTGACTTTCTAAATTATTTCTGCTCTATGACCATGGGTGGTTAATCTAAGAATGGGCCACTAGCCCAATATAAATCTTCCTTAGGAACAGGGAAGAGGACTGTGAAAGATCATCCTTTCTCTGGGCAGCTAGATCTATAAAATCTAAGTTCTGAAAATATGATTTAGTGGTCTTTCACCCATCAGGTGGACCTAAGAAAGCATGTTAGAAAAATAAATGAGGTAGAAAGGAAAGAAATAAAAGATAAAGAGGGATCTTGTGACCTTACGTTCACCACTTCTACCTTCAGGAGACCTAGGTACACTCTTGTTCCTAGGTTGAATTATTTCCCACTTAAACAAGCTAGAACTGGTTTCTGTTACTTGTGACCAAGAGAATCCTACCCCCTCCCCTGGCAAAAAAAATTAATGCTGTATATACATGCAGAATATTTTTATTAACTATTGTATTTTATGGTAACTATAGTCAGAAGAAAAGGAATGACAGGGGAGAAAGCAGCCTTCTCTTTACAGATGACTTGGAGAGACTTTGGACATTGCTACTGTTTAGCACCTCCAGAGGGAAGTCTAATGTGTGTGTCTAGAATTCAGAATCAGTATAGAAACCTTCAACCTTTGTATGTCTTTCTCACAAGGCTTTGGACCAATGGACCAATTACATCAAAAGTAATTGCTTTACAGAGACTTGGAGAGATAAAGACTTGGAGAGATAAAATTAGTGACTTAGAAAGGAAAATTTAGTATTCCCTTCTCTTAAAAGAAAACATGACTAAACTGTTCACATTTCTCGAATTGTTTACATAGACAAATAGCATTGATGGACATATACTCTTTGGCTAGTGTAAATGTACAGCTCTCTTTGATTTTAGAGAAGACCAACACCTCATTTCCTCTCAGCTTTAAAAATAACAAATTTTAATAAACTGAAAAATTATTTTGCAAACAGCAATGAATTAGTCTTCCAGTTCAGATGAAAGTGACAGTGTGGTAAAAACCATTCCAATTTGTTCTCCTATAAAAAGAACCAACAGTGAAAGTCATGTTTATCTTAACTCCCATAATCAGCATAAATAGCTTCCACTTTTAATATTCAAGATAACACATTGCCATGTATCTTATCTACTTATTTCCCTTTTTTTTTTTTTTTTTTTTTTTTTTTTAAGGCAGAGTTTCGCTCTTGTCACTGAGGCTGGAATGCAATGGCGCAATCTCGACTCACTGTTACCTCCGTCTCCCAGGTTCAAGCAATTCTCTTACCTCAGCCTCCTGAGTAGCTGGGATTACAGGAATGCGCCACCACAACCAGCTAATTTATGTATTATTATTAGAGACAGGATTTCACCATGTTGGCCAGGCTGGTCTTGAACTCCTGATCTGACCTCAGGTGATCTACCCATCTCTGCTTCCCAGAGTGCTGGGATTACAAGCATGAGCCACAGCGCCTGTCCTTATTTCACCTTTCTAAGCTTCACAGATAAAACGTAGCTAAGTACACCAATTTGCTTCGTATTGTTTTTTAAGGGATAAACTTTGGAGTTAAAATTGAGAGATACATTCTTTGTAGGAAACAAAAAACCATGAATATGCATTTAAACTTAGGGAAAAAAAAAAGCCAAGTACCTAATCAATGTAACATCTACATGCAAAACTACTATGTGGCAGATATAGCAGTAAACAAAGTCTGCACTATCTTTTAAAACTCACATCTCTGGAAGGTAATAAATCATCCTGCTATAGAGAGACCTGGAGAGAGAAAGCCATTTTTTCCCCATTTATTTTCCACTTTGAGCTGAATAATGAGTCACCAATTATTTACATCTAGTGCTTGCCCAGAAGAAAATTCAATTTTTTTGAGCATACACACACAAACACACACACACACACACACACAAAAAAAAAAAAACAAAAAAAAACTGATAGTTTCTACATTGACAATAAGTTGCATTTTCAAAGCTGAGTAGTGAGTAGGTAAGAGGTATGCGTGGCTGGAAAAACACTGGACTCAGAAAGATGACTGTGTTTCCAGCCTCTTTCTTCCTCTATTTAGCTGTGGAATTTCTGTTAAATCACAGTCTCTCTTGGCTTCAGTTTCCTCATCTGTAAAATGGTAACGTCAGAGTAGATGTCTAAGACCAGCTCTAGCCTTCAATAATGAAAGCTAAAAGGGAAAAAGGGCAAAAGCCAAGTGTGATGCACATTGTTAATTGCCCAACAATACTATTTTTCCAGAATCTCCAGAACAGTTAACAGTTCATCGGCAAATGGAAGTAACTGTGTGATCACCCTGGCTTTTTTTCTCAGCCTGGTGGGCCCTTCTCGCTTCTTTTACTAAATTCTCCTTGGCGATTTACCAGGCTCAGATGCTTTGCCAACTTTCTCAGCAACATTCTTGGAAAGCACTGAAGCACATTCTGTTCCTGGTGTTTTGAGGATAAATTCAGGCCGAGGACAGGGGATGTAAGGCTCCCTAAGCCTTACAAGGGTGAGCTGCTATATCACACAGGATTCAAAGTGAATCCTAAGCATTTTTTTTAACCCTGGTGAGAAAGACATACATAGGTTCAAGGTTTCTATACTAATTCTGAAGTCTAAATACACACATTAGACTTCCCTCAGGAGGTGTTAAACAATTGCAATGTCCACATGGAACAATTACATCAAAATCTCTAGGGGTGCATACATTTTTCAAAAGTTTTTCAAGGTGACTATGGGGCATTTTCAGTCATCTTGAGGACCTTTTTTAGGGGGAAACTACTTGCCAGGATAATTATCCAACAGTCTCAACAAACCCACATTTCCAGTCGAGGACCATTTTTAGGGAAAAACTACTTGCCAGGATAATTATCCAACAGTCTCAACAAACCCACTCAGCCCAGTTACAGCTTGGAAGGCTCACCTGTGCCCAGAAATCTTGCAGATCAGTGTGAGGAATCTGGTGCAGGAACCAAAAGAGAAGGATTTTGGCAAAGCCGTGTGTGTCCTAAGAAACAGTCTCTTCCACAGCAGCAGAGGGCAGGAGCAGAATTTTGCTTGAAGGGAAAGGACTGGTGAGAACACCCCTTCCTTGAAGACAGGGGAGGGGTGGACCTTTGACTTGTGTGGGGAGGAGTTTGGAGCTTAATCAGGGACACTAGGAGCAGGAGAGAGGGGTGGAGAGGCTTTTGTGGCCAGGACTGGGTATGGGGAGCTGGGAAATTCCACTGTGAGTGAAATCAGAGGGAATGCATTTAGAGCAAAGGCTTCTGGAGGAGGGAGTAGGGTGGACACTGATCTTTGAAGAAAGCAGGACAGAAGAAGGGAGACAGAAAGACGAAATCATTTTAAAATTGCTGGTGACAAACGAAAATAAGGTCGAAAGATGTATACAATAGAAAGCAGGGAAAGAGAAACAGGGAGGAGTGGTACAGAGAGGTTGCTCTGATGTGAGTTTTGAATTCCCTTTCTCCAAAGTGCTATGGGACTTTAGCACCAGGAACATGCACACAGCTCTCCTGAGTTGTCAGCAAGTGCAGGGGCAGGAGGATCAATGAAACACAAAATAAAGGGAACGTAGGTCCCCTTTCTCAGATGAGTTTGGTAGATTCATCGGGAGTCTTCACCAACCAGACAGATCAGCATTTCCACACTAGAACAGTTAACTACTGAGTGCAATATTGGTAGCTTTGGTTTGAGACAATATTCCCATCTGCACCAAAGCATTTTTGCCCAATCTGGATAAATGCGAGTTTTTTGACATAATGCAAGTTTTTCTATGTAACCAGGTAAATGACCTGTGGTTTTAGACCACCTTCTTGTCAAGGTATCTGCAAATTATTACATAATAGACTTTTTTTTTAAGCATTGAAGTTTTTGGCTTCCTAAATATTCTCAGTTTTAAGGTCAGATTTAATGAGAGTGCCTAAGGATAATCAATGATAGCCAGTACTTTTTCACAGAGGGGAGAAAGCCAGCCCCAAAGGGGAGTGCTCAACCCAATATACTGTGATATACCCCAAGGGTAACCTTCAGGCCATGAGCTACTGTGGTGTCAGGTTCAAAAAATTGCATGCGTTTCTAAATAGCTAGACTTCAAAAGTCACACAACCAAAAATATCTGACAAGAGCCTACAAACCAAAGGAATTTTCTGACCCACTGGCAGATGTTTTGCTAATTGACATTTAATCATGTCATACTTAGATACTGTTAAAAAAAAAAGTTTTACTCCTAATGTTTTTCCATGAAGTCTCTCCTTCTCTAGTATAACTAACCACACATTGGATTAATGTAGACTTTAGGTAGCTGCATCAAGTTATTTATGCAAGTAAATTATGGATAATTTTATTATAGACAGCTATTATAGACAATTGATAATAGCTGACTAATAATGTGTTATTTAAAGGTTTGATAGGAGTAGGTAATGAGAATTGCCTTGCATTCCCATTGGTTAACAGGAAAATCCATTCTACGATAATAATTGTTACAGCTAATGTTTATCGTGTGCTTACAAGAATTAGGCATTTTAAAGTCATTTATAGTTTAGCTATTTCTCATAGCCAATCTTTGAAGGGATTGCTATTTTTTCCCCTCTTTTACATATGATGAGTTCTGAGGCCCAGGGATGTTACAAAATTTGCTCAGACTAACAGTGTGTTAAGTGGTAGAAAAAAAGTTTTAAAACCAAATAGTTTAATACCTGTGTCCTTTGCCTTTGATTATGCCACTTTCTAGTGGAGAATTTTTCAGCTGAATCCTGAAGCTTCTACTGCAAACAATAGCCATCCTTACTGATGTGACTTCATATAAGAAACTGTCATATAAGATACATCTAGTAGTACCTGCCTCAGAGAGTAGTTAAAAAAATAAAAATTACTTTACCTCTGTAAAGCACTTAATATCTGGCACATGATAATCATTCAAAAATAGTAGTTTTTGTCCACAGAAGAGGAGTATTCTACTTTTAGGAATTAAGTGAGTGGTACTTTAAAGAGAAGGTGATATTTGAACTAAATTTAAAGTATAAATGAGAGCTTATTAGGTGAAGTTGGAATGAAGCAATGTTAAGCAGACAAGAACATTTTAAAAGGAAGAGGTTTTCAAAAGAACTAAGTATGGTTAAGAAATAAAGTGAAATACAAGATGGCAGAGATAAACATGGAAAAAAAATCTTCTTAACTCAGAATCTCAATGATTCCCGAGTCTTCAGTCTCTCTTGTAACCCACAGCTAGTGACTTAGTTCTGTGAATTCAGCCATCTACATGTTTCTCATTTGTTGGGAAAAACAGCAAAGGAGAAAGGACTTACAGAGTGCCTATATAAATTGGTTATGAGTAACACGTAAACAAGGAACAACAAACTGTGGAAGGCTGCAGGAGACCTCTGAGGAGGAAGGCCTCTCCATGCCTCATGTTCCGGTGCAGGGTGACCTAGACACTCTTACCATAAACATTGTGCTCAAGGATGTAAAACCCCTTCGTCGCACTACGACGTAGCCAGACTTATAAGCTCCTTTTAAGACCCACGTTCCATCAGCTGCACATAGATAATAGGCTAAGGATAACCATGTGTTCTTGTTTCGTGAAACTCCCAAACCACCATTGTTATCAATCCTTAGGATTACATACCAGTTACAGCTCACTGATTCACTTCCGGCTCACTGACTCACTCCACCATCACTCCACCCCTACCCTATAGATCAAAGTGATTGTAATCAATAAATAGTATGGATAATCAGAGCTCAGGGCCTTCATTGCCTCCTCCAAGAGTAATAAAAGATGCCCCCCGGTCCCACTTTTTGCACTCTTAATCTGTCTTTTCCTCATTCCTTTGTCGCCATCAAACTCGGGGTACCCACGGGTGATGTAGGGCTGGCTCCCTACACTCATTGTCCTAGCACTTCTATTCCCAATTGTTGTTAACTAGGTCATGTCCCATCAAATATTTTCTGGACTATTTTAATAACTTTCTATATTACACTCAGCAACTAGTAAGAACAAATGGCTTAAGTGTTACAATTTATCTTTTTTACACAACAAAATGCCTACATGTGGGTGACTGCTTCCACTGGTTCAGTGCCTTCATGACACTTGGGATAATATCTCTGCCATTCTTTAGGGCTTTCACTTTGGTTGCTATATGGCTGCTGCAGTTCTAGTCATCACATCTGTGTTCCCGACAAAAGAAGGGGGTAAAGTCCATGTCAGCCACATCTGTTTCATTCTATCTCTGAAGACAGCTGAGCTTTCCCCAAAGCCACCAGTAGACTTCTGTTCAAATTTTATCATATCAGAGAAGACGATAAAGTATTTGGCTTGTAATACTGCCACTGCGAAGAAAAGAAGCGGCAATTAGTAAGAGAGGCAGGTAGGCTGAATATTGGGATCAACTAACATGGCTGCCATGCTTCAGATGTAGTAGGTTTGTTACTAGTCTCTCCTGAGTCATACTCTATTCTGCTGGTCTAATCAGTTTTGAAATGAACAAATCCAATCACATTGCTTATTCACTTCCTGCAGCATGCATAGTGCTTTGCCTTTGATTCATTATCATCTGTGACTGACTCTTATCTGCCTTTCCAGTGTCATATTTTGCTAGTGAGTCCCTTTCATTTTGTACTATATCTGCTTTGATTCTTTCTCCTTCCTCTTAGTTAGTACAGACCTAGAATTTTGCCCACATTTTTAAGTTTTACCAGTCCTTATGCTGTAGTATTCAATGTTCCCTTTGCCTGGGATGTCCTTACATTCTACATTGTAGACCTGAAAACACCAGTCTTCAAGACACATTTGATTCTATGAAACCTAGTCCTGCTTTCTCCCTTTTTCCCTCCTTGGCTGTTTGAGTGGATACTGTGGTGTCTTGCCCAGATCTGTTCTTCAGGGTCAACACACACATCCATGCAGCTGGTGTGAATTTCTGCTGCTGATGGTTCTCATCTGTATCCTAGGAAGTTTTGCTCTTGGTTTTAGTACACCCCCTCCCTCAAGATGTTCCTTCTTTCCAGGTGGCCTACAGTCAGCAACTGATGAATATAGAGACACAAAGGCCCTGATGTTTTGATTCAGTCCAGGGAAGCCATAAAGCCTCATTCCAGCTCCACAGCTCCTTAGAATGTGGATTAAGACTTTGGTTGCACCCACATATAACTTGTGGATTATGTTTACCTTCTGACCAAATTGGCTTTCTCTACTTCTTCAGAAGTGTGTCTTTTGATAGTTCTCAATAAAATGTCTACATGAAAATTTCCATTCTGGATATATTTCCGGAAAACCCAATAAAAAATAGCTCTCTTTGTATTTGTGCCAAACTTAATATATTCTCTTGGACAATGGTGGCCATGTAGTGATATTTAGCATATTTATAAACTGACTACCTTCTGCAGTCAAGTTTGCTAGGAAAGTCTGTACTCCCACCATACTAGAAGGATTTTATACATCTTGCATTTAAAATAGGACGAAAGAGTTTCCAGAGAAGATGCTATTAGAAAGACTTGCCACTACCTCCCCCCTAAAATAGAAACTTTAATATTTTTCCCTTTGTCTTATCAAAATGGCAATCATAAAAGCCACAACTCTACAGACACAAATGTCTGTATCAGAATGTATCAAACTTCTGTATACAGAAGACTTGCATTGCTTATTATTAGCATTGCCCCTCCATCCTGATCACATACACATAGGTCCAAGCCATCCCCGCTACCACCACACACATAAATACCTCCCACATATACACACAGGAGCGTTCTTGACAGTGAGTAGGAGATACCCATAAAGTCTTAAATATAGACCACCCATATTGGCTCCTTTTAGAAAAACAGTTTAAACTCTTTTGCTCAATATGCATACAGAATAAAACTCATTTGCTACCAATTCTGATAACTGAAATAGAGTTTGATGCAAGATCTTAAAGATAATCATATGTGAATGGTGTATGGCAGATGTTAGCTGCCTTTGTTTCTTTGTCTCTACTGAGATCCAACCATTTTTTTAATTGTTAAAAATCAGGATGTGGAATGATGAAAGCTAAGCCTCACGATAACTACTTGGCAGCCAAGATATAGGAAAAGAAAGCAATAAAATATGAGTTTTATGCTACTTTTTTGATGCTCAGGCCAGATTCCTCAGAATCATACTTTTTGGAAGAATGTGCCATGAATATTTGTTAGCAAAGACCTCCTCTGGAAGTTACTTCAATCTGGCTGTCTACATCTGGGAACAGGCACTAATGAGTCCAGGAGTAACTTTTTTGGCCTGCATTCTCTTGGTGTCTGTTATACTTGTGCCTGTTATACTTGGTGCCTGTGTTAGCTAATAGTGTCAATAACAAAAAAGGACCACAAAGCCGTGAGAGAACATTATTCTGTTTAAGAAAACTTAGTAATTATTCAGTAATATATTATAGAAAAATAAAAATGGACTTATTCCTTATACATTACAGGTATTTGTATATACAGGTTGGAAAATCAATACAAGTAGCTAAATAACATGTTTCTGCTTTTCTAAACAAGTAGCTTACAGGTTTACAACATCATGCTTCTACCCTTGGATGCAAATCACCAACATCTTTGAATTTATCTTGAAGAGATCATTAGACAAGGGAATGAAAATGCATGTACAAAAAAGCTAATCATAGCATTTTTTATGACAGTGAAATTTTAAAATCACCTATCTTTCCTTCAATATAGCATTTTACATAAAGAACACTTTGCATCTATTAAAAATAATAGCACTAGCTCAATATTTATAACCATGAAGATGTCTCTTTCATATTGCTGAATAAAAAAGTAGATATCACGCCACATGCACAGGAAGAAATCATCTATATAAAATTATACATGCACCCAAACACATACACATATATCTGTAAAGAGATGATATCTGGAGGCATGTTCTCATGTGTTCATGAAGAGATTTGGGAAGATATTTACCTTCTTTTCATACTCTGCTGTGTTGAATTCTTTTTACAATGAGCATATATTACCCTGTTAATAAAATGTTAATCTACTTAGATTTTTAAATCATGCTTCGATAAGTCAAAGTTTTTATCAGTATGTCCATTTCTGTACTTACAGAAGTTCTTTATTTATTTTTCCTCATTGTAATATTGCTTGTGTTGTTGTCATAGTTCAATGCTAAAACTGTTAACCCTATTTGAATATACAAAGTTAAGTCATATGCAAACCTTCCCAGGAAATAGTACTGACACACATAAATTCCCAGAAAATGGGGCTGACACGCAATGGATTCTGATGTGACCATCCTCTTATTAAGAGTCATCCCTGGACTCTAACTTTCAAACCAATGGGAAACTACAAATGGGACCAACAACCGTGTCTTGTCATGCTTGTATGATAGACATGCTGGTATCAAAAGGAAATAGGGGATTAGGAATGCCAAAATATATAGAAGAGGAAAGATAGCATGGTCGTAGCTGATTGTCTTTGAGAAACTCACCTGTCTTTCCTGAACCTCTTTATTTTTCTCATTTGCAGTTTGCTGTGCTGACTAGAAAATATATATGTCAAATGCTGACTCATAGTAGGGTCTCAATTAATGAAATCACTTATAATTGCTATTATTATTAATATTTTTGCTACTGCTGCTGTATCAGGAAATGTAATATTGAAAAATCACATGGTAAGTTTTATCAATGTATTCATTTGAAATAATTCATTTAAGAAAAAAAGTATTCTTATTCTACAACACAGGAAATTCTCACTTTCCTTTTTTTTTTTTTTTTCTTTTTTTTTGGAGAGGGCATCTTGCTCTGTTCCCGGGCTGGACTATAGTGGTGCAATCTCAGCTCATTGCAACCTTCGCCACCCAGGCTCAAGCAATTCTCCTGTTTCAGCCTCCCAAGTAGCTGGGACTACAGGTGTGTACTACCACACCCGGGTAATTTTTGCATTTTAGTAGAGATGGTGTTTCGCCATAATGGCCAGGCTGGTCTCAAACTCCTGACCTCAAGTGATCAGCCCACCTTGGCCTCCCAAAGTGCTGGGATTACAGGCATGAGCCATCACACCCAGGCACTTTTCTTAAAAATATAAAATATTGCCAAATTTTTATTTTTGTTGTAAGGATTCAGCTCAAGAGTAAGAACTTGTTCTTTTATGCCACTTAACTATGATGAAATATAAATTTTAATTTAACACTCCCTACTTCATTCCTTGGAGACCCCAATTTTCCATTGTGGAAATCACACAAATAATTTTGCCTTGAGATAAACAACATTTGATTTGTGGCATATGCTCTACTGTGCTAAACTTTTTACTCGGTGTCAATTTCTATAAACCACAAACATTTTCTTTCAAACGTTATTTTTTTATAATATAATTTTTTTGATAAATATTTTTTATTTTGATAAATTTCACATTAGTAGTGTGAAAAATTACCAATGAACATTGCACACATTGAAAGTGAAGGTGAAAATAATAACAAGGAGTTCACTGAACATTCATTTACATTTTAAATAATAAACAAATGCATGACGTCATTTTTAAAAAGTAAAGGCAGTACTAATAAATTTCTCTTTAATTTTTCATGTATGTATGTTTAGGCTTGTCAAGTAAATCATAATCACATGTGTTAGTTTGTGATGCACTTTATTAGCTTAATATGCTCTGTATCTTATACATCAGTCCATAACAAAGAGAATAACAATTCTATTTTACAATAGTATTGGAAAGAATAAAATGCTTAGGAATAAACATAAATAAGCAGGTGAAGAACTTACACATCAAAACCTGTAAAACATTGCTAAAAGAAATTAAGAAACAAATAAATGGCAAGACATCTCATGTTCATGGATTAAAATCCCAATGGTATTTTTGCAGAAATAGAAAAGTCCATCCTGAAACTAATATGAAATCACAAGGGACCCTGAAGAGCTAAAATACTTGAAACAGAAGAACGAAGTTGAGTCTCACATTTCCTGCTTTCAAAAAGTACACAAACCTACACTAGTCAAAACAGTGTGGTAGTGGCATAAAGATTGATGTAGAATGTAATAGTAGGCAGAGTCTTGAAATAAACTCTCACATATATGGTCAAATGATTTTTGACAAGAATGTCAAGATTATTCAATGGATAAAAGAGTTGTTTTAGCAAATGGTGCTGAGAAAACTGGACATACAAAAGAATAAATTTAGAACCTTAACTTATACCATATACAAAAATTAAAATTTAAACATAACAGCTAAAACTATAAAAATTTTATAAGAAAACATATGTAAAACTTTTCATGACAGTTGGTTTAATAATGAATTATTGGATGTGACACCAAAAACACAGGGAACAAAGAAAAGAAATAGATCAATTGGTCCTTCGCCAGTATTTACAAGCTCTTTCGTATTAAGGACACTCTCAACAGAGTAAAAAGGCAACCCAGACTGTGGAAGAAAATATTTGCAAATCATAATCTGATAAGAAATTCACATCCAGAATATAAAAAGAACTCCTAACAACTCAATAACAACAACAACACAAAAACTTGGCTTAAAAATGGACTAAGACCTGAATAAGCATTTCTAGAAAGAAGAAATACAAATGGTTTAATAGGCCCATAAAAAATTGCTCAACACTAATCAGGGAAACACAAATCAAAATTACAATAATGAGATATTGCTTCATACCCACTAAGATTGCTATTAAAAATCAAAACAAAACAAAACAAAAAAGACAGGAAATAAATGGTATGGAAAAACTGGAACTTTTGCCCATTCCTGATGGGTTGTAAAATGATGCAGCTGCTGTGAAAAACCATATTGTGGTTCCTCAAAAAAATAAACATTGAATTACATGCAATTGACAAGACTCTCTCTGACCTAACTTTAGTCTCTCCTCGGCCCTCTTTCTAACTAGCTCCCATCTTTGGGGCCCTGTCTTAGACCTGCCTAGTCCAACTATAACAAGAGTCATTCTAAGTACCTTTAGAGAGAATCCCCCACCCTTGATATCTGATCACCCTTGGGATCTGATCAAGTTCCTCACCCCTCACAGTTGATATCAGATCACCACAGTCTGGCTTCAGCAAGAATTCTGATAAGTCAGGTTAGAAAGAACCACTTTTCTTTCATGTGTCCTCCTAGTAATGTTCTATCTACTGATTCAGTCACTTTGCTGATAAGTGTCTGAATCCCCAGCTATGCTTGCTATAGTCTCTCTTCCCTACTGTGATGGGCTTGCCACCTATCACAACAGCCTGAAGTTTTCCTTACCATTTTAATAAGTGTCAGAATGATTTTTTTCTTTAACATGATTCAACAATTTTACTTCAGGGCATGTATCCTAAAGAATTGAAAGCAGCATTTGAACAGATATTTGTACACCCATGTTCAAGAAATCTGAATGCTTATTGAAGGATAAATGGATAAACAGAATATGGTATTCATATGCTATGAAATATTATTTGACCTTCAAAAGGAAGAAAATTCTGACACATGCTACAACATGAATGAAATTTCAAGACACTATGCTAAGTGAAAAAGCCAATCACAGGACAAATACTGTGTGATTCCACTTATATAAGGTCTCTAGAGTAGTCAAATTCATGGAGACAAAAAGTAGAATGATGGTTGCCAGAAGCTGGGTGCCAGTACAAATGGGAAGTTATTGTTTACTGGGTACAATGCTTCAGTTTGAGAAACGTGAAAAAAGTTCTAGAAATGAGTGGTGTTGCCTATATAACTGTGTGAGTGTACTTAATGCCGCTTTAATGCCACTGCCCTATACACTTAAAAATTGTTAAAATGGTTAATTTTATGGTAAGTATACATTACCACAATTTGAAAATGACTGAAACTCAACTGAAAAAAACTTTAATTCTGCACACATTGAGCTTCCTTTTCAGTTTATAACATCTAATACAGTTCCACATTATGTGGAAACACATATTATGTGTTTCTCATTCAGCTGTTGCTGTAGAATAACTAGAAAAACTATCACCCCTTGTTGATTGTGAAAACATTTCTTTGTAGCTGAATTCTTTGTTTTATATTACTGCTAAACATTTTAGAACTGAGTAAACCCAGACTCTTTTTTTAATCTTTTATTTTCAAATGGCAGCATTAGAATATTTGAAATTTTCTTAAATGAATATAAAAGCCTCTCTTCTTTTGCAAAGACAATTTAAAAAAAAATACTTGACCCTAGGAGTACTTGCAGTTACTATACTAATAAGTCTGAATTTCACTTGAAAATACAGTGAATTGGTTTAGAAGGCTGGAAACGAACTCAAGAACATATATAATTCATCTGTTCTAAGAAGGACTCACTCATTCCAGGAAGAGATGGTCCATTATGATTTTTTCTAAGACTCTAATTAGAGCCTATTATACTTCTTAATAATAATATTCCAGTTTCAAATTGCCTGTGTTTAACCATGTGCTCTTTATAAAATGTGTGCTTTTTCTTCTTCCTACTTAGGAAATAATACAGTCTGTTGACATAAAGCTTGTTTCCATAAAAGAAATTTGCTCATATCTACTAGGAGAATCGAGCTTTTTTTAAGAAGTCAGGTTTACTGAATTTGTGATTTTCACTAACATATTAATATTTTGAAGTAAGCAAGGGTAAACTTTTTCTCAAAGAGAATCATTATCAATATATGAAAATGTAAAGAAGGGAGGAAAAAGCTTAAATCCTGAAAATCCTCAAATAGCCTGCTGTTCGCTTAGTTAGCTATTTGGTGAAACTAAGAGTGCATATGAAGACTCTCCAAAAACAGTTAATTTTGTAGTTTAAAAATTAAAAAGTAGTGATTAAGAAGTCTATACTCAGCATCAGATTTTATTATTTTGAAGAAACTGTTCTGTTAAAAATGAAGGCCCTCTTTGAGTTACATTTTGGAGGAGAAATCATGAGCCCAGGGTAAAAAACTGCAAAGGGTGAAACTGCCTCTGGAGATTTGTGTTGAAATTTTTATTAAAATTTTAAATTTTTTATGTTAGTACTCTGCTTACAAGGAAGGATATGCTTTTAATGGCCTGCCTTTGCCCGTTTTCCCCACCTCAACCACCAGTAAGCCTTTCAATGCACCTTTTTGCAAAACTTTAGAATTCTCAGCATTACATACATTATCTCATTTAAGCCTTCGTAAAAGCTTTTTATGTTCAGTGTAATTATGCCCTGTTTTAAAAGAACAGTTGGCTGTAGTACAATGGTATATTTGCAAGAATATATTCATCAAACTATTTCCCTAAATGCTAACATTTCTTTTCATCTTAGCTTTATCATTTTCTTTCTCTAAACTTTTACAGTTAAGTAGCAGACATGCCACCCTGTTACTTCTATGTCAGAGTATATTTCCTAAAAATGAACACATTCTCTCATATAACCATAGTATAATTATTAAAATCAGAACATTAACACTGATAAAATGATATTATTTTCTTCAATTTGCCTAACAATGTTCTTTATAGCAGAAGTACATTGCATTTAGTTGTCAAATTTCTGTAAACTTCAATCTAGAATAGTTCTGAAACTTAGCCTTTGTCTCTCATAACTTTGACTGTTCAGAAGAGTACAAGCTAATTCTTTGTAAGATTGCCATTAAATATGGTTTTGTCTGATGTTTCTTCATGACTAGGTTCAGATTGTGCATTTTTGTCAGGGAAATCCAACGGTAGCAAGTAGCACTACACAAAGACACACAACAAATTAAAGTTGAGGCCAGGATTTGAATTTCAGCAGGAATCCCAAGACCGCATTCTCAACCTCCACTCATAACAATGCAAACATTTGTGAACTTCTCCTAAAGTATCTTTAACAAAGTTAATGGTTTCCGTAAATATCATTGAAGATTGCCTCTGCCACATGATAGAATGTAAGAACAGGGAAATCAAATGGTATCATAGTACAGACCCGTTACAAAATGCACGTGTTTATTATCTATTATGTGGGAAATGCAATTCAACAATTTGGACTAATGGAAAACTTTATCTAAACCCATTTTGTATGTCTGGTGTCCCCAGTTATATGGTTCCTCACTTTACTTGCTTATTTGGTTTCTGCCTTAAAGATGTGTTACATAATATGAAAATATCAGTTTTATCCTATAGTATTTCCATTTACATGTTCTAAAGAACATAATAAAAACCAAATTAAATTCCAGAAATTCAGCTCCTGAAAGCCTTGCTCGTATGTGGCAGTTTCTATATAATACCCTGCTTTCCTAATTATTTCAAAATTCAACAGATTAGCAAAGTAGATTTAAAAACTAGTAGCAGGAGCCAACATTAATCATAAGAGCCCTAAAGAGAAACCTGTGTATTTTCAAATTCTATGCACCTTGGGCTAATTTTTCTAGTGTCACCATTACCATGTAAATTGAAACTTAAAGCAGTAATAAATTAATACTATAAATTACTGTTAATGTTTTGGTCATGAGTATTCTTTTTCTTTTTTCTTTTTTTCTTTACTTGAGACAGGATGTCACTTTGTCACACAGGCTGGAGTGCAGTAGTGCAACTGTAGCTCACTGCAGCTTTGAACTCTTTGGCCTTCTGAGTAGCTAGGACTACAGGTATGCACCACCACATCCAGCTATTTTTTTTTATTTTTATTTTTTGTGGAGATGGAATCTCTCTTTGTTGCCCAGGCTGGTCTCAAATCCCTGCCTTCAAGTGATACTCCTGCCTCAGCCTCCCCAAAGTGCTGGGATTATGGGCATCCACCCAGCCATGTGTATTCTTAAATGCAAACATATTCCACAAATAGAGAAATAAATTTATGCTAGATATCCTCTATCATAAAATTTCAGTTTGTATACTTTTAAAGTATTATGATTGACTTGACTGGTGAAAGTAAGAAGTTCCTGAAAATAAGCACAGCATCTTGATATAAAGTGGTATTGCAGCAGAAAGAATAAATAAGGAAATTATCTACTTCTGACTATAACAATGGTATAAGAATTGTACTGTATCTTAGATGCTACCGTACACTTTCTGGACCTCATCCTGGAAAATCCATGGGGCCCATTGAGAAGAAGTAAAGACTGATATATAATGGCATGTGTCTATTTTATTTACTCCATTGTTTTTAAAGAGGAGGGCTTGGCTCATTATAAGGTCATGACAAGTGCCTTTAAAAAGCAAAATAAAACAGAATGGAAAATATCTCAAGCTGTCAGATGTAGTAAATGTAAACATTAATATAAAATTTGGTTTTAGTGTGTCTCCTCTTGTGTACACTATGGAAAGGGAAAATAATTTCTTTCCTATGACATAATCCAGAGAAATTGAAAGCCACTGGTTTAATAAGTTTTCATTTCAAACTGTTTCTTTGCTGCTATTTCCCACCAGAAACAAAGGTAATGTATTTTATTATTTATTCATTGTCTCTTTTTTCTGTCCATACTATATATTTTTAGGGCCATCTTCACCATCCTTCCACCCCAAGCAATACACAAAGATAAATGCTTCACTAGGAATGGTCTTCTCCACGCCCAGCTTTCTCATTAATATTAAAGCAGTTTCAGGCAATGTGGCAATTATTTATTTTAGCTGTTAGAATTCTTCCTTCCATTGGTAATGATCTTAAATCTTTTCCAGTCTGATGAAATTTTCCTAAACAAACTGTTGATATTTCTAATTTGCTCGCCATTATATACTGAGTTCCTACCATGTAGTATAGGCTCTTTAGTTATTTGCTAAATAAATAAATGAATAAAGACCTACCAACAAGAGTGATCCTACCTACCAGTATACACAAGTTTCCTAAAATATCCCTCACTACTAAATTGTTAAATGTTTAATCTGATTCTCACAGGACTAAAAGTATCATCCCCTGAGATTGTCTAATTTAAGAGGTAAGGTGGATAGAAGAATCTCTGACTGCAAATATGATAAGATGGGCTGCACATTAAATATGGCTAGCAAACATGTTATGTTTGGCCCACACATTTTAATTTATGTTATATATTTTGATATTATTAATTTTCTTGTAAAGTTCAGCTGATTTTGAAAGATCCTAAGGTCTGACATTAAGTCCACCATTGGCTGGAGACAGGGTGGCTGATTTAGTAGATAAATCATGAGTGCGAATCTTCCTTTTTTGTTTGTCTCCACTACTAGGTTGTAAGTTCCCCATAATCCTCATATCATTTTTATTATTCAGAACTCAAGATATATGTGTGTGGTGAGTACATAAATTACTAATGGACCAGAATTAGGTTTCCAGAACAGTTTTCAAGATGGCTTAAATAGGCATAGGGTTTATTTTTCTGTCTTCTTTGTCACTGCAGCTAGAGTTTGTCCCACAGAAATCTTATCTAAACTCACGGCCTTGGCAATCATCCCTACCATAAAGCAAAATCTCCAACTCTACCCTGTCGCCTGGATACTAATCAGATACCTCTAACTGTCCCTCAACTCAGACTCTCTGAGTCAAAAGTTTAATCTGTTATCTTACCAAAACATGCTTCCCAACTGACTGCCCCAATATATATATATATTTTCTTTGGAGAAAAAGTCGCACTCTGTGGCTCAGGCTAGAATGCAGTGGCACAATCTCGGCTCACAGCAACCTCCTCCACCTCCTGGGTTCAAGAAAGTCTCCTGTCTCACCCTCCCAAGTAGCTGGGATTACAGGGGCCTGCCACCATGCCCAGCTAATTTTTTTTTTTTTTTAATAGAGACAAGGTTTCACCATGTTGGCTAGGCTGGTTTTGAACTCCTGACCTCAAGGGACCCACCTGCCTTGGCCTCCCAAAGTTCTAGGATTTACAGGCATGAGCCACCACACCGGCCTGCCCCAGTGGTTTTTTATCACTGTCACCATCCTCCCATGCACATAATCTTGAAGCCTCAGCAATTTTAGATTCTTCTTTCTTCCTTATCAGCAACATTCAGTGAGTTAACAAGTCTAGTTTATTCATTCTGCAAAATATTGAATTTATTTATCCTCATCTCCTTCCTCTCTCCAAGAGCAAGTTTTATTGTCTTGATAAAAGGACAATTATTCTTCCTGCCTCAAACTTCTTGTCTTTCATTATAGATTTATTTATAATTTTAACAAATATTTATCAGATGTCCACTATTTATTTATTAAATATCCTATCTTAGAAGTTTGGGATACACCAATAAACAAAACCAACAGAGCCCCTACCCTCCTCAAACTTATAGCCAGTTAGTAATATAAGCAAAAAGAAAAATACGTATATAATAATATAATATGAGGTAGTAATAAATTATATTTTTAAAAAGCAGAGTAAGGGAATAGGGAATGGTGGATTACAGAGGTACAACTTTATTTTTTAATAATCACACCTCTTTTAAACGTTTAAATTTGCATGCCCTTAAGAGAAATTTATTGCATACATTTTCCCAGATTAAACTTCCTGAAACATTTGACCATACGCCACTGCTCTATTCATCTGTACAGTCATTTATCCATAAAATAAATGGGATAAAATCCAAAACACTTAGTGCAAGTTTGCTTAATCTGGCCCAAGGTACTCTTTCTTGCCTTTAGTCTGTAAAGTCAAATCTCTAGCAATATTGACTGTTTTCCTGTTTATTATGCTTTTCCACTTGATTTATTAAAACCCTCTCTCCTTTGGCGATTCTTCTCTAACCGTAATAATCTCTCTGTTCTAAACCATTTAGTATGGGACAGAATCTACCACCTTGAAATTAACTGTCTCCTTGTGGCTATTATATATTTTATCTTTCCAGTCGAATGACATACTTTTGAAAAATGACTGTCTAATACTATCTTGTACTATTCTCAGTACTGACCCTTCTCAGTGTTACAAAATTGTTGACATACAAACAGTATTCAAGTAGGTGTTGACTAACCAATTACATGTGTTGGCCACAGTCTTTGTGGTCTCTCTAGCCACAACCTAGCATCCTCTGTCCTTTTCCTTTGGTAACATTAAGCCATATCTGGGATAGAATCATTACTTGAATTGCCTACATATGCCATTCATTTCCCCACTTCAAAGCAGCATGTCATTATAATTGAAACAGGTCTTACATCATCTTGTTAGAATGAAATACTTTTTTTAACAGGATGCTAGCATTTCACACTTGCCACAAGGGGGCGCAGCAGTTCTTTTCCAGGAACCAGAATGATGTCATAGTTTCATTCCCCAGCAATTCACACCCCAACGTTTTATTCTCTCCTATATTACTTCCATACACTTTTTTATTTGGGTTTTTTTCTCCTGAATATATTTACCACGACTAAAGGGGCATTTCCTCTTTTCTTTAAACATAAATTTTTATTTTAGTTTGCCAGAGTTTATCCCTCTAACCACTTATTCTCATATTCTTAATTTCTTTATTTTAAATTGAACTCAATATCTAAAATGGCACCGGTACTTTTTTGGAAATATTTATTGTTGGAAATAATCATTGAAGAAGATACCAGAAAAAATAATTTTCCAATGAATATCTGACATGCATTAACAGGTAACATATATTTTTGTTTCTCAATTTGCACATAGTGTTGAGTGAAGGTAGGTATTTAACAACTGCCAAATAGGAAATGTCCTTAATGAGAACTAGGAATTCCAATATTGTACATATACACCATTCTAGAGCTAACAGGACTATTAGAAAAAATCTGGACCAACATCTTCTAGTTTACAAATCAGGACAATAATCCCAGAAGGTCAAATGACTAAGTTAGTTCAAAGGCTTATTCTGGTCCACTGGTCTTTCTATTAAGTTCCACTGTGTCATTTGCGATATTAGTATAGAAAATGGCCTGTAGTTTCAACATACGGCTAAAATAGTTATTTCCACAAGTCTGTCAATATTATACTAAAGATTATTATAAAAATAATATTTCAGATTCTGAATAATACAAAACATCTTGTGTTCACACAGTAGTAAATATTACCTTGCAGTTGTTACGGTTAACCAAGCAGATCTGTGTGTGCCAATTTGGAGGCTTGGGTGGGATGAAAAAGGCAAGTTAAATAAAAATAGAGAAAGAATGAAAATATTAGTACTAGGCAGTATGATTTTACTTATGTTAAAAAAAAAGCTTTATAAATGTATACATGCATGAATAAAGTTCTGCAAAAGTATACAGTGGGAATTGTGAATCACGATACTCTGGATAGAGAGAGCGAGAAGGTGAAATGCCTTCTAGAAGGTGCTAAAACTGGCCACATGGGATTCACTCCAGCCAGTGTGTCACCCCAACACTCCCAGAAGCTGGACCACTCTCTGAGCTACTATGTGACCATTGCCATAAAGATGTTTTAGAATAAGGTGTTGGTGCTGGAAATGGAGAGAGGTGGCTGGTACTGGGTTCTGAATATCACACAGTATTCTAATGCTGTGTCTGCCTTCATAACGTTTGAGTTTTAGCAACAAATATGCATACATTTTGAGTTTATGAACAACTAAAAGGCAATAATTAAAATTAGAAAATTCCCCATTAGAATTACTAACAAAGATGTTACTTATTTATGGCTGTTTAAATCAAGATATCTATTATTTTCCCACCGAAAATATAGTCAGTAATTAACCAGCATAGCAATAAGAGCTCAAAATTTAGTTCTATAGTAGTTCTGTATTGAATAATAGCTAACGAAGAGTAGAAATGTTTTATAGCAGTACTTAACAAAGTCTTGTAAAATATTTCCTGATAGATCAATTACATTAAATCTGCTGTTGACCACAGTGAATATCTTCAAGAGATAAAGGCATTTAGGCTTTATTATTGTTGATTAAGTTCAGGCTGTGAAGGTTTTCTCTCATGACAATGGCCAAGCCCTGGAAAGGTACTTCCAGGCAGCCATCTAGAGACTTCTCATAGTATCTTTTTATGTACACTAACTTACCATCATTTTTGCTCATTAAAAATGTAATTATATTATTATTTTCTTTTATATAAACTTAGCTCCATAGTTTCTCCTTTCTAAAATTAGAATATAAAAAAAATAATTTTGAACTCAGATACCTGTTCTTTGTTCTTTATATGATTTTGGTATATTTTATTAAAGGGAAACCTTTAGCAATTCAACCTCACCCTTCTCCCATGCCTCACATTGACATAAAGGAAATAGAAGTTCAGTCTCTATTCCCCAACACAGAACACTATCAGAACAAACACTTCTGGCTCCTTCCTTTACCTCACCATTTCTCCCTTGGATAGTGAAATAGCTTGCCTTTTGGTAAATTCAGTGAGAATCTGGCATTCACTGGTGTTAACTTCCTCTATTGGGGGAGATAATTGGTTTCAACGTTCTTGTTCATGAATAGCCCTGCATCTTGTCTATTTCTTTTTCTCTTGGAGTAGTCCATCATCAGTAAAATATGCTTTCCTACTCCAGCTCTTCTGTATCCATTTGATACCTGTCCATAGAGGATTCCTGCCATTCTCTAGTTTATTCACCTTATGTTGGGGAAGAGAGAATCCCAGTGAGAAGAGGTCTTCATATCCAATATTTTCAGAATAATTCTGATCCTGGACTTTCATCTTTATTTATCTCTTAGGGTTGGTTCTAAATTTTTTAATAACCCATAGGATAAGATGTATATGTAATTAGAATTCTTCTTTAAATGCCAGAATTATATATCCAAGTGTCTAATATGTATCTTCTCTTGGTTATTTAAAAGTAACTTCAAAATTGATACATCCACACTTAACTCATAATCTTCTCCCCAGGGTGAAAATCAATAAGCAAAACACTGGTCCTCCTTCAAGCATCCCCTAACTCAGTGGATGATATTGCTTTCTCTCTGTTTGCATGAGCCAGAAATCACAAGTCTTCTCTAACCTCTTTTCTCCTTCATTTCACATAACCAATTAATCACTAAATCTTTTATTTTTCCTCTTAAACCTCAGACCAGCCACTTTTCTCCATTACTACCACAACACTTCATTCTAAAACATCTTCATGACAGTGGCCATAGTAGGTCAGATGGTGGTCTGGCTCTTAGGGGTGTGGGTGTGACTCACTGGCTGGGGTACATCCTATGGGGCCAGGCAGGGAAAGTGTCACTGGCCCAGCCATGATACACAACATGAAACTGGACAACTAAGGACTCATAAATTAAACAAAGACTACAAATTGGAGATCAACAGTATTACAAAAGGATATGAATGATTTGTATGCCAAAATATTAGATAATCTAGATTAAGTAAATAAATTCCTAGAAACATACAAGCTATTAAGACTGAATCATGAAGAAAAAGAAATTTTGAACAGACATATGACTAGTAAGTAACAGACATTGATTGAATCAATAATCAGAATTCTCCCAACAAAGAAAAACCCAGCATTAGATGTCTTTACTGAGGCATTCTACTGTACATTTAAAGAAGAATTAACTTCAAATGCTTCCAGAAACTGAAGAGAAAGGAACACTTCCAGACTCATTATATGAGGCTAGCATTATCCTGATAACAAAACCAGACAAAGACGCTATAAGAAAATTACAGAGAAATAGCCCTGATGAACACTTGTGCAGAAATTTTCAACAAAATATAGCCAGGCATGGTAGTGCCCCTGTAGTCCCAGCTACTTGGGAGGCTGAGGCAGGGGAATCACTTGAACCTCGGAGGCAGAGGTTGCAGTGAGCCAAGATTGTGCCACTGCACTCCAGCATGGAAACAGAGTGAGACTCCATCTCAAAAAAAAAAAAAAAAAAATTAGCAAATTGAATTCAATGGAGTAGGTAAAGGAGTGTACGCTGCAATAATTTGGTTTGTTTATCCCCTCAAAATCTCAGATTGAAGTTTAATCGCCAGTGTTGGAGGCAAATCCTAGTTGGGAGGTCTTTGGGTCGTGGGGGGTGGATTCTTCATGAATGATTTAATACCATCTTTGTGGTAATGAGTGAATTCTTACTCTATTAGTTCCCACAAGAGCTGATTGTTAAAAAGAGCCTGATACCTCTTTCTCCTCTCTATCATGTCTCCTTTCTGGCCACGAGATCTCTGCACATGCATGCTTCCTTTCACCTTTTTCTATGAGTGAAAGCAGCCTGAACCCCTCATTAGAAACAGATGCCAGCTCTATGCATTTTACACAGCCCTCCAAACCCTAAGCCAAATTTTCTTTATAAATTACCTAGCCTCAAATATTCCTTTATAGCAACACAAATGGACTAAGACATACACCATGACCAATTAGAATTTATCCCTGGAATGAAATAATATTTCAATATACAAAAATCAAACAGTGTAATCTACCACATGAATGGAATGACAGACAAAAACTTAATAATCATCTTGATTGCTATAGAAAATGCCCTTGACAAGATTCAACATGATTTTCATTAAAAATAAAAAACTACTCAATAAACTAGGAATGAAAGCAAACTACCTCAACATAATAAAGGTCATATGTAAAAAGCCTATAGCCAGTGTTGTACTTACTGGTGGAAGACTGAAGATATTTCCTCCAAATCAGAAAGAAGACAAGAATGTCCGATTTTGCCACTTCTGTTTAACATAGTGCTAGAAGTCCTAGCCAGAGCAATTAGGCAAGAAAAAGAAATCAAAGGCAACCAACTGGAAAGGGAAAAGTAAAATTATCTCTGTTCACTGATATGATTTTGCATGTAGAAAACCCTAAAGATTCCACCAAAAAGAAACTGTTGGAACTAATGAATGAAATCAGCTCAATGGCAGGATACAAAATCAACATGCAAAAATTAGTTGCGTTTCTGTACACTAACAAAGAACAACCTGAAAAGGAAATTTTTAAAAATTCAGTTTACAATAGCACCAAAAAAAGAGAGAAATACTTAGGACAAAACCTAACAATGAGGTGAGATATGACTTCTATGCTGAAAGCCACAAAATGTTGCTGAAAGAAATTAAAGAGGACACAAATAAATGGAAAGACAGCTCATGTTCATGGATCGGAATATTTGATATTGTTAAGATGTCAATACTCCCCAAACTAATCCACAGGTTTAGTGTAATCTCTATTGAAATCCCAATGCTATTATTTGCATAAATAGAAAAATCCATCCTGAAATTCATTTGAGATTAAAGGGACCTAAATAGACAAAGCAGTATTGAAGAGAACAAAATTGGAGATCCCACACTTCCTGCTTTCCCAACTTATTACAGAGCTACAATAATCAAAACAGTATGATACTATTTAGCGTAAGAAAGATACATAAGTCAATGGAATCAAACAGAAAGTCCAGAAATAAACTGTTGAATATATAGTCAAATGATTTTAGGCCAGCATGCCAGGAAAATTCAGTGAGGAAAGGACAGTCTTTTCAGCAAATGGTGTTGGAAAAACTGAATATTCACATGCAAAAGAATGAACTTGGATCCTTACCTTATATCATATATCAAAATTCAAAATGGATCAAAGAACCTAAATGGAAGAAATGAAAACAAAATTCTGCTAGGCATGGTGGCTCACACCTGTAATCCCAGCACTTTGGGAGGCCAAGGTGGGCAGATCACAAGGTCAGGAGTTCGAGACCAGCCTGACCAACATAGTGAAACCCCATCTCTACTAAAAATACAAAAAAATTAAAAAATTAGCCAGTGTTGTGGCATGCATATGTAATCCCAACTACTCAGGAGGCTGAGGCAAGAGAATTTCTTGAACCCAGGAGGCAGAGGTTGCAGTGAACCAGGATGGCACCATTGCACTCCAGCCTGAGTGACAGAGCCAGACTATGTCAAACAAACAAACAACAAAAAAAAACCCATAAAATTCTTAGAATTTATTTAGAATTTTGTTTCTAAATTATTATTTCTAAATAAATTCTAATAATTATTAGAATTTATTTCCTTCTTAGAAGGAAACATAGTGGAAAACTTTATGAGACTGGATTTGGCATGATTTCTTGTGTATGATATAAAAATATCAGGATACAAAATAAAAAATTGATAAATTATACTATATTTTTCTTAATAACTTCTGTGCATCAAAGGACACTATCAGCAGAGTGAAAATGTAACCTACAGAATGAGAAAAAAAATTTGCAAATCATATATCTGACAAGGAGTAAAAAAAATACACAAAAGGCTCCTACACCTCAACATCAAAAAAAAAAAAAATGAGCAGAGAAATTGAAGACATTTCTTCAAAGAAGATACACAAGTGGCCAGTAAGCATATGGAAATGCTCAACATCACTAATCACTAGTGAAATTCAGATCAAAACCACAGTGAGATACCACTTGAAACATCTTCATCTCTCACCTAAACTACTGCCTCATTGCTTCATAATCAATCTACTAATTGTTCAATGAGTTCACCATGTTATAGCAGGAGGTATCTTTTCCACACCAAAGATGGCATTCTGTTACTTTTTCACAAAGACAAAACTCCTAGCACAGCCTCTAACAGGGATCTGTAAACTTTCTCTAAAAATGATAACTATTATTAGGTTGCAGTGAGCCATAGGGTTTCTGTTGCAACTGTTCAACACAGCTATCATAATAAAAAAGCAGCCAGAGGTAATATGCAGACAAATGAGTTTTATTAAGCAATGGAAATGTCTCTTAGCAGAGAGGGCAGCCGGAGAGGGGACAGGATGGGCAGGTCATCTTCCCCTGAAGTCAGGTCATCTCTTCCATAGTCTGGCTGTCTCTTCCCTGAAGTCTAGCCATCTATTCCCTAAAGTACAGATGTCTCCTTGAAGCCTAGCCATCTACCCCTCTACTGACTGAATCTGGGGTCTTTACAGGCACAGAAAGAGGTTAGGGTGGGCCGTAGGTAGTTTTGGAAAAGATAACATTCAATTGATGATAGAAAGGCATTAGTCAGAAAGAATCTGAGAGGGTGAGCAAACAAAAATAGAAGTTCTCACTTTTGGCCACAGATTTTGTTTTTCAGATTAAAGGTAGGGTTTCCCTGGACACCCACCCCTGTCTGCCTAGAATTTCTCTGCCTTCTGCCTCTATTAACATATTATAAACAAGAAGTTACAGCTAAAGGCTAGACAGGTCATAAGTTAATAATCTGGGTGCTATGAAATAAGAGCAGCATTCTGCTGACTTTTGTTATAAAGTATATAACACAAATATGTGAACATTTATATATAATTGAGGATATCTATTTAGTCAAAAATGGACGTTTAATATTGTCAAGTGCCTTTAGAGATTGTTATACATCTTGTTATATTTATTAACATTTATTCCAAAAATGAAGCACTTTTGCATTCCAAGAGTACACCACATCTTATTGTGATATATTAATGGTGTAATATTCTATTTGCCAATATTTTATTTAAGATGTTGACATCCATATTAGTGCGTTATTATCCTATAATTTCCTTTTTTAATTATTAATTTTAAAAATAATTGTTAATCTTAGTCCATAAAACAAATTTGAACATTTTTCTTTTCTATGCTCTGAAACTGTTTAAATACCACTAGTATTTTCTTTTTATTAAGATTGGTGAAATTTTTCTGTAAGCATTTCTTTAGCTGCATCTTGTAAATTCTGGTATATGATGTCTTAATTATTATTGTTTTTAAGAATGCTGAAATGTTGTTTTTACTTAGCTTTTGCCTCAGTAACATTTAATTATTTAAATGCTTATTCTAAGTGGAAATATATTTGATCCTTTCTAGTTAGTTGAACTGTGTTCAGGGAATGTTATTTGCATTGTCTATTCTTCAGAATGTAATGAGGTGTTTTATGTGATCTAACAGAAGACCAATTTGGGTGAACGTTTTCACAAACACTTAAAAATCAGATTTTTTTTTTTATTATTGAGGTACCTATTTAATCTTTATTATAAATTGTAGACTTCTTAAGCATTATGGTGTTTTCTTCTTAATCTTGTTAAATAACTTTTAGGTGGAATTATACCTTGCAGTGTTATCAGTCTACTGGTGCTATCAACAATGGGACCCTTTGCTATTTTTTTTCCTTGAACTCTATAGTCCATCCTTTCATTTTAAACTTTCTGAATTACTTTTTTAAAGCCATATCTGGCAATACAATGTGGAGTTTTGTTTCTGTTTTGTGAAGCAATTTGTGAACCAATCTAAATATGTGCCTTTAGTAAGATAAAAATAAGTCCATTTATATATTGTCATAACTTAGATATTTTGTCTGGATTCTAACATTTTATATTATATTGACTATAAACATATATATGATATATTTCTTTTGCTCATTTTTGGCAGTCCTAATACTTTGGAAAATTTTCATTTTCTTTCTTTTCTTTATGTTTTGAAGTTTTTTATTTTTTTGTCTTTAGATCTCAATTATTATGTCACATTTCCAAAAAGGGCTCATCTAACCTAGCCATGACTCTCAATGCCATGACTCTCTACCATTTATTCTTTTTACGTTTTCTCATATTATAGTAAGTATCTGAAGTTATCTCATTGGTTATTCATTTAATAATTTATTGGTTTCAACTGGGCGCTTTGGCTCACGCCTGTAATCCCAGCACTTTGGGAGGCCAAGGCAGGCAGATCACAAGGTCAAGAGTTAAAGACCAATGAAACCCGTCTCTACTAAAAATACAAAAAAAATAGGCAGACATGGTGGCGGGTGCCTATAATCCCAGCTACTTGGGAGGCTGAGGCAGGAGAAGCGCTTGAACCCCGGAGACGGAGGTTGCTGGAGGTTGCCGTGAATGGAGATCGCGCCCACCGCACTCCAGCCTAGAGACAGAGCGAGACCCCATCTCAAAAAAAAATAATAATATATATATATATACACACACATATATATACGTATATATATGTGTGTATATATATATATATTCCTTTCTACTATAAGTTTCTTTTTATTAGAACCTCTGTCTCTCTCACTCATTCTTGCTCTGACTGTTCACGGTATAATTAGAGCTTGCAACAGTATGCACTGGGTAACAGAAGATAGTTAATAAATATTATGACTGTTAATTGAAGCTGCTTTTTAAATTTCTTTTAGCATACTTTTCCTGGTAGTGCCTCAGTCATTTTAGGCACTCAGTAAGGATTTGTTACCACTGAATTGAAACTGCAAAGGCTATAACCTTACGTAAAATGTAAAATATGATTATGATAATGATAGCTAATACTTATGGAGAATTTACCATATGCCAGGCACTGCTCTAAGTTCTACACATTTATTAACTCATTAATCCTCACAATAACTGAGTCACAGAATGGTTAAGTGACTTTTCCAAAGTCACAAGGCTGGTATTAAATTAGAAATTGTAAAGGCTATAACCACATTGAAGATAAGAAATGTCTGAAATAGCGTCATCTTAAAAGTAGAAGATTAATAATACACGAAAATATTTTTTGTTACTATTGTATCTTATTTATAATTCTTATCTCCTGTGTTATATTTTAAGCTTTCTTGAAAGCAATCATTTTTAAAGTTCTCATAGTGCCTAGAAGGGTGCTAAGTTAATAGTAACCAGAAAGGTAGCTTATCTTTTCATGGCACTTATTTGTGCCAGACTTAGTGCTTTAAATGTATTAGCTCATTTAATTCTTACAAGAGCAGGTACTATTATTTTTCCTATTTTACATATAATAAGTTAAAGCACAAAGAGATTCAATAACTTTCCTGAGATTACACAGCTTGTAAATGGCAAAAGCAAAATTTGAAGCCAGCCTACCTGATCCAAGGTTAGTGCTTTTAATCATTATTCTGTCCTCTGATTGCTTGTGACTGATTAAAGACTCCAATGATACATATTTCATTATAGATTTATATGATGCTAGGCATGATTTTTCCACATGCTTATCTATCTAAGTCCTAGATTTATACTTTTGGATAAGCCATATAAAAACAAATTTGAGGCATTAGTGAATCATAGGAGGTGCATTAGGAAGTACATTTATAAACATTTACAATTCTCAGAGACTACGAGTTTTCCTTAGATAACATTGTTCATTTAAGTAAGGTAAAATTTTTAAATGGTTTTGAGAATCACAGCAATGCTTTGCACTTATTCAATATTGTTCTTTAACCATTCTCCTCTAATACAATGTATACAGGATTTTACTAAAAATAACCACAAATTTGGAAACATTAATATATTGAAGGTATACTTGCCAAAATAAACATCCGAAATTAGATCCAGCTGTTTTACCAAACATCATTATGATTCCTCTTCAGAAGTATTATTGTTTAAACCACTACAATTTTTTTTATTTCCTACAGAACATTAATTTTGTATTTCAAAAAAAGCAAATAAGAGATGATTAAGTGCAAATCTCATTAAGACAAAATTTGTAATTTTGCCCATATGCCTGACTACAGCTACATTAAAAAACAACAACAACAAAAAAATGTTTTCCAAAGAAACAGCAGCAAGTGTTTAAAAACAATAATCACAATTACATACTACTGTTGAGACAAGCATATTTACAATGAGGCAAAAATACATAATAGCCACCAATATACATAATTCATTGTTTGTGACTTACCGGATTACCACAAATAGATCTACTAATATGGCATTGGACTCACGTAAAAAACTAGTACTACTCTTTAAAATTAAATGAAAAGATTATTTTTTATCCATATATATTGCATATGTAGTCTTATACATAATATATATATACATAGGTTACATGTATTTCAGATCAATAGCATTTTACATAGAGTATTTTATACATAGTTTTTGCATAGAAATGCATAAAAATCATAGAGTATAGCATAGGAGAATATAAAAATTTGTTACTAGAGAAAACAAAAGATATTTTGTAATGATCAAAAGAGTTAAAGATAGTTAAAAACTAGAAGGAAATTAACCATTTACATCTTCGAATGCTACAAATGCAGAATAACTTTTTTCTTAAGTGTTTCTAATGTTTCCTTGTTTTCTAGTATCAGCTGGTATAAGGTTTAAATCATTACACAGTGCTACAAAATTCTGCTAAAAAAATCAGATAAATAATTACTTATTTGAGAAGATGAACAATTTGAAATAGCAAACATCTCCTAAATAATCTGAAAACTATAACTCTTATAATTTCAAGTTTAGTATTTGGTTTGGCATTAAATAAGTTTCAGTACCTCACTAACATAAATAATAAATTCATAGTACCTGTATTGAAACACTTCTTTAAAATTCAAAAAATTACATCAAATTATGTTCTACAATGACACACTACAGAAATACAGGAGTATCATACCATTTCTATAATTTGATATAATAATCAACAGTAACAGATTAACAATATTGCCCTATCTTATATAAGCAATGTACACACAAATTTATAATAGCTAGTACAAATAATATAACTTAGCCTTATAGAAAATAACTATATATGTCTGAATGGGAGACGAATAATAAAAATTAAAGGGTCCTACCTTCTCAAAGACTAAAACCCAAAAATATTTTCCATGCTTAATTTGAATTTTTTGGTAGATAACAGATCTTCCCTACTTGGTTAAATCCAATCACAACTTTATATGCTTACAGTTAACAGATGCTGACATCTTCATTCAAGAACAACCAGGAAAGGTATAAGCATTCCAAACAAATTTTTAAAGATATAAATTAATTTGTAGAAGTTAGTTTCATTATCCATTCTAGGCTTCTCATTCTTGTCAGAGAGGAGAAGGACTTTCTTCCGGGCTGTCTTCGTCAATTCTTAACTCCACGGAAAATCAAGGCTTAAAGTTCTTTGGATTTTAAAAAAACATACATCTTCATAGGTGGGGAGGAGGCCCGACTAGCAATTTTTAGCCATTTCCTTACAATCTCAGAAGTTTCACTTTGACCAGACTCATTAAAGAGAGTGATAAATTTCCATCTTCAACAAATTTCATTTCAGAACAGTTCTTTTGGGGCAGGGAAAACAAAATAAAAGAAAAAATAACTACAGGTGGAACTGATATTTGGACAAGAAGGGAAAGAGATACTGGAATTTAAATGGAACATTTCCAGGAACAAGAGCACAAGCAGACTTTCTCCTCCTCTTCTTGCTCTTCAGTCTGATGTGGTGATCCAGACAGGACATCCACTTCCCAGCTAGTAGATTCTAGCCATGGGCTTCCATCTTCTGAATAAGGGCATGGGTTTCTAGTCTCTACATATGGAGGTGATCGTCTCATTTCATTATGTGGACCTTCATAGGATGGAATAGGATACATTCTATCTCCTTGACTATGTCTAACTTGAGGACCACTGAGTCGAGGTATAAGAGTTTGCATAGCAAAAGAAAGGCAAAATAGCCTGAAGATAATTTCATCCTCATGAGAGAATTTTTGGGCTCCCTACAAATTCTCCTGAAATAGCTGATGCTGATTCACTTGCTCTGGGAACATATTTATTGTGACCAAATTTTTTATGACACCTGATTTTGAGATCTTAGATTAGTAATGTTGCTTGGCAACACAACAGCATCCCTAGACTTTTTCAATTTGACTTCCCTAAATTCAAGTTTTAAACTTTCAGAAAGAGCACAGATGGTTTTAAGATTTAGCATTTTATATTTATAAGAATATATATATATATATATATATATATATGTTTGATTCAAATTTATGTTCCTAGCAAAATAAATTCCAAGTTTTTCTGCTAAGCAATTCCATTTATATCTGTGTTGAATGTCCTTGCCATTTCCTCCAGTCTACATCCCAGCTGTTTCATCACTACCCACATTCAAAAACTCTCTCCTCATATACATTTTTAGTTATAATTTCTGCTCCAGAAAGGAATGTGCAATAATCCAAGTAATACTTTCATATTAACACTATAACATGATAAAAGAAGGAAGGAATAAAGGAAAAGAGGGAACAGAGGGAGGAGAAAGACAAAAAGAAAGGAAGAAAGGGAAAGAGGGAGGAAGGGAGAGAAGAGGAAGTTTGCATCTAAACTTCTATTCAAGATATTGCTTTTTTTAAATGTGGCCATACTACTTTCAAAATACTTTGTATAGATAGTAAATATCTCTAAGATTTTGCTTTTCTTATATAGAGAGTAAATGTCTCTAAAATTTTGTTTTTCTTATATACAGAGTAAATATTTCTAAGAAATTGCTTTTCTTCATGTGGCAAATACTACTTTCAAAAGAATTTATATAGAGAGTAAATATCTCTAAGTTTCAAACACAATGTAATAAGAGTAGAGTGGACATTTCTTCACAATTTAGTATATCAATAACTGCAAATAATTTTCAACAAAGATATTTAGCACAGTATTATTTATTAATGCAACTTATTGAAAACATTTAAAACATTCCAAATGTGTCAGTGTGTGTATGTATAACAGGAGCAGTAGAAGCAAAATTTAGAAATGGTGTGATCATGAATAATTTTTATTTTTTAAATAAATTTTCCACAATAAATACACGCAACTTCCATAATATGAAAAATAAGCCAGTTTGAGATGCTTTTATAAATGTTGTGCAGTGGAGTAAGTTGATGATCAGTTTCATTCTGTGCTAGTTAGTAAGTTACTCCATGTCATCTGTCTTATCCTTTTGACTTAGTTTTGTGATACTGAGATTGCAACTCTGCAAATAATCTTGCCCCCTTCTAGCTGCTTTCCTGTTCACCAATGAGGGAGCTAAGATAGAATTAAAGGCAGAAATAAGAGAAGGAACATGGCCTCCCTATTTGCTTGTTGTTTCTGTAGGTTTTCTCCTGGCAGTGCCTGGGCTTCCTTCAACACTCCCAGAGCAAGCCTCGCCATACTCCACTGGTAGGACTAGCACAAAGCAGGCAAGTATCCTTTCTTCAGGGATCTTATTTCCAGCTACCATTTCCATTTAGTGAGTCACATCTAAAACCGCCAAATTTGCGTGGAGACCAGAGCAAGCGAAGGCTCTGCAGCAAGCCCAGAGAGTAGTGCAAGCCACTCTTCCCCTTGAAGATCAGTAGCAGTTCTTAAGACCTTAAGTATCTGTGGTAAACAGGGGGGCACCACATGGAGTCTCTGCCAAGCCCTGATAGGACAATTACAATGCAGACCTCTAGGATTTGGGAGCAAATCTATGTCTTCAACATATTCACTTCTTTTTTTTGAGAAACAGTTAACTGGAGTGTTTTTGATCTTTGTAGAGCCTGAAAGCCTCACCAAGGACCATTAAAATAACTGTGCAATCTGAACTTCCCCACCTAAACTGGGTGTTACATGGCCCACCAAGCCATAAGTTTGGCAAGCAATTAATCATCAAGTAGACATGCTTTTAAGAGATGCACATGAGAAGGTGACTCAATGCCTCAATTTGTCCTTCATATCCTTTGAGATCTACTCCATCTTCATTGTCTTCTCTCACTCAATCCAAGGGAATCCCTTATAACTGAGAAAGAAAACCTTGAGCTTAGTTTACAGATGGTAAGATCCCAAGGAAGGAATGTACACAAAGACACCAAAAATTCCATTAAACCAGAAGCTACAGCTGTAGCCTGGACACTTCAGGCTCATGCCATTGAGCCATCATTTGAAGGAGATTATTTTATGGAGAAGAACAGTTGATGTTGATTACCAAAGGGAACTTGAGTAGCTTCTAAACAGTGAGTGAGGCAGAGAACATACTGACTGGATTCTCTGAGCACCTATTAACACTTCATGTCCAGGCCAGGCGCCTGGCATACATAAAGTGTAGGAGTGGCTCATGCCTGTAATCCCAGCACTTTGAGAGGTCAAGGTGGGTGGATCACTTGAGCCCAGGAGCTCAAGACCAGCCTGAGCAACATGGTAAAATACTGCTTCTGCACACACACACACACACACAAATTAGCTGTGCATGGTGGCATGCACCTGTAGTACCAGCTACTCAGAAGACTGAGGAGGGAGGATTGCTTGAGCCCTGGAGATCGAGGCTGCAGTGAGCCAAGATCATGCCACTGCACTTAGAAAACTAAGCAACTACCAAATTCCCGTTTCTGAGTATTCAGATCCTTCGGAAACAAAAATTTAGATAAGCCCACTAGTGAAGAAACCCAGTCAGCTGAGGACAAGGGGGACATGGAATAGACATGAAAAGAAGACAGTTGGAAATGTTAATCATGATCTTGTGATTAGTTTCAGAAATGAGGGCGAGAGTAGTGTTTCTTGTTACTTACAGGTATATTTGTAGTAATACATATTAGCTAATTTGTATTTATTTTCTTTCTGTTTTTCTCTCCTTATTTTACATATAGATTATTGGATCATGGCACTTTTACCCTTTAGACTTTATATTACCAATCTCCAAGTGGGACTGTGACAGAATTTGAGGAGTAATGAACATCACTTAGAAATTGATACCATAACTCTTTCTGGAAATTGTCACTTTGGTTGGGACTTCATGTCTCTCCCTTTTAGATCTAAGAGAAAGCAAAGAATGGATAGTTGCTTGCTTCATCTTTCTAGACAATAGCATAGCTTTTGCTTTATGGAAATCCAAAAATGCAAAGAAAGGTGTCAAGATGTAGAATGGTCAAACAAGTGGACTATGCCGGTTTATTAAACTAGTTTTTCTCGGTTCCAAACTCTTCGTTCTATGCTCAGCAGAGACCCTGCAATCTACTTTTCTCTCTTGCCAGATTGTTTCTTTCTAGGTTCTGTTAGTAGAAGGCACTGGTAAGAGAACGGAAGGCAGAAGGCAGGAAGGCAGACTCCATCCTATTTGCTTACTGTTCCTTCAGCATTTCCCTCCCTACATCCTTTCCCTAGCAGCAGCAAAAACAACGTCTTAAAAGGCAACAGAGTAAAACAAGCAGAATCCTCCCCTGAGCTGTCTGGATCTCAGCTCTGTGGGGTCCCCTCCCAGCGTCTGGGCTCTGATAACCCACCCAACACCTTCCTGTTTCCCTCAGCCCTACTGATATAGCTACTTCCTGCAGTTAATTTCTCTGTTCTCTTAAGCTTCCTTTTTTTTAACATCTTTAGCTATTCCCCACACTAAATTCTTTCTGTTATAATAATTAGTATGCTTTCTGATTTCCTGACTGATATGGGTACTTATTACATGGACCAGATACTGTATTTTGTATTTTACACATATTGTTTAATTTAATCTTCACAAACCCTGTGAGGTCTAGTGTGTCTGTGTGTGTGTGTGTTTGTGTGTGTGTGTGTGTGTGTGTGTGTGTGTGTGTCTATTTCAGTGTATTGGATATATAATACTCAATCGCATATATATATGTGTATAATTCAGTGTATTGAGGCTGATAAAACTGAATTTAAGCATTTTTTACTTTAACATACTCATCTTCACAAAGGAAATCAATGCTGAAATTTGGATTTGAACCTAGATTAGATTAACTCGAAAGCCCACCAACTGATAGATAAATAAACGTGGTGTATTTGTACAATGGAATATAATTCAGCAACAAAAAAATGAAGAATTTATACATGCTACAAAATGGGTGAATCTTGAAATTATTATGTGAAAGAAACCAGACACAAAAAGCAACATGTTGTATGATTTCCTTTCAGAAATTCCTATTCAGGAATATTTCTGATATTCCTATTCAGAATAGGCAATATGTAGGCACAGAAAATTGATTAGTGTTTGTCAGGGGCTTGAGGTGATTAACTCCTTAGTTTTTACTCCAGGAAAATGGTTATTTTACTTTTGTTAACCAGCTTCAAATCAATTCAGAGAATAGTCCAGAGTTTTGTGAGTAAACCACTATTTTATGTACAGTGCTTGTATTTTCCTCAAAAGGCTGCCACACAGAGAGCACTTCAATTTTCCATGCTATTGCTGTGTTGCTCTCAGACCTTGAAAAGAAAAGTAGCTTTGATCTTGGACTGAAAAGAAGAGGAGGTGGAGCATTTCACAGAAGGGAAATTATGGATGGCTAATAACATTAATAAGATGCTCAACTTCACTAACAGAATGTAAACAAATGAATGTAACAATAAATAGAATATCACCACACACACAGACTGGCAAACATGAGCATGGTAACGAGAGAGGAAGGAAACTCTCATCTATCACTGGTGGAAGCATAAATAGATACAGCCTTTTAGAAAAGCATTCTGGTGGCATGCGTTAAAATTAATAATCCACATTGCCTCATATTCAGTAACCCCACTCTTGGTACTCTATACCATAAAAATAAAAGTTTCAATATATAAGGATATAGTGACAAAGAGATATTTGACAATTTCAAAAACAAAGTGAATGTCTACACAATGAGACATAATTTAATATGTTATGATGGTAATTTTATATATTATTACCTCACCATTAAAAGGAATGACCCAGATCTCTATCTATTTCCCTGGAAATATGTTCTTGATAAACAGCAAAGGAACAAAAGCAAGTCCAGAGAAACAGATACAATATTCCATTTATGTAAAACAAAGTGGCAAAAATGTATTCTACAGGTACCATGCATATGTGTATATATGTGCATATGAATCTATAATAATGGGGGAAGTTATAGAAAGACATATACCAGGTAGTTAACTTTTGGCTGCATAATTGGTGAGTGGGGGACAAGGTGGGGAGGTGGGGGTGGAGTACAGGGAAAAGATACAACAGTTCACAAAAACAACTGTATTTATTAGATACAGTTTATAAGATATTATTCCATTTATGCTGTTTTATACATAAGTCTGATATTACATAAAAATACATAGGCCAGGCACAGTGGCTCACCCTTGTAATCCCAGCACTTTTGGAGGCAAAGGCAGGGTGGATTACATGGTCAGGAGTTTAAGACCAGCCTGGCCAAGATGTTGAAACCTCGTCTTTACTAAAAATACAAAAATTAGCCAGGAGTGGTGTTGGGAGCTTGTAGTCCCAACTACTCAGGAGGCTGAGGCAGGAGAATTGCTTGAACCCAGGAGGCGGAGGTTGCAGTGAGCCAAGATCAAGCCACTGCACTCTAGCCGGGGCGACAGAGCGAGGCTCCATTTCAAAAACAAACAAACAAAAAAATACATAAATGAATTTAACCAAAATACTACAAATCATTATATATAAGAGTAGCAGGATTTCAAAGGACCTTTTTCATCCTTCCCTATAATTTGGTGTATTCTTTGAAGTTTTTTTTTTTTTTTTGAGACGGAGTTTCGCTCTGGTTACCCAGGCTGGAGTGCAATGGTGCGATCTCGGCTCACCGCAACCTCCTCCTCCTGGGTTTAGGCAATTCTCCTGCCTCAGCCTCCTGAGTAGCTGGGATTACAGGCACACGCCACCATGCCCAGCTGAATTTTTGTATTTTTAGTAGAGACGGGGTTTCACCATGTTGACCAGGATGGTCTCGATCTCTTGACCTCGTGATCCACCCACCTCAGCCTCCCAAAGTGCTGGGATTACAGGCGTGAGCCACTGCGCCCGGCCTGAAGTTTTACAAAGATTATGCATTGCTTATATAGTCATACAATCAATGGAATGTGGGCCTCCCTCTATGACTTGGTACCCCTGCAGCTTTTAACTCTCAGACTTGTTCGGATTGAGACTCCAACAATTTGTTAATTACAGCTTAGATTTTCCTAGCCTGGAATTGGTTCCTACAGAGGTTTCTGGTATAGTAAGTTGTAACTCTCTATGTCTGCCTGCCTGCCTCTAAAATTTTGGGGGTAGCAGTTTTTCCTATGACCTCGCCTCTCTGATGGATTTAGAAGAGTTGATTTTTAAGTTTGTCCAGCTTTTAACTTGTTGTTACAATAAAGTAGTAACAACACGCTCTTGCTATCTTGATCTCAGACCTTGAAAAGAAAAGTAGCATTCTTCCTGGACTGAAAAGGACAAGAGGTGGTGCATTTCACAGAAGAGGAATTATGGATGGCTAACAATGTTAATAAGATGCTCAACTTCACTAATAGAATGTAAACTAATGAATATAAAATAGAATATCACCACACACATACTCAGACTGGCAAACATGAGCATGGTAAGCTCCATGCATGCTGAACCAGAAACCAGAAGTCTGAGCAGGTAGATTTTCCAATAGGATTATCATAGGCAATGAATATTTAATTGATCACATTGTATTTTAAGCTCTATGAAAATTAGAAAACAATGGAAGATATTATATGAATATACTATAATAAATTGAAAGTTATAAGGCACTTTGTCTAAAACCCATAATGAATTTTTATCTTTATACAGTGTTTATACATTGATAATACATAAATCAGTAAGAAAAACATACATTTTTCCTTTTGAAACACGCAATTTTTTTTTTTGGCTATATCCTTTAGACCTTTAACAAAAGTGATTTAATTTGACTTACAATAAGTTTCGGAATGTAATTTGTATACATTCTGTTACTTGTAACAGAATATCTAAAATTGGGTAATTTGTAAAGAAATTTCTGTCTTATAGGAAAAAAACCTTTCCCATTCTTAACTGATTGAATAGTTAACAGTTTGCTCAGGGGTTGTGTCTGGTGAGAGCCTTCTTACTAGTGGGGATTCTGCAACATCCTGAGGTAGTTCAGAACATCATGTGGTGAGGGGGCTAAGCATGCAAACCTGCTAGCTCAGGTCTCTCTTCCTGTTCTTATAAAGCCACCAGTTACCCTCCCAGGATAAGCCATTAATCTCTTAACTCATTCATACATTCATGCATAGATGGATTAATGCACTCATGATCCAATCGCTCCAATCACCCTTTTTTTTTTGTTTCTTTTTTTTTTTGAGATGGAGTCTTGCTCTGTCACCCAGGCCGAAGAGCAATGGCATGGTCTCAGTTCACCACAACCACCGTCTCCTGGGTCCAAGCAATTCTCCTGCTTCAGCCTCCTGAGTAGCCAGGATTACAGGTGTCCACCACCACCACACTGGCCAATTTTTGTACTTTTAGTAGAGATGGGGTTTCACCATGTTGGCCAGGCTGGTCTTGGACTCCTGACCTTGTGGTCCTCCTGCCTTAGCCTCCCAGCATGCTGAGATAACAGGCTGAGCTGCCACGCCTGGCCGATCCAATCACCTCTTAAAGGTCCCACCTTTCAGTACTGCCACATTGGGGCAGTATTTCAACATGAATTTTGGAGGGAACATTCAAAATATGGCAGGGATTTAATGAAAATAGTGAAAAACCTTCAATAACAGATAATGTAAGCAGAAAGATACAAATTCTAAGAAAGCATCAAAAAGATATGCCATAGATCAAAAACAGTGAAACAGAAATGAATTCCTTTGGTAGGCTTATGGCATATCTTTTTGATTGGACACAGCTGAAGAAAGAATCACTGAACTCCTGGATACAACAATAAAAACTTCCAAACTGAAAAGCAAAAAGAAGAAAGATTGAAAAATACAGAGCAGAATATTCAAGAACTGTGGAATAGTTCAGAGAGTATAACATATACATAATGGGAAAACCTGAAGGAAAAAAAAAAGAAGAAATATTTCAAACAATAATGACTCAGAATTTCCCCAGATTAATCTCAGACACCAAACCAAAGATCCAGGAAACTCAGGGAATACCAAGTGGAATAAATTCCCAAAACCCTACACCTAGAAATACCATAGTCAAACAATAAAATTAAAGGCAAGGGGAAATTGTTGAAAGAAGCCAAAGGGAAGGAACACCTTACATATAGAAGAACAAGGAGAAGAATTACATTTGACTAACTCAGCTGTTTAAGCACTGGAAAGGGTCTCAGAGCTGTTTGGACAGGGAATTCAGCCTGCTGATACCCAGATCATGGTCTAGGAGGGAGAAACATTTTCCTTAGTCCCAAGGACAACTTGCCCCTTGACTTACTAATGCAGGGACTCCTTTTTTCTGGGTGTAGGGACAGGACTTCTATTAGGTTACCTGCCACGCACAGACCTCAGCAAATCATGATTGAATGAACCATGCAAACAATAAGAAAATGGAATAAAATATTCAAAGTGTTGAGAGAAAATAAATCCACCAACTTAGAATTATATACCCTGTGAAATAATCCTTCAAAAGTGAAGAAGAGCCCAGGCATAGTGGCTCATGCCTGTAATCCTAGCACTCTGGGAAGCCAAGGCGGGCAGATCACCTGAGGTCAGGAGTTCGAGACCGGCCTGGCCAACATGGTGAAACCCAATCTCTACTAAAAATACAAAGAAAAACTTAGCTAGGTGTGGTGGCAGGCACTTGTAATCCCAGCTACTTGGGAGGCTGAGGTGAGAGAATCCCTTGAATCTGGGTGCCAAAGTTTGCAGTGAGCCAAAATCACGCCATGGCACTCCACACTGGTTGACAAGAACAAAACTCCATCTCTAAAAAAAGAAAAGAAAAAGAAATAAAAACTTTCTCATACAAAGAAAAATTGAGGAAACTTGTTGCCAGTAGACCTGTCTTATAAGAAACTTAAAAGAAGCTCTTCAGAGAGAAGGAAAACAATATAGGTCAAAAACTCAGATATTCATAGAAAGTAAAGAGCATCAGAGAATAATTGAAATTAAAAAAAAAATCTTTTCTGTTCTTAATTGGTCAAGTAGTTAACGGTTTGCTGAAAATAATAATAGTAACAATATGTTTGATTATATATGCATATAAATGTATGTGTGTGTGTATATATATGTTCTTATGTATAAATAAAATGAATGACAGTAATTATACAAGGTACAGGACTAAGGACCTAGGACCATTTTATTATTATAAAATATTTGCACTACCAATGAAGCAGTACAGTGTTATTAGAAAATAGATTAGTTGTAAACGTGTATGGCATACTCTACAGCAACAACTAAAAAGGGTTAAAAAAAAAGAAGTATAATTAATATGATAAGAAAGGAGAGAAATGGAATTATACAAAAGGTTCAATTAAACCCAGAAAAGGTGGAAAAGGTGTAGAAGACCAAAATAGAAACAGAGAATAAGAGTAACAGAATACGGGAGAAAATATAGTAGATATTAATTCAACTATATCACTTTAAACATCAATAATCTGAATATACCAGTTAAAAAACAGAGATTGTGTGAATGAATCAAAAAAACAACACCTAAATATGTGTTTTCTACAAAAAAACTACTTTAAATATAAAGACAAATATAGATTAAAAGTAAATAATAATAAAAAATATATCATGCTAACACTAATCAAAAGAAAGTGGGAGTGGCTACATTATTTTCAGACAGATCACGTTTTATAGCAAGAAAAGTTATTAGAGGTAAAGAGAGGCATTATATAATGATAAGGGAATCAATACTCCAAGAACACACAACAATCATTATATGTATGTACCTAACAACCAAGTGTCAAAATATATGAGGCAAAAACTAATATAACTTTATTGAGAAATAGATGAATCAACTAACATACTTGGAGACTAACACCCCTCTGTCAGTACTATATGTCAGATAGATTTAGAAGGCAGAAAATCAGTAAGGATATAATTGAATTCAACACCACCATCAGTCAACTGAATAAAATTGACATCTAAAGACTACATCTAACAATAGCAGAATATATATTCTTCTCAAGCTAACATGGAACATTCACCAAAATAGACCACATTTTTGGACATAAAACATATCTTAACAAGTTTAATATAAATCACACTCCTTGGTATTTACCTAAATGAACTGAAAACATGTCCACACAATAGTAAATTCCAAAATACTTAGAGATTAAGCCATACATTTCAAAATAACACACGGGTCCAAAAATAAATCCCAAGAGTAATTTAACAATATTTGATCTAAAATAAATTAAAATTCAACTTATCATAATGTGTGGAAAGCATTAAAACAGTGTTTAGAGAAAGATATTTGAATTGAATGCATATGTTAGAAAAGAAGAGAGATCTAAAATTGATCATCTAAAGTTTCCCCTTAGAAAATGAGAAAATAAAATTAAACCCAAAGTAGCAGAAGAAAAGAAATAATACAAATTGGAGCAAAAATTAATGAAATTGAAAACAGGAAATCAATACAAAAAATCAACAAAACAAAAAATTGGTTCTTTGAAAAGATAAATAAAATTGATAAGCCTCTAGCCAGGCTAGCTAAAACAAACAAACAAAAAAGGCAGAAATTACATATATCAAAAATTAAAGATGGGGCTGGGTGCAGTGGCTCACATTTGTAAACTCAGCACTTTGGGAGGTGGAAGTGGGAGTATCACTTGAGCCGAGGAGTTCAAAACCAGCCTGGGCAACATAGCAATACCCCCATCTCTACAAATATTTACTTTAAAAATAGTCAGGGGTGGTGGTCCATGCCTGTGTTCCCAGCTACTCAGGAGGCTGAGGCAGGAGGATTGTCTGAGCCCAGGAGGTCGATGCAGTAGTGAGACATAATTGTGCCACTGCATCCCAGCCTGGGTGACAGAGTGAGATACTATCTCAAAAAATTAAATAAATAAGTAAATATATAAAATTAAAATTAAAGATGAGACATAACTATAGAACCTATGAACATTAAAGAAAATAAAGGAATATTATGAACAGCTCTATACCACAAAATTATACCAATTTCTTGGAAGACGCAATGTCCCAAAATGTACACAAGAATAGACAATATGAATAGGCCTATATGTAATAAAGAAATTGAATCAGTAGGCCTAGTGCAGTGGCTTTTGCCTGTAATCCCAGCACTTTGGGAGGCTGAGGTGGGTGATCATGAAGTCAGGAGATCAAGGCCATCCTGGCTAACAGGGTGAAAACCAGTCTCTACTAAAAATACAAAAAATTAGCCTGGCATCGTGGCACACACCTGTAGACCCAGCTACTCAGGAGGCTGAGGCAGGAGAATTGCTTGAACCTGGGAAGTGGAGGTTACAGTGAGCTGAAATTGTGCCACTGCACTGCAATCTGGGTGACAGAGTGAGACTCAAAAATGAAAAATAAATTGAATCAATGATTAATAAACTTCCAAAACACACAACACTCTAGGTTGGTTCCCTAGTGAATTCTGTCAAACATTTAAAGAAGAAATTGTACCAATTTTCTACACCTCTTCCAGAAGATAGAAGCAGAGAGAATACTTCATAGCTCATTTTAGCATTTCTCTCAGTATCAAAACCAGACAAAGATATTATAATAATCAAAAAAATTTTAGAATTAGTGATTATAGCAAAGTTGCAGGATACGAGGTTAACATACAAAAGTCAATTGCATTCTTATATACCACTGATGAACAGTGGAATTTCAGACTGAAAACCTGTTAGCATTTACATTAGCACTCCAAAAAATGGAATGCTTTTAAATCTAAACAAAATATGTACAAGATCTATATGAGGAAAACTGCAGAACGTTTAAGAAAGATAACAAAAAGAACTAAACAAATGGAGAGATATTTCATTTTTATAGATAGACTCAATATTATCAAGATATAAGTTCTCTCAAATTGATTTATAGAGTGAATAAAATTACAAACAAAATTCCAGCAAGTTATTTTGTGGATTTTGACAAACTGTTTCTAACGTTTATATGGAGATGCCAAAGACCCAGAATAGCCAACTTTATGTAGAAGAAGAGAAACAAAATGGGAGGACCTACACTACTAGACTTCAAGGCTTACTGTAAAGCTTCAGTAATCAAGACAGTATGGCATTGGCAAAAGGCTTGACAAATACATTAATGGAGCACAATAGAGAGCCCAGAAATAGACCCCCATACATAGAGTCAAGTAATCTTTGACAAAGGAACAAAAGCAATACAAGGGGCAAATATAGTCTTTTCAACAAATGGTGCTGGGACAACTGGATGTCCACATGCCAAAAAATAAGTCTAGGTATATACCTTACAGCCTTCACAAAAATTAACACAATATGGACCATAGATCTAAATGTAAAAAGGCAAAACTGTAAAACTCCTAGAAGGTAACAGAAGAAAACCTAGATGATCTTGGGCATAACACTGACTTTTTAGATACACCCCTAAAGGCATAACCCATGAAATCAATAAATAATAAGCTGAACTTTATTAAAATTAAAACCTTATGGTCTGCAAAAGAAAATATTTTTAAAAATCAGATGACAAGCCACACACTGGAAGAAAGTATTTGCGAAAGATAAATCTGATGAAGGATTATTAACCAAAATATACAAAAAAACTATTAAAACTCAATAGTAAGGCAACCAAAAATTTGATTAAAATATGGACAGAAGACCTGAACAGACAACTCACCAAATAAAATTTACAGATGGTAATGAACATAGGAAAAATGTTCAACATTCTATGTCAGTAGGGAATTGAGAATTAAAGCAACAATGTGATACCATGACATAACTATTAGAAAGTCTAAAATTCAAAACACTGACAACACCAAATGCTGGCAAGAGTGTGGAACAAGGACTCTCACTTATTGCTAGTGGAATTTGACATGGTACTGAACTTTGGAAGACAGTTTAGCAATGTCTTATAAAACATACTTTTACCATACGATCCAGTAATCACACTCCTTGGTATTTTACCCAAGTGAATTGAAAACAAGTCCACACAAAAATCTGCACATGGATATTTACAGCATATTTGCTCATAATTGCCAACACCTGGAAGAAACCAAGATGGTCTTCAGTAGGTAAATAAGTACATGTGGTACATTCGGACAATGGACTATTACTCAGTGCTGAAAAGAAATGAGTTATCAGACCATGAAAAGACATAGAGAAAGCTTAACTGCGTGTTTTAAGTGGAAAAAAGTCAGTCTGAAAAGGCTTCATACTGTATGATTCCAACTATAGGGAAGTTGGGAAAAGGCAAAAATTTACAGTAAAGTGATTAGTGGTTGCCAGGGTTTGTGGGGAATGAGAAGAATAGTCATAGCACAGAGGATTTTTAGGGCAGCGAACCTGTTCTGTATGATAGTGCAATAGTGGAGCCATGCCATTTTACATTCGCCCAAACCCACAGAATGTATAATACCTACAATACCGAGAGTGAACCCTAATGTGAACTACGAACTTTGGGTGATAATGATGTGTCAGTGCAGGTTCATCATTTGTAACCAATGCACCCTTCTGGTGTAGGAGGTTGATAGTTGGTAGTTGTGCCTCTGTGGAGAAAGAGGGTGTATGGGAATTCTCTGTACTTTCCACTCAGTTTTGCTATGATGTTAAAATGTATTGTACATCCTTAATTAAGAACCTATTATTCCCCCCAAATTTTGCTGTATGCTGAAAATTTGAGGATGAGCAAGATATCGTCTGTATATCCCTAGATCTTGGATTCATTTGGAACAGGGTTCACATATACAAAGAACTGTAAAAACAGTGATGAAATGGCCACAATAAGGCATATAAAAATGTTCACCTCGTTTATACTTTCTCATTTTTCAATTCTTCTTAATATAATAAAATATGGTAATATATTTAAACGTTTTGATGCGTTTGTATGTATGCCTTCAGTCATCAAGTAAAATGTATTTTAATGTTACTACTGATATTGTTTTTCTAAGAAAGATAGCTTATAAAAATGATGAGTTAAATGATTTGTCAGTTCACTTCTAAATAGTATTTTAAAATGAAGAATAGCTTATAGAATTATATGTATGTTATATTTAATAATATAATTTATGTTATATTTAATAATATAGTATGCTTAATAATACATTATATTTAATAATATAATTATACATACCTAATTACATTTTGTATTTCTATTGGAAAACCATTTTTAAAAATGCTTTGTGGAATTTTCCCCTCTCTTCTCACTCTTATACCTTCCTTTCCTCAGTGTCAAAGCAAGTAAAGTCTTAAATTCTTAAAAATAGAAATAATAACAATAACAAAAAAGGAAAGGAAAGTCAGAAACTCAACATTAACAGAATGCATATTTAACCAAGTCTGGGAGATCAAGCCAGACAGCACTTGGTAAATACTCTTTGGAGACAGTAATGCTCAAAGGTTGTGTTTGCTGTTGTGCTTGACGTTTGTTTTGCGTGTGATCTAAGACACCAGATGACCAGTAATCTCACTTGCCCTTTCTTTTTCTACTCTCTGTGGGCTCTGCATACACCTCCTTCCCCTGCAACCTTGCCTGCCCCTGGCCATCGCCCAGCTCACTGTTCTTCCAAAGATGTCTGGGATGGTTAGGATTCAGCAGGTCACACCTTAGCCTGTCAGGACCTGGCGCCTCCTGTGCCCAGCATTAGTCCATCGCTTCATTTCACCTCCAAAGAGCCCAGCGACAAATCTGCCTTGTTAGACACAGATCTCAGTGAGCCCAAGGCAGCCAGCAGTTTCCCGTTTGGTTTCCTGTCATATCTCCTTATGTTTTGGCAGTCTGAGATATCCACAGTTCCTATTAACCTCAGCAAGGGCCATGCCAAGGAGGATGAATTGCTGGGATAGCCAACTTCACTCAAGGCTGTTAGATATAGTCTGCACAAGGTCAGCATTTACAAACTGAGTATGGTTGAGTTTTAGCTTCATTTATTTCAAATCCCCAGTCTTTTACTAAACTTATGCGTGTTAAGGGGAACGGTCCATGGCACTTAGGTTTAAAATGTTTAATTTAACTTATCATGCATTATCAGTCTTCACAACAATCCTGCAAGATAGATGGGTAAATATTATCCACATTCCACTGGATTTCATTCATTTGCTATCCTTTCATTGGTTTAACAAACTTCTTTGAGAATCTGCTCTGTATCTAGCACTGCACTTGAAGTGGAGCTACAGACTACCAGGTTTTTATTCTCTATGGACTCCTGGTCTTATGAGAGAAGCATAAAATTAGGTAAACACTACACAAAATGCAATTACAGATATAAGCAAAAAGCAGAGAAGAGTGTAGTAAGTAAGGGGGGTAAGAGGGTACATTTAAGAGATAGATGCTCACAGGAAGTGATGCTGAGTTGAAATCTGAAGAAATAAGACATTGCCAGAAAAATAAATACAAGACCCTAACATATTGTGCCCCTATTTAGTACTTCCATGAACCCTAACATTGTAATTCATATGACTGCCTCTTTTCAGATGTTTCAATCCGGGTTTAACACAGTTGTAAGAATTAGACAGTCAATTAGCAAATAACTGACACAAATGGGACAAAAACTCATTCCATATGACTCATATTTAGTGTGTTTTCATGAATCAAGATTACTTTCCTAGGAGAAGCTAATTTTGTCTTAAAGAAAGCGTTAAGGTGAGAAGAAATAAATTATAAATTGAGATAACTCCAACCTCATTATCTCCCAGATAACAAGAATGGACAAGATTTTCCACTTATATTTTAAATGAGGCTTATTATATGGTGAAGGTTTTGAATTTTATGAAGCATAGTCTTCAAATTTTGCAAAATAAGAATGGTGCTGAATTTACAGTTAAATTTCATACTGAAGAATGAATTTTTTTCAGGAAGCATTAAAGAACTATCCGGCCAAAAAATATGTTTTAAAACCATTTTATTGAGTAATGAGAGGAAATGAAACAGGTAAAAGAATATCAATGCATTCCTCTTGTAGGCTTTCTTGGAAAAACAGTTGAAAAAACTTTACAAAAGATCACTAAGAAAGTTTTACTCATTGGCAAACCATGGTCTGTCTCAATAGACCAGGCCAAGTCTATTAAGATTGTGCAGCTCTGGACACTTCATTTGACCAGAGTGAGCCCTTCTGCCTTCTTTTGTATGACGAAGGTACCAGTTACTATTGTATTCCAATTTACAGAGTTTCAGTCGCTAAATTAAATGATGTATGGGAAATAATTTGAAACACAAAATACTATGCATAATGAGATACTAAAAAGAAGAATGTCTGAATTCATTATTATACGTTAAATATGTTGTATGATTGATAAAGAATGACGTATTTATTAGTAGACCTTTGAGGGAAAGAGTTGATGTAGACATCTCAGTAAAACTTAATGTTTTCTTACGGGTAGATTATAACAATTCCTGTTATGTTACCTGTAATTCATTTTAAATACTTCATCATAGATAGTATGATACAGACCTACCTTGGGGATATTTTGGGTTTGGTTCCACACCACCATAATAAAGTGAGTGACACAAATTTTTTGGTTTCCTAGTGTACATAAAAGTTATGTTTATGCTTTGCTGTAGTCTATTAAGTGTGGGGTAGCACTAAGGTGTGTATATTATACACATAATAAAATAAAAACACTTAAATAAAAACACTTTATTACTTAAAAAAAGACTTTTCATTGAAAAGAGTTAGGACTTTTCTCTGGATTGGGCTTTGGCTTAAGGGAACACTGCAGCCTGTTTGATCTTCTTTCCAAAACACTAAAACTTTCTCCATATCAGCAATAAGGCTGTTTGCTTTCTTATCATTCATGTGTTCACTGGAGTAGCACTTTCAATTTCCTTCAAGGACGTATTGTTTGCATTCACAGCGTGGCTAACTGTTTGGTCCAAGAGGCCTAGCTGTTGGCCTATCTTGACTTCCGACACGCCTTCCTCACTAACCTTAATCATTCTAGCTTCTCATTTAAAGCAAGAGATGTGCAGCACTTAGTTTCACTGGAACACTTAGAGCCCAATGTAGGTTTATACATTGACCTAATTTCAATATTGTCGTGTCTCAGAGAATAGGGAAGCTTGAGGAAAAGGAGAGAGACCAGGGAATGGCTATTTGGTGGAGCAGAGCACACACAATATTTATCAATGACGTTTGCCCTTTTACATTAGCATGGCTCGTAGCACTCCAAAACAATTGTAGTAGAAACATTAAAGATCGCTAATCACAGATCTTTATAACACATACAAAATAATAAAAAATTTGCAATATTGCAAGAATTACCAAAATGTGACATTGGAGACATGAAGTGAGCACATGCTCTGGAAAAGTGGTACCCGTAAGACCTGCCTGAGGTGGAGTTGTCAAACCTTCAATTTGTAAAAAAAATGCAGTATCTGTGACATACAACGAAGTGAAGCACAATAAAACAAAGTATGCCTGTATATGATGAATAAGTTAACTGTACTCTACTTGCTAAAGTGAATTGTTAACATTTAAAATATTATAATTAGAGATTTACTCTCCAGGAAAGGTTAGAGCATTTGAAAGATCCTAATCATTATTTCCTAAGGGGTTATTCCAAGTGCAGTGACTTCACAGCACAATGACTCCAATATCACTACCTCCACCTGCATTTGAACAGAAGCGCTCTTTGAAATACATTTTTCCATTTTGAGAACCTGAGGAGCCAGGGTCCTAGCATCCTTAAAAGCTGTGTCCTAAACTTAGGACACCTGTTCTGGCCTGTGGGCCACTGGCATAATAAAGGATTCAACTAATTACAACTAGATGATTAGCAAATTCTTCCTCAGGACTATTGTCACTTGGCTTCCAGAGAATTTTTTTGTGCAAAGTATTGGTCAGTGCTTGAAGAGCAGAGAGATGAAATTTCACTTAAAGAACTGATTGTTTGAATGTTTTTGTATTACTTGACAATCTGTTGTATGCTGGATGTTGTCAGAAAACAGCTTTCGTGTAACATCTCACCTGGTATGTTAGAGAGAGAAAATAGAGTATAGCTATCTCTAATGTGGGGAAAGAGGATGAGAAGCGTGGGTACTAGAAAATCAACCAAAAGAGCCTAAAAATGGTGAATGGATACACTGCCTAAATGCACTTTACCAAAACTCTCTTTTTAGTATTATTTGGAATAGCAATCCAAATTTGTTCTTACAAATGTGCCAAGCATCTACTATAAACTGCAGGCACTGAAAAAAATTTACTTAGTGTACCACATATGAATTCCTCTTCGAAATACTTCAAATATTTCTTGAAAGCATTGAGGAGCTAATGAGATTCCACTTTTATAAATCCTGAGTCATATAGCCTACTTTATCTCCTTTTTTACTTTGGCTTCCAGAAAATTCTGTGTTGCATTTGATTTTCAATTATATGTTCTCTAATAGCATCCAAACAGCTTTCACTTTCATTTTCTTTTTTAAATGTGGCTTTTATTTTTATTTCTGATCATATTGTTCTTTATTTTACATAATACTTAATTTGTATTTAAGTGTTGCTACCTTATATCCTTTGTAGAACCACAAGGATTAGGAATACAAACATACACTTACAAATGAACATACATATAAAGTGGATTTCAAACAAGACTGCTATAGGAGAATTCTATAACACTAAATAAGATTACCTCTTCTCTACCAGTTTATTTTCATAGTAAATAACAGAATTCAGAGAAATGAGTGAACATTAGAAGCAACAGGATAAAAGTTGAGAGCTCATTTTAAAAGAAAAACATTTTCATGGGTTATAAATTATGGGAAAATAGACAGTGTGAACATTTCAAATAAGAAATTTCCTTCATGCACATTTATAAATTATGGTTTCCTCAAACAATAAAATTAAAAGTTCCCATTATAGTTTTACATAATATCTTTTCAAATATATTGTAATACTTTAGTTTTTTCTAAATTTTCTATACTTAAAAAAAACTTACTGAGCATAGATTTTTAAATCACTGTTATTTTTCTGTTCCTGCCACCTTTACTTCTCCCATCTCCAAGCTAATGATAAATACAGAATTAAATGCAAGAAAAGGCTTAATGTCATTATAGAACTTGGGCTGCTCTTCTGTAGGTGCTAAAATTCTTCCTTCTAGAAAGTCAGGAACATTTATTCAAATGGGCTATAGCCATTGATTTGTTAGTCTTGCTTTCAACATTTGTAAACCACTGGCCCCATTTGTCCTTTTAACATTTATTTCCCTTGTACCCAACATCTTTGAGGTTTCAAATTAGGATTAATTTCTTAATCTTCATGTTGTAGTACTTATCATCTCTCTCATTAATCTAATTTGAGTTAATTAGAATCTGTGGTTAGTTCTCAACCTGTGTTATAGTAGAACAATTGAAAAGAGAAGCACAGACACAATTATGCCATTTTATTGTCTGGAGGAGACAGAAAGCCAGTGGGGCTTCCCTTATTAGGTTAACATCTACCTGACTTCAAAATGGTTCAATGATATAAATAGCAATGGGAGCCATTGGGAATTCCAAATTCCACCCCTTTTTCCTTTACCCACCCTTACAATCCGATTAATTCAAAGGTGATGGAGAAAGAGAAATGTTCTGCATGTCAAAATGACAATGTCCATTATATGATTTACAGAATGAGTAGTGTGTGTGATAGTTGTGTGTGAATTCACATTTTTACATTTAAAATCAATTTCCATTTTGTCATGTTTTATTAAAATTCCCCTTCAAATAAATGTGGATGAAGTATACACCTGCATAATCTTTTTTGATGACCACAAGTGTTTGATAAACATTGAAATAAGCATAAAATAAACATGAAATAAGCATAAAATATTAGTAGATCCATTATATCAAAAACATTGAAAACCTGGCAGTTGTGATGTGGTTTAACATCCCAAAAAGAAACTTTGCTGAGGAATATAGATTTGGGAAGCTGACTTTTGTTATAAAGGTAGGACATTGCATTCTTCAAAATCTATGTGATGTAGGCCAGGTTTAAATTTCATTGCACAAATATATGTATGAAAACATCAAAAGAGGCATAATATTTGATATAATTAAACATACTTGCCATTTACTGTATTCAAGTAACTATAAGCTTCCAATTTAGTGGTTTAAAATTAGTAACTATTGAGAGTATAATCAAGAAGAGTCATCAATGTTTACAAAATACAGATTTTATTTTTTTTAAATATATAGGTACCAACAATACTCATTGTATAGGGAGAAAGATCTTAAAACTCATTCCTTAAAAAAATTCTAATTGAAAATCACTGGGAGCCATTAGAACATGAATAAATGTAAAACAAATAAAAAACAGATTTTAAGGTACCAAGATCAGGTGGTAGGAAATAAAATAAATGTCAGCTACTTAAGAAATCTACATTGAATAAGAAACTACTAATACTCTTCCAAAAGGGATATTAAGGAATTATCCTAAAGATATTCTCTTCAGAGCCCTCTAGATTCATAAAAGCACCAGCTAGGTTGTTTCCCTTAACTTTAAATAAAATATATAGCACGAAAACATTGTTTACTTTTAAGAATGATAAAAATAAATAAATTTTAATTGACTATAATGTAAAGTTGTTTCTTAATGGCAGCTGTTATTTTCAGGAACATTTTCAAGGGAGAAATTTTATTCATGGATTCATGTAGATAAGTTATATAGAAGTAATTATAGAAATATATTAAATTTGGGGAGATATAACTCTTTGGGTCTTTTAAAACACATAAATTAAATAATAAAGTATGATTAAATGTTTTTATTGGAACCAAAATTCAATGAGGCATATGGTTGGGTCTGTTCTTAGCCTATAAATGTTATATTTAATTTTAGTTGCAATGTTTATGTCTATGAGACTGCTTCACAAGCTATACGAGCTATGATTTTATTTGCAAAGGGCAAATGGGATTATTCTGAATTCTATACCAATCCAAAGAGAAATTTCAATTGCAGTTTCTTGGCTGTAAAATAAGGACAATACCTGCTTAACATCTCCTTGTATTATTATGAGAACACTGATAAAATGTATGTGATAGTTGGGGGAACAGTAAAACCTTTGGCAAATGTAAGGTGACCCCAGGATTTTCACTGCGAATTACTTACAGTAATACACTCCACCTGGATGATTTGGGCAGAAAATAATAATCTGAGAATGTTTTTTATAATATTGCATGTTGCAATATTGCATGTTGCAGAAAACATGCAGAATTAGCTAACCTGTATGCTGTCTTTGTGCCAATTAGAAAACCAAACACCACATGTTCTCACTCATAAGTGTGAGTTGAACAATGAGAACACATGGACACAGGGAGGGGAACATCACACACCGAGGCCTGTTGGAGGGTGGAGGAGTAGGGGAGGGATAACATTAGGAGAAATACCTAATGTAGATGATGGGTTGATGGGTGCAGCAAACTACTATGGCATGTGTATACCTAAGTAACAAACCTGTACATTCTGCACATGTGCCCCAGAACTTAAAATATAATTAAAAAATTACTCCAGACAGATGCAGGTTTTTGCCAGGGCCAAGGCTTCATGTGCATAGTACAAGCTGGGACTTTTAGACAGCAGTCCTGCGTCATAAATAACTTTACAACTGTACACTATGACCCTGCAAAGATGCTTGGATATTATCAACTCAGGTTTTTACAAAAAAAAAAAGACAAACCTATTATGGGTGTCTGAACACTTTACTAGCAATTGAGATGGTCCCACAAGTTAAGGAGAAACCTATGCCATGTGTGGTTAATTTAGCTGAGACTATATGAAATCCTGATCTTTGGTCAGTTGTAATAGCTATGCTCAGAAATACATATAATGATAATTGGCCACAGATTTTATAAACTGCCAAGATTGGTGAGTTTTAATTTCTATCTACAATGTAGATCAATGATGTCCAGTTGAAAATACAATATAAGCCATGTATATAATTTGAATTTTTCTAGGAGCCAATTTTTTTCATTTAAAATAGATGAATTTTAAAGAATTTCCTAATGTATTTTATTTAATCCCACATATCCAAAATATTAATCTAACTCATAAACAATATTAAAAATGAATACTTGTTTCCCTTTTTTTCTTTGTTTTTCATAATTATTTGTCTTACACTTAAAGCAAATCTCAATCTAAAGGCAAAATTTTCATCAGATATACTTTATCTGTATTTACATTTTATAAAACTTATGATTAAGAAAGTTATTCCAAGTATATTTAACTTTTTTCTTTTTTGAGAAAGGGTCTCACTCTCTCACCCAGGCTGTAGTGCAGTGGCGTGACCACGGCTCACCGCAGCCTTGCTCTCCCCAGGTCAAGTGATTCTCACACCTCAGCCTCATGAGCAACTGGGACTGCAGGCACACACCACCACACCTGGCTAATTTTCGTATTGTGTTTTTTGTTTCTCCCTGTTGCTCAGGCTGGTCTCAAACTCCTGGGCTCAAGGGGTCTGCCCACCTCAGCCTCCAAAATCATTGGGACTACAGGTGTGAGCCACTGTGCCCAGCCTTAACATTTTTTTAAAGTAAAATTTGAAAACAGTTTGTCAGTCGTACTTTCCATGTTTTATGTGCTCAGCTGCTACATGTGGCCCGTGGCTACTGTATAGGGTGGTGTAGTTAGTTTATAGAGCTACTATAAAGTTTTTCAAATATTTATTTAGTAATCGTCAGATATGCCGTTAGATTTTCTAAAGATATGGTCTCTGACTATATGACAAACATTTTAAAATGACATTCACATAAAGAAGTTATTAATCAAATTCCAGCTACTTGAAAGGCTGAGGCAGGAGGATTGTTTGAGGCCAGGAGTTCTAGACCAGCCTGGGCAACATACCAAGACTCTCTTTGTGTTAAAAAAAAAAAAAAAAAAAAAAAAAGTTATTAATCAAATACAAAAAAGGCAATATTTTAACAAGATACATGAGGTTTATATAAAAGATTTTTAGAGCAATAGAAGTTTAAAATATTAGTTTCCCTGTATTTCACCTGATTGAAATATTAGTTTCCCTATATTTGCTTATTAACTTTGCTGTCATCTTTTTGTCAAAAAATGACTTTCATATTTATAATAGTTACATTCCTAATTTTCTGTTTAAAATATGAAAAACTCAGATGCTGCCTCAGTAACAAAAAAGTCTTTTCAAATCTTCTAACATAATCAAACTTTGCATGTTTTTACTTTCAAGAAAAAAAGTGAAAAACTCGGCTTATTTCTTTGTTGATAAGAGTGGCTTTTTGATGTAGAGGAAAGAGACAAGAAAAGTTTGATGCTTTATATATGATTTTAAAGCTTCAACTTGGAAAATAAAATTGTGAACACAATTTAGAATACTCACTCTGCTAGCCCCTGGCACAATGGAGGAATTGCGAAGATATACCAAACAGTTCTTTAAAAATCAATGTTTATTACAAGTTATATTCCATAACTTTTCTGCTTTTATATTCCTTCTATATGTTCTGAAGAATGTTCACCTTTTAGAGACAAGATGTATTATTTTTATGGAAGAAAAAGTCTTTAAGATTTATTCTATTATTTTATACTATTGTTGTCACCATTATGTGAGAAGCAAAATCAAATATAATAATCTTTCCTCTCCAAGTAAATGGATACATATTATTTAAATACTTGATGTGCTTTTACTTACTTGAACTTAAATTTTTAAACTTAAAGTTTGCATTAACTTTATATGTAAAAGTATCTGTCAAATCCGTGCACCTATTTCATAAATTAAATATTTTCATTATTCATAATTTTATTCAAATTATCTATAACTTTTAAAAATATTTATCTTAAACTAACTTCTTTTTGACACATTGATAAGGTGAAAAAGACCTAATTTTTATAACAGAAAATTATATAAAATTATTTTCCTTACAAATATGTTGTTTTAAAAGTATGTACTAAGAAGTTCATACTATAAGCTTTTCTTGTCTGGTGCTTTATATAAATTTTCCTACCTAAGACCAGTCAATGAGAAAGTGCCTAAAGTGCTAGGGACCAATTAACTATTTTAAAATTGCAAATCTTTCTCTCACTGAATCTTTTGAGTTTGCAAAATCTGTACAGACAACTATTCAGACAACTTTGTGTCTGGACTTGACTTGGTATGAACGTGAATGACTTTTATGGGTAAGTGACACAAACTGGTTCTAGGTAAACAAATTGTTCTCTTTCTCATTGAAAATTATACAGAGTGCTCATGCACTTTCCTTCAGAGACAGCAGATGTCTTGTTATGTTTCTGTTCATAACGTCCACTGAATAGGGCAGAATTGTAATACTTACTTCAGTAATGTAATTCATGCCACTATAAATATGCTGAACTGTCTGGTAATTCGGTGAAGACACAGTGAACTGCAGTGACAGAGGACATTTCTATGCAGAAAATGATGTGTGAATAAGAAAAGCATGCAGCCACATCTCTTGAAGAGACAATAGATTTTAAAAGACAAATTCAAACCGGGTACATTGGCTCATGCCCGTAATCCCTGGACTGGGAGGCCAAGACAAGCAGATCACTTGAGTTCAGGAGTTCCAGACCAGGCTGGCCAACATGGCAAAACCCCATCTATACTAAAAATACAAAAATTAGCCGGGCGTGGTGGTGCATGCCTGTAATCCCAGATACTCGGGAGGCTGAGGCAAGAGAATTGCTTGAACCCAGGAGGCAGAGTTTGCAGTGAGGCAAGATGGCACCACTGCACTCCAGCCTGGGCAACAGAGTGAGACTCTGTCTCAAAAAAAAAAAAAAAAAAAAAAAAAAAATCCCATTGCAGAAAGTCTGTTAATACACCTGACAATTTTTATACTAGCGTTTTATTGTGTTTAATGCAGCTTGTAATAAGTAATATATATACACCAGTTAAAGTGTAAAGAAAACATTATTTTACATACATTTACTTAATTACAATAGTAACAGAGGAATTTACACTCCAGAATATAAAAGGGGAGCTCCATCTTGATACTGCTTACAAGTTTATGAACTAACAAAATATTCTCATATTTTGGTGTTCCTACTAGGAAGTATGTTTTTCATAAATTTATAATGCCATATTTAGCCACATAAAGGTGAGTATGTATTTATATGTATGTGAAGATGTCTACTCTTGTTTAAATTTAAACATAGTCTAGTTAAAACACAATAATTCTTCATGTTCTGTTTAAAAAACACATCCAACCTTGTTGTCCTTCTTTAAACACTAAGTTGATGAGAGTTGTCACTTTGTTTGTAAGGAAAGGCCTCTTATTCCCACCAGTAGCATAGCTGTTGATTGACTTTGCCCCTATATATTCCTGTATAATTTTGGATTTTTAAGCTCCAGGATATAAGTAAGGGGAAGGACAGAGCTAGAGAATGTGCTTAGAATGGCCTGACACATTCTTCATTCTTCTCTAGACTACTCTGGGTTTTTGGACATGATTGCAATTCATTTTCCATATTCTTTTTGCTAAAATAAACTAAGAATATTGGGAGTTAGATCCAAGTAAGTGTTTCTTCCTCCCTCCTTTCCTAACTCCTTTCCCATGAAAGCATGCTACTCCCACATCATCAGCTAAAGACCATTTTGAGATGCTGCATGTGTGACTGACTCCTTTGCTTCTCTTTTGTAAAAAGGAGCAAGTTGTGAGATGTGTATATTGCCCTGGTTCTCAAAATATGTTCCATAGCAGAAGCATTAGCGATTATCTGGGAAGTTGTCAGGAAATCCAAATTCTTGGACACCACTCCAATCTACTAAATTAGAAACTCTGGGGACAGGAGACATCAATTCCTGTTTTAAAGTAATCCAGGTGATTACGAGTTTGAGAACCACTGACATAGTGAAAGGGAAAACAGAATTGCCCAATGTCCCATAGTCAGAGGTAGAATCAGCCTAGAAAGCATGTGTCTAGACTCAGCTTAAATCTAATTGCCCAAGACTCTACATTTGTGTGATCGTCAAGCTTCCCTTACACCTGTATTTAAAGCCTATTTGGGTAATACTTGAAACAGAACTTCTCCAGGACTTTATTAATGTGAAGAAATTAATGACAGCATAGTCATATTTTAATAATGCAAAAAATAAATGAGAATATGAGTAATGAATAATTTTTATTAAATATGTCTTGTCTTTAAAAATCATACAGAAATTATTGGCCCTCTGATTATAGCCTCTTACAAATGGGCACATCTGAATGCCTAAGAGTGATCAGCAAAATCTTTGTGAAGTTAGCTTCACCACTTCTGTTCGAAAAGTAAAATGTGTCTTGTACGTCATTGGTGAACTAAACCACACTGATGTACTCAAATACCATTCTTACTTCCCTTCATCTTTTTATCAAAAAATTTATCTAAAATACACCTGTGCAATGGTATTCAATTCTCTTGGCACTTTCAGACATTTCAATTCATTAGTGTTCTGTTTTTATTAGCCTGTAAATTTGTGCAAACATAAATGAACTATGAGCACCAACATAATTGTTTTATTGTTTTCAGCCAAGATTTACTGTGTATCCTTTTATCAGAGCATGATTTCTTTCTCAGGTTACTTCTGGTAATGTCTATGTATTTTTATTTGATACATTTTTTTAAAGTTAACATGATGGCCGGTCTTATCTTTAAAAATATTTCCAGATCTAACAAGCACCATCATTTCAGGAAAAAAAAAAAAAAAAACTGAACCATCTTTCCTCTCAAAGTCAGTAACAAGTGATCACAGTGATAGTTTGGCAAGAGTATAAAGTTTTCAAAGGGGGTTGGCACTGGGAACCATTTTATTGAAATGGGTAAGTTTCAAATACCCTAGATGAGAATACATGTCTAAAAGCACAAGTTGTTGAAAGGAGACAAGTTATCAAGGGTGACTATGCTTAACAGCCTTGATTTCTCTACACCTCAGGTATCCCCTCCTCCATCCCCCACTGTCTCCAGAGAGATTTTGTGTTAAGTACAATGAAATTATCATCACTTAGGGGCTTGCACTGCCAGACATAATCCAGGTAAAACATTTGTACAATGCAGCCAAGTATATGACTTAGTGTACTCATGATGGGATTCCTTTTGCTCTGTAAAATGATAGGCACAGGGAGAAGGATTATGTAAATTATAAAGGGAATGAAATGCAATGCAGAGGGTGTAAGTATGCTGGGCTGCCAAGCAGGAGACGGCATGTACCTGGCACCATGCTGATCGGAGATGCCTAAAAATGGAAGCACAGTTACTTTTTATAGGCATGCTCCTCCCAGGGACTTACTCTACATAGTTATATTAAACAATCTCCTAACAATTCCAATGTTACTGCCAGAGAGTCTCTAAATAATTCCATATTTTGCTGACCACAGCTCTCTTGGAACAAACCTTAGGCTTTGGAATCATAGTGATTAATCATTTAGTGTACTTTGTCTTCAAAACAAATTTTTTTTTAATCTGTTATAAACTTGGTACACAAAGAAAGTGTTTTCTTGCATCTCCCCCTAGGATCATGATATGTGTGACTCATACATTTAATAATTATGTATTGAACAGAGTTACTTTAGGTCATGTGCTATATTAGTTTCTGGGGACACAGTGCTAGCAAGACAATCTTGTCATATGACAGATTCATAGACAGTATAGTGTGGTAAGTTCCATGACTGGACGTCATTAGATGCTTTGGACCAAGCATCTATTAGAACACCTGAAGTAAGGATGCTGTCTCCACTCTTAAGGGGTCTGGGAAGTTTCCCTAGAATAGGCCCTATCAAGGTTGAGACCTGAAATAGTAATTAACCAAGTGAAGAGAAGGAGAGGAAACATGGGCAAGAAAAAAAAAAAAACAGAGGAGAGGATGAGATAGAAGAGATAGAGAAAATATCATATTCTAATTTCCATAAGCAAAAGAGGGAGTTCTATTCAGGGAGATAAAGTAACATCCTCAATTCATGGGCAAGGAAGTAGAGAGGTGAGGCTGTTAGAGAGGTGGTAGGCTAGAGCTACAACATGAAGGAAATTTAACATGGCACGCTAAGGAGTTTGAATTTTATCAGCCAGAGTACAACAGGAAGCCACTGAACAGGCTTGTGCATTAGCAGTGACATGACAACTGGATTTGTGTTTCATAAAAAATGTTCTGCCTCTGTGGAGAAAGGATTAGAAGGGCCAAAATTGGCAGAATATTTGTCAACATTTTCTTGCCCTTATATGTAAATCACAATGCCAGGAATGTTTCAGATGCTGAATAAATATCAGATGAAGTATTACCTAAAATACTTTCCTCTTGTACTATACAGTCTAGTAGGAGTATAGAAAAACAATGAATCCTTCTAGTAAATTTCTGTTACACATCATTAGCTTTCTCCGAAGGCTCCAAAGCTTTCTCTAGGGAATTCAAATCCTAACAATGACATCCTATCACCAAGCATTCAGACCAGTGGTTTAAACAGTAACTTTTCTGTTATCTATGAACTTTATCATCAAACTGACTTAAGCCCAGTCATAATGACTTAGCACTTTGGATATGGGTTTTGTAAATGATATGTAGACAAAAGTTTTCACCACTAAGTAATCATTTCTTTTTATTACATTTATGTAGTCAGTCCTCTTCCCTATCTCTTTCAAAATGCAGTGTCATCAATGTGATGGCTAACTGTAAAACTATTTATTTATAGATTTACTGCCCATATATCCAATGTGTAAACATCAAGAGGCTATATGAATCTTGAACTTGAAATGAATTGCTTCAGTGAAAGCCGAAATCTGTTCAACGGCAATTGCTTTAACAATGCAAGTTAATGATTAACAATTTTATCTGCAACCTGATGTGGGGATGAGGATCTTTTTTGCTATTCATATTATATTTAATAGAGAAAACCTAAATTCAGCTGTTCCCTAAATATTTGCTTGCAAAGTAGTTTAATTTTAAGGTAGGAAAACTTCATGTTAATGTTAAATTTGTTTCTCTAGTTACATAATTTGAATCACATTATTATCTTCTATGGCAAATAAATACCTTAATGAGCAGCTTGAGAGTATAAAGTGCACATGGAATTATGTAGCTTGTACACGTGGGATCACAGAGCTTGAAAGGCAGGCCCGTCTGGTCTAATACATCGTGTTCCAGTTAGGAACACAGAGGACTTCAGAGCCCCAGCACCTCTCCTTGTCCAGGCCTACATTGTTGAGTTTCAGAGGGCTGGAACTGAGATGCTGACTCTCAATTTGAATCAGGATCCTCTCCACTTGATCCAGTATTTTAATTTTTTTTGTTAGAATTTTCCAAATTGGAACTGTTAACAGGTTGTGAAAAATCATTTAAAAGGATTATCTTTGTATTTTTGCAACTATTTTTGTAATTATCTCAATGATTGGTCTCTATGGGGCATATTTTAGTTAACTATTCCCCTTTTTGCTTCCCATTGCCCGTATTTAGCTTGTATTTCATAAATTCAGGTAAACTTTGTATATAATAATGTGCTCCTTTGTAGGTACATAAAATCAAATTAACTCTTTTGGAACACGTTTTAAGGAAAATTCTTAATAAGAGGCTAACATTCCCAGGCACATTATTATCTGATTTCTGGCTACTCCTATGATATATTAACCAAAAGTTGTCTGTTAAGCCATTTTGTAACCATAGAAGACACCTCAATTAGGGATGATTTATTTTTTTCTTTCAAAGCATTTTTTTTTATCGACTGACCTGGCTTACAATAGGCTTAAGAAAAATAGTTTATGTTTCACAGTCTCCTAAACCATAGAGAAAAACGCAGGTTTTTCAAACATCACAGAGAAGCCTAGGGAGATGACTTACAAAGGTAGGTCCCCTACACCATCATCATGAAGTGGGTTGGGGTAAAGACTGGAACAGAGTTTGAGATTCTGGACTTGGGACTGCCCCTCAGAAACTTTAATCCTGATAAGAATTCTCTTCATTGAGAGCTCCCACTGTAAGATTTGTGGACCCAACGAATCATTGTCCAACTTTGGCTATGACAGCCAGATTTGGAAAGACAGCTGGGCAGAATGCCCTGCTGATAACAGAACCCCAGCATTCCCCCTTAGAAATGTGTTCCTTTGAATGAGTCATACTGCTTCACTTTCAAAAACCTACTTAGGTTGCCTATCCCCATGACAGTTATTACCCAGAGATAATATATTCAGCAACTTACATAACTTCTAGAAAATATTGAGGTAATGTATAATGAGATATGATACTTATCATGTCATATTTAATATAGGATATACTTGTAATATATGTGGTCATATAAGCATCATTTTTTTTTAAAGTCCATGACTAATACTGACTCTTTCTACATGCAGTACGCACTAACACATTCCACTGTATTTTATTTTTGTAAATGCTGGTCTCAACTAACTGAATTAGTACTACATTTTAGTTTGACAATAATTTGACTGATTTTCTGATTTGTCAGTTGAAAAATACTGTTTCAGACATATTAAAAATACATTTATTTATGCCATTTAAAAGATAACTGTAAGCCTTGTCAAGAATTTTGTGTTTTAACCCACAAGTAACAGTAAGTTGTTGAAGAGTTTTAAGCAAAGGAATGGAGTGGTATTTTGAAAGACGATCCTGCCTGCACCATAGGGCATGGGTTGGTGGAGAAGGAGACGTTCTGGGTGTCATCTATCAGTTCAACAGCCTGGCACCTCCTTGAGCAGCAGAATAGGATCCGTCTCTCCTCACTATCGCTTTGCCTGTGTCGAGGAGGCAATTGAAGGGCAAGGGTTTTAAGATGGTGACCTCCACTTCTCCAGAGGCCAGACCTAGGAAACAAGAAAGTAAAGCAAAGGGGTTATAAAATTAGTTCAGTCTTTTGGGGCAGCGGTTTAGAAACTTAAAGAACCTACTTACACATGTGTACTCTGTCAAAGTGCTCATATATTTTAGTTTTTGGAGTATTTATTATTAATTCAAGATATAAAACAGTTGTTATGTGTCAAGATTTGTCTTAAGTGTCAGGGATTTAGGAGAAATAAGGCTAATTCCTAGCCCTGAAGGAGATCTACACATCTTTTACTAAAACAAAGTCCCTCATGTTTTTTCTGTATTTATTTCCTTTTTGTTCTTTGTATACAAAAGTCTCTGAAAATTTAGCCTGGCTTAGTTTTACTTAAAGGAATGCCTAATGTTACGGAAAAAATAAAATGAAATTTAGAAAGAACTTTCTCCCCTATCACAAGCACCCATGGGAAAGTAGAAACTCAAGAGAACAAGTCTGGAGTCACTTTGTTCAACATGGACGTCCCTGTGGAGACTCTGCTTCCAGGGATAAATCTTTCGAGGTTTTGGATTTTGTTGGAGAGAGTCAGCATTTCCTTAATCCTTCAGCATAATCTTTTAGTATGTCTTTTCAGAACATGTTAATTATTAAGAAAATCGGTTGTTTATCATGAAGAGCCCAAAGATGAATGAAAGACACTCTCCATTGTTCATAAACACATCTCCCTTAATGTAGTTAAGCTATCAGCGAGTAATGCTGGCAACAGCTGAAAAGGTTTTACAAAATACTAAGGGACATGAGATAAAGATCTGAACAGTAACATAGAACAGAGGTAGGGTTATTCAAAGCACACTTTCCCCCAAACCTCAGCATACACAATAACTCCCTCTGTGAGTAGCAGTCTTCGGTATAAGATCAAAGAACTAACACTTGAGACTATATCACGAAATCTACTCTTTAAAGAGCCAAAAATGTAGATCAGAATCTTCTTTCAGATTAGCTCAGGATATGAAGCAGAATAAAATGAACAAAATATCTTTCGAGTGAAGACCATAAATATATATAGAGAAAAGAAAACAGTAATCTACAGTTCAAAGTGGACCCCTGAAATGTGGGGCCCTAAAATATTGTCTATTTGGATACCTATAGACAATTTCATCATTGCCCCCACCACCACTAAATTGCCAACTATTTGACTCACATTTCTGAAAATCATGAAGCTGCCATAAAAATGTAAAGCGCTAAATGAGAAACAAGGCATTTGGAAAACTGTTCAATAATTACGGTAAATCATCACTGCAGGGGGACTGGATTCATTGGCAAATCATTAATAGGCTCCCACTTGGCCTAAATAATTGGTATTCAGCATTTTATAGGTAGTTTATAATACCTAATGAATATTTCTTTATTACTCCTTTAACTTGCAAAATGAAACAGTGAAACTAGATGATCTCTAAGGCAATTCCTAGTCTTAAGATCTTCTACCCTAAAACCTTCGGGAAAGATAAAACTACTTGTCTAGAATATATATTATTTATAAATGTGTGTGTGTGTGTGTGTGTGTGTGTGTAAAAGAATGATTCTGTTAATAAAGAGCACACTTGAACTGTGACATCTCTGATAGATGGCACCACTAGGTGCATCTCATTGGGTTCTGAATGTTACTATCATCTTGATGATAATTTAACACATTAAATAAAAATCACTAATGGGCATATGACTTTATACAGCATCTTTTGACAAAGACTATGTCTTTCATCTGAGGAAAGTACAGTTTTCTTTGGATTTAATCTATATGATAGAGTTTGACCTTTAATTTCTTGCACAGTGAGACAGCATTATTTGCTGATAAAGATAATAAACCAATTTTCATACTCACTGTTATATAACCCACAAAAATAAAATGTACACTTTTATTTTTTCCCATGGCATTTGCATAACTTTATACCTCATTGCAACACAAAAGGCCCTTATGTATGTGTGGTCTTTTGCAACAGGGTATACTCCTTGTGTACACACCTGAAGTCTTGTTTATATTTGCTATGGTGGTAACCATAAGAGCATTTTTGTGGTAGGTGTTGCTGTTTGCACCAAAATTCTACTTCTAGCTTGACTTGCAGACATCAAAACCTAGTAAACACAAGTGAAGTTCATGTGACTACATTGTTTTATATGTGAATAGTGTCCCCCAGAATTCTGTGACTCCTGTGCCCCGGTCTGGTGAAAATAATCACTTCTTTGATAAGGACTTGAGGGGGTCAGTAGAAAAGAAAGCAGTGGCTGGGCACAGTGGCTCATGCCTGTAATCCCAGCACTCTGCGAGGCTGATGAGGGTGGATCACAAGATCGGGAGTTCAAGACCAGACTGGCCAACATGGTGAAACCCCATCTCTACTAAAAAATACAAAAATTAGCTGGGCATGGTGGCTTGTGCCTATACTCCCAGCTCCTTGGCAGGCTGATGTAAGAGAATTGCTTGAACCGGGACCCAGGAGGCAGAGGTTAGAGTGAGCCAAGATCACACCACTGCACTCCAGCCTGGGCTACAGAGCAAGACTCCATGTCAAAAAAAAAAAAAAAAGAAAGAAAGAAAGAAAGAGAAGGGAGGAAGAAAAGAAGGAAAGAAAAAAGGAAGGAAGGAAGGAAAAGAAAAAAAAGAAAAGAAAATGAAGCATTAATATACAGTTTCTCTGAGAAAGAGGCCACAGAGTAAAAAGTTTCAGGATGTGCTTGGTCATAATAGATCAAGTCTTACTAAAATGGTTGTCTTCTGTTCTCTAATAGCCATTTTGTGGATACTCATGAGAGGGAAACATCATACAAGAAATTAAAATTTATTCAAATATATAGTTCATGAACATATACTATCCTGGATTATCTAAAATGTGTGAGTCTTAAAGCAACTGCTCACATATAAGTAGTTAGAAATGCAGAGTACTGGATGGGAGCCAGGGGATCCAAGTCCCAGAAGGAAATACTTTTAATATACTGCATTATTCAGGGCTCTAATCTCTTGGATTGTTATATAATGTTTCACTCCACTATTTGGAAATGCTTCCAAACCGCAGAATGTCTTCAGCATTGCAAATAAATTACTGTGCCAACATGTTTCTGCCACCCTGTTGAGCCACATTATTAGATGAGGTCCCTCAGCACAAATTACTTTTTGAGCAACTAGATTCATTTGGTTGGAAACATCATACCTTCAACAACCTTTTAACATAAAAATCTGGGATCTTATTTCATGCATGCATTCAGTTAATCAACATGTATTTGTTCAGGCATTAGCTAGGAACTATAGTGCAGGATCTGGTGGAGAAATCATTAAAAAATGATTTCTGCCTTCAAATTGCTCAAACTCTAGGAGAGAAAAGATATGTAATCATAATTGTAAAACAGTATTATAAGCAAGAGTGTCAGAAAGCAGAGCTGAGGATGGAGAGAGAGAGACAGAATCCCGATGGCATCATCTGAGCCCCTGTATCCAGCTATATTTGAAGCCAACTTTCTTACTACAATTCTTTGGTTCAATAAGTTCTGTTGGTTTAATTTTGCTTTATTAGCATAGTTTGAGTTTCTGTATTTGTAGTTGAAAATGTTCTCATTAATATCAAAAGCAAAAGTCAGAAAAAAATGGAAGCAGAGAGCTGTACTGAGGAATTAAAGTAATCCAGATGAGTGATAACAGTATAACTAAAGAAGAGAGGCTATATCCAAAATGTGAATCCTGAATAAGAAAGACTCACTAGCTGTATGAGGGTGGGGAGAGGCAGAATGGAGGGTCATGATGTTATCTGTAAAATACTTTCCACCATGAAACCTAGACAAAGTGAAAAGAGTCGCATTCTTAGGTAAAATGAGTGAAAGGAGCATGAGATCTTTTAGTTCTCGGGGTTCAGTGCACAGAAGCCTTTGTGGTTTATTGCATACTGGTGAATAGCCAGTGTGAAGAAGTAAAGGCTGTGTGTCTCTTCCCAGGTACTACAAGAGTCAGGTTCTAAGCTTGGTGTAATTAACTAACATAGCACTTGATGTTCCTTCACCTAAAAGCTGAGCAATGTCAGATGTGAAGTACCAGCTAAGCTGGGTGCCCACAAAAGGATGAGGATGACTCACTATGCTCTGCTTCCATGCCCGCCACTGCTGTGAATGGGATAAAACTTAAACCCTCATCTTTGAAGCCAGTCTTTGTGGGTAACTCCAAGCAGAGCAGTAATTCAATCTCCAGTTCCCAGAGGTATAAGTGATAGTGGTTTCAGAGAGATGATGCCGTGTCTGTGCCAAAATGCAGCTGAAAAAAACCCTCCCTTGCCTCTATTAAAAAACTCAAGATTAATCTTGAGTGACATGTCCCTTATAATGAATTTAAAAAAAAAAAAAAAAAGGAAAGCTAGGTAGGAGCTTAAAATAAATTTGGTTCTTAAAAAATCAAGTTATATACTATCTAGTATAAATCTGTAACCTAAAGAGAGCTCATTCAAATCTGCATGTGAACATTAAGACTTCAGTATAAAGGGAATGAGCTGGAGGCCCACTTATGAAGAGACAGGCACAATAAACAGACTCATGGAAACTTGTTTAGCTTTACAGGCAATCAAATAAATTTAAATTAAAATTCAGCTAACATATCATTTCATTACTAATAACTTGGAAGCAGGAACTTAAAATATTAAAGTGAAATCATTATTTGGAATGGAGTATGGCAATATTTAATTTATAATAGTCAAAACCATAAAATATCCTTAATCTCACCCAATATTCCAATTCCTATGATTATAACCTAAGGATATTACTCAGCAGAGGAAAAACATATATGCATTAAATAATCATTATATCATTCTCTATAATATCAAATATATTAAGAAAAGCTTAGCTGACCAACAGTAAGCAAATGTTGTAAAAATATATGTAGGAATAAATAATATAGTTATAAGACAGTGTGGAAATATGAAAAGTAATTCTGTAACTTTTGAAATAAATAGTATACAAAATTGTATGCATACTATGTAAACTAAATGTATATATTTGGACAAAGATGGCGTTCAATCAAATAAAGAAAACAGAAACAAAGTAATATGTGTATTAAAAATTAATTTATGACAGAATGAAAGAGGGACAGCAGAGGAACTATTCAATAAATTGTGTTAGAACAATATAAAGACAAAACTGATTCCAGGCAAATAAAAAACTTACAGGTGAAAGATGAAACTTAAATTTTTAGAAGATAACCTAGAAGTAAGATTTTCTGGCTTCAGAACAAGAAATAACTTTTTTAAAGATACATAATAAGCACTTATCATAAAGAAAAGTGATATAATTCACATCATAAAAATAAGAAACTTCTGTTCATCAAAAGACACCCTAAGAAGGGTGGAACTATAAGCCAAAAATTGGGGGGAAATATTTGCATCATAAAACTGACAAAGGGTTAGTATGCAAACTATATGAAGAAGTGAAAAATGGCAAAAATCATGAACCTGTACAGATGAATAAACAGAAATAGCCATTAAACAGGTGAAAATATTCTCAAACTCATTAATTGTCAAGGAATTTTAAATTAAAGCTACACTGAGATAGGCTTCACGGTAGGGTTGCTGCATATAGCTGCATGACTTGTATACTGCTCAACCCCAGAGAGCAGTATACACCCATATTGACTCATATGCATATAATGTAAGTGGGATCCCTCAGAAGGCAACATGCAAGTCATTGGCTCTGTTTCACTACCATCAAACTGGCAGAAATTCAGAAGTCTGCAATATCAAGTATTGGCAAGGAAGTGAAACAATGAGAATCTCAGTCACCGCTTTCTGAAGTGTAAACTGGTTCAACTGCTTTAGAAAACAGTTTGCCATTATCTATTATGACAAAATGGCAGGTTTAGAAGAGAAGCAGGAAAGCGTTGACTAGTGATGAGCACAAAAATTTCTAGTGTTGAATGCCCAGGAATTATTAAAATTAAAAATGTGAAATGATACCAATCAGCATATCTTTTTCAGAAGTACTGAGAAGTTGACAACAAAAATGAAGAAAGCAGATTAATACAGAGTTTTAATAAAAAGCCTATCAGGATTGATGGAGTTAATACTCCGATAGGCTAGAAAATTGAGGGTACAGATAAAAGTAATTTTGAAATAATTGTCCATGGTATTCATGTTAGTACATAGATTAAGATATGGGTCAGCAAATTACAACCTGTAGACTGAATCCAACTCACTGCCTGTCTCTGTAAATAAAGTTTCATTGAAACACAGCCACATTCATTCATTTACCTACAATCCATGTCTACTTTTGCTCTAAACAGTGGAGAGGAATTGCAACAGACACCATATGGCCCATAAAGCCTAAAATACTTATCTCACACTTTCACCCTTACAGAAATTGTTTGCCAATCCTGGAGTAAGAGATTAGGGAAAGCCAAAAAAAAAAAAAAAAAAAAAATCTAAAGTTTTGCTGACATTTAAAAATGTATATTTTAATGCAACAATGAAAAGATCCTTCATCACTATAATGATCAAGCACAGTGGAAAAGCATAGTGGAAAAACTAGAATAGAAGGCCACATAATTAGCATGAATTGACAGAGGTTAACATCATGTGGACATAAGTATAAAAGATAAAATAACAAAATAATGAGAGGTTGAATTTTGCTATTAGATTATCCAGGTCATTCTATTGACTTTTATAATCCCTTTTATATGGGGCTATCCACTCACAAATCAGGTGTATATGTCAGGACAAGACTAAGCTACTGGAAATGATGTCCAAAATCCAGTGGCCTAATGATCAGAGCAGTCCATGTCTTTCTCCCATAATGGTCCATATGAATTCACTCCAGGTTTACAGGAAAACCTTATTCTTTGAGATCATTCATAGACCAAATTCCTTCTACATCCTTGGCACCGTCACTATTTATATGATCAGACATGAATTTCCACCTCATCTATCTTCCTATCTGTGGGAAAGGGAGAGAACATGGAGGAGGTACAGTCAATGTCTAAAATCTCAGACCAAGAAGTGGCATGCTTAACTTCTGGAAATGTACTGTGCAGTGATGTGCCAGCCTCAATATCATTGCTACGGAAGATGAGGATCATAGATTTTGGTGGGAAAGTAGCAGTCTCTACCTCAGAGGAAATAATGGTTGTCTACCTAGCAGAAGAACAACAGCCTAACCTACACTAAACGGAGATGTAAAGAATATAATTCCAAATGTAGAGATGATCAAATCAAATATTAATGATATTTTCTTGAAAGAAAAGTTCATAAAAATTCTTTGGGGCTTCCTACTTTCAAACTGAATTGTGAATGATTCTCATAATTTCTCTCTCTTTCACTGGAGATGAGAGAAGGAAATAAAATATTTTTCTAATTACCAAAACATCTATATATTTAGTTATTCAATGAGAACAAAGTTGGCAGAATAGCAATGTGATCACAGAACAAATTAACGTCAAACTAAGAAGAAAAAAAAAAAGTGATTAAAAAAAAAAAAACCTGCCACAAATTAAGAACAATGGCAAGGTGAGAGGGTCATGGTCTCCTTGTCTCACAAGGCAAATAAATATAAAGTTTTGTGGAAATAGCCTTGAATATTAACAAAAAAAAACCTCTCACCAGGTCTCTTGTTTTCTTAAGCAGTTTATGAATAAACTGCTTAAGGAAAAACTTGTACTAATGGCTTTCTAAATATTCTTTGGACCTAGTATGCTGGTTGGGAGTCTTGCTTCTAAACTATAGTGTGAGTATTCTATCTGTGCCAACTCAGGTTGAACTATTACTCAGGAAACTTCATTGAATAGATACTGGGTGGTCTATACCCAAATCTAGGTACTTCTCTTTAACATCAATGTCAATAATTTTCAAAATGTGAAAATAATGATGAAAGATTCTATCATATACAAGGTACTTCCCTCTGCACCACATTTGGTCCAAAGCTGAGTGATGCAGGGCATTCCCTCAGTTTACATGGTGCTAGAATGATGAGCCAGATTATTTGTGGGAGCTAGATGAAGAGATATATCAAGATAAGATTATCAAATATCTGTAGTGGGTGGCCAGTCACAGGGAGTAGGGACTAAATTTATTGGGAATGGTTAGGAGGGCAGGAGGACTCTGGGGGTATTATTGACCTCACCAAACTTTAGTGTTCTCATCTGTAGAATGGAAGAAATAATAATACTTTGGACATAGACTTATAAAACACTTAGAGCAGAATCATGTTCACAATAGCTAAAGTAACTGTCAGTTGCCATCATTACTGTTTTAGTTAACATAGTTCTTTGAAAGTTTGATTTTGGATGAACTTGAATCCAACAATTGAAAACACTGGAGTGTAGGATGCCAGGCACATGGAATAGAATCATCAGCTGCTGGATATTTCATTGGTATGAATCCAGAATGTCGGAGGACTTATTATGGATTTACTGAGTGAAATGCCTTTTCTATGCCAAATGCCTGCAAGAGACTGAGGCACCAAGGTTTTTCTGTCCTTGATTTATATTTAGAAAGAATTATTTTATTAACCCACTTTTATGAATTTCCCATTTTAAACTTTTGAAGGAGAACTCCACCAGCTACTTTCTATATGTTGATTAGAGTAAAATAATTTTTCCATGCACACATCAGTGACAGTTCAGATATGGAGAAACACAAAAAGCATTTCTAAAGGATCAGTCATCAGATCACCTCAAATGGTAGTTGAATTAAGAATAGTTACATAACATCAATTTCAATTCTCCTGAAAAGTCTACTTGAGTCAAGTGGTAAGGAATTAACAATTTGCATTTCTGAAGAGCTAAGTAGAATATATTAACATAGATGCTTCTTAAAATCCAAAAAACAACAATGACAAAAGTATTTTGGGCATTAGCTGGGTACTTCTTAGAATTTTGCAGTTTGGAGGGATTGAATTCAAGACCTAACTTCTTATTTGGAAATGGAAAATAAACTTCTTAATGCTAAGTGAAACTAAATGAACCATAGCCTTTCCAAAACTTTGAACTGTTGAGATCCTTTTTCTTGAAAAATTAGTTTGGAGCTTGCAGATATTTTTAGGAGATAGTACGTGTTTATGACCCATCTATTTAAGAAATCAGTCTTCATATTAGTATACATGGGAAAGAAATGTGCCATTACTTTTTTGGCTAGGAAAGTTAGATCCTAGGAGAACTATCTCCCAATGGTTTAGAGTGAGGCTTTGAAATCTGGGTCTAGGACAGACCATGATACTATCTCCTGAGGGAAACTATTTATTTCCTATGTTTATATACCATTTGTTTTTTAAATGTTTAAATCTCATATTCTACATTGATGTTCCTTGCTTTAAGGCTCTAGTAATCTGACGTCAGAGAGAAATCAGTTTCTAACTCTCAGGATGTTGTCCAGACTCTTCCCAAAGTTAATAAAGATGACTTTTTAATCTTATAAATAAATATCTACCTTTGTTTTAGTCTTTAAATGAGGGAGAACATAAGAGAAATTGTCTTTAGTTTTTCAGAAAATGATCATAAATAACAAAAAAGATATACAAAAGTTACCCTTTTAGAATACTCTTGAGGACAAATCCAATACATGCTATTCATTATTTATATCATCACAATATCTAAGAATTTCAATTGAAACAATAGAACATGGAAGCAAAATCTTTTAAATGGTATGAAATTTATCTTTCCCCAGGGCATCCACTATTGAGTCAGTTTCAAAATAATAAAAACCGTTTCTCAGGCTTTTAATATCTCTGATGTTGCAAAGGCTCTATCCCCTACTGAAAAATTATCCATTATTTGGGGTAGGTCTTGGGTTGTTATACTTAAATGACTGTCTCTCTGCTTCTCTTTTATATTTTCAAAGTAATTTATTGAAGTGAAATTCGGATAACATAAAACTAACCATGTTAAAGTGAGCAGCTCAGTGGCATTTAGTACATTCTCAAACTGTTACAGCCATTACCCTTATCTAGTTCCAAAACATTTCCATCACTCCAAAGTAAAACCCCTAATCTATTAAGCAGTTTCTTTCTATCCCTGTTCTCCATAGCCCCTGGCAATTGCCAATCTCTGTGATGTCTCATCTGCTACCCCTTTCTTGATTCACTCTGTTTCATTCTTTTTAGCGAGGGTTCTTACCAGGGCTTTTGCTTCCATAAAGTCATCTGACAGCACCTTGCTGCCACTATTTACAATGTAAGAAAGCTGATACTAGAGCCAAGGGTACAATCTCACTCTTGGTGGTCAATAAGCTGCAATATTTCCCTGCGGCCTGGCTGCTGTCAAATCTCCCTGGCTACCCTCTCCCCTGGGAATGTTTGCTGCCATGAGCAATATACAGGAGTCTTCAAAAATGCAAGCGATAACATATTTTCTGGGTTCATTAATACCCCTAAGCCACTGTGGGTAGAATATGTCTCTCTTCCCTTTTGCATTTTTCTTTATCATGTGAGTTATAGAAATGAATCACTTATCCCTGGAATTTCTCTCCCTATGAGGGAGAATGACTTTTAATTAATTAAGCACTTTTTTATTAATTAATTTCAGCCTACTTTGTTCCTGCCATTATAATAGAGGCCATCTTTGAGAGAAAGGATGCTGGGTCAGAAAGCAAATCTCAATAGCAAATGGCCAGTTGTGTTCCGGTTTAACCCTCGTCTCTGACAACAAAAGCATGTTACAGACCCAAATTTACTTAACTGCTGCTATCGTCACTTAGAAAGAGTTATTTCCAAGAAGATCTTATCCCATCCTTTAAAGATGCTCCTGATAGACCATGCATAATTATTCCTCCAGACACATCCCAAAATGTCTCAATAGGAGTGGATTTTAGCTTGAATTTAGGTTCAATGTGAAACTATCTAAATAAAAATATAAAACTTTATATTGGAAAAATAACAAACTGAGATAATCTTGTAATGTTTAACAGTGAATTGACTAAGAGTGTCCAAAAGAAAAAGATGAGAGAGAACAGATTCGAATTAGGAAAGATCTTCCAACACACATGCATTTATGTATGTACATAAGAGTTAAGCAAAAAAATCTTTAATGTAAGAAAGTAAGAACATCTTCTGATATCAATTGCTATTCATAAGAAAAAGCTTCACAAAATAAATACAAACTCAAAATGAAGAGCCATTAAAATCTAGCAGATTTATGGTTCCATAGGTTTTTTTTTTTTCTTTAAATGACTGTTCTAACTCTTCTGATTGAAAAAAAAAAAAATCCATTTCACTCAGTATACCAAGCTAGATAATGTGAAAATTATTCTTCTAAAGCACAACTAAATATGAAAGATGCAAATATAATAAGTAGCCATCTAATATGCATACTTGGATAGATAAGAAAGGAAGAAAATCTCCAGAAGCCAAAAAAAACAAGGAAGAAACTAAGAATTGTGCTTATAAACAAACTGTTGCTGACCTTGAGAATTTTCAGCTTTGATAGCCAAATAGCTTAAGAGCCAAGCAAGGAGAGCAGTCAGGGTGCATGAAGAGGAGGTAGGAACTGAAAGGCAACATCTCTGAATAGCTTACAGTCATTAAAGAATATAATAGAAAAATATGTTCTCTGAATGCCTGGATGGGAAGGCAACATGGTCATAGCACTTTAACCTGGGCTGTGGTGTGGGTGGGGAAAAAAAAGTTCTTCCTTCCACATTCATTGTCAATGTTCCAGCACTTAGACTTAAAACCATAGCCCCTTCCAAATGCCTATGAAAGGAATCTCAGAAAGACAGAATAAAATGCTCCTTCATCCTCCAAGATAACAAAGGGACAGATATAATTTTCTATCTTACATTTAGGTTTGATTATGTGGTAAATTAAGAACATTTATAAAATCATCTCAGTATGATTCTTCTTTCCCATATAGAGATTTGTATAAGTATATAATCCTGTTCTATCCCATAACACAAGCTTGGAAGTGTTATTCAAACAAACAAGCCTTTTAAGACATTCAAACTTTGAAGATTATTGCTGTGTTATATTACAATGTATCTTCCACGTATTCTTATATGTGTTTTCCCTAAGTAATACCATCTAAACTGGTAAATTACTTTGAGGTATTTATAGTAGGTCCAGAAGAACTTGAGACTTTCTTCTTTATCCTTTACGCATGAAGACATAGTCCATCTAATAATTCTGTTGAATTATTCATTTAAACAATGATTTGAGACTATTTTTATCAAAGTCAACACAAGACAATACCAAAAAGGGCATAATAGTTTTTCTTTTTTTTTTTTTTTTTTTTGAGACGGAGTTTCACTCATGTTACCCAGGCTGGAGTGCAATGGCGCGATCTCGGCTCACCGCAACCTCCGCCTCCTGGGTTCAGGCAATTCTCCTGCCTCAGCCTCCTGAGTAGCTGGGATTACAGGCACGCACCACCATGCCCAGCTAATTTTTTGTATTTTTAGTAGAGACGGGGTTTCACCATGTTGACCAGGATGGTCTCGATCTCTTGACCTCGTGATCCACCTGCCTCGGCCTCCCAAAGTGCTGGGATTACAGGCTTGAGCCACCGCGCCCGGCCTAATAGTTTTTTAATAAGATCAAATAAAGGTGTACAAAATAAAGTCACTGAAATTAAAAAAATAAAGGTGTACAAAATAAAGTCACTGAAATTAAAAACTCAATGGATAAAACAAATAGCAAATTTAAAAATAGCTGAATAGAAAATAAGTAGACTAGCATATAGAAATGAGAAATTTATTTAGGATGCAGCAGAGGGAGATCAAAATATAGGAATTCTGAAATAGATTAAAAAACATAGAGGTTAGAGTGAGAAGCTCCAATGTATGTCTAATAAAAATAAAGGCTAAGAAATCTTCAAAACTAATGAAGGCAATGAAACCCAGATTAGAGTATCAGACTGAATCCACAAAATAATAAACATTTAGACATACCACAGTAAAAAGGAGAATATCATGGAAAAGGAAGAGAGAAGAGAACATGTATCAGTGACAGAAAAAAGTAAGCTGATTATCACAGAAATATCATTTAATTCAAATTTTTAATGGAGAAAATGTCAGAAAAAGGGGAAGTTTCCCAACTTCTGATTGCAGTAATGGCAAAACAAATAATTTGTACTGAAGCCTTTCTTGACGAACAACTGTATCTGGATAAAATATTTATATAAACACATCTGCTAAAGACATAAAATTGCTAACCAGATGATGACAAGCTGCTGGGCTAGATTCTAGGGCAGCATGGAGGTCCTGGAAAGGAATCCCAGTGTTTGAGTTATCTTTACTTTGGAGACATTTTCTTAGTCCAGAAGGTGTACTTGAATATCTGAGAGGCTGTGCTACACAATTGCCAACCTCATGGTACTTAGCCCAGAGCATGCAGAGAAGAGGGGTGGAAATAGTCTTTATGAAAGCCTCTTACTTTGATGCCAGAATACTAGAGCCCAGTGTTATTTTGGAAGAGCTGGAGATATCAGGGCCTTAACAGTAGCAAATACACATATTCTCTGGAAGAAGGTAATATTGTCATAGTTCTTTGATTATTTCTTTATACAAAAATTTAAATTTGATGCCTAGGACATAGCATCAAGCAGGATTGTAAAAAGTAAATCTTGAACAAAATTCTGAGGAAACAACAGATAATACAAAGAGAAATGGAAGGGTTTCATATATTGGATTTATCAAATACAGGCTTTAAATATCTGTGTTTAAAAAACAAAATTGAAAATTTCAGAAGAGACTTGGAAACCAAAAAAAGAATAACAAAAAATTTATTGCACTAACAGAGACCTATATCAAGAATTCACTGGATAAACTGTTTAATGGGAATTGGACACAGTTGAAGGAAGAATTAATAAATTGGTGTATATGTGACACATTTTCCCTGTCCAGTCTATCATAGATGGACGTTTAGGTTGGTTCCAAGTGTTTGCTATTGTAAACAGTGCTGCACTGAACATTCGGGTGCATGTGTTCTTATAATAGAACGATTTATAATCCTTTGGATATATACCCAGTAATGGGATTGCTGGGTCAAATGGAATTTGTACACCATGGAATACTATACAGCTATAAAAAATGATGAGTTTGTGTCCTTTGTAGGGACATGGAAGAATCTGGAAACCATCGTTCTCAGCAAACTGACACAAGAACAGAAAATCAAACACTGCATGTTCTCATTCATAGGCAGGTGTTGAACAATGAGAACACATGGACACGGAGGGGAGCATCACACATTGGGGTCTGTGGGGGGGATCTAGGGGAGAGACAGTGTGCGGTGGGGAGTTGGGGAGGGATAACATGGGGAGAAATGCCAGATATAGATGATGGGGAGGAAGGCAGCAAACCACATTGCCATGTATGTACCTATGCAACAATCTTGCATGTTCTTCACATGTACTTCAAAACCTAAAATGCAATAATAAAATATATATATATAATTAATAAATTGGTTAGTGTGGAAGAAAATTTCCATAATAAATCACAGAGAGATACAATAATAAAAAATAGAGAAGAGAGGATGAATGACTAAAGGATGCAGTGACATAATCTAATAAAGCATAACTTGAGTCCTTAATGAAAAGGAGAAGAAGAATAGAACACAAGTTGTATCTCAGAACTTTCCCAAACTTATGAATGGCATAAAGACTCAGATTCAATCATAGATGACACAAGCAAGTGGAAAAACATTCCATCTCATGGACTAGAAGAATCAATATTGTTAAAATGACCATACTGCTCAAAGCACTCAATAGATTCAATACCATTCCAGTCAAACTACCAACATTTTACACAGAACTAGAAAAAACTATTCTAAAATTTACATGAAACAAAAAAAGAGCTTAAATTGTCAAAGTAATCCTTAGCAAAAAGACCCAAAACTGGAATCATCATATTACCCAACTTCAAACTATACGGTAAAGCTAAGTAATCAAAACAGCATGGTACTGGTACAAAAACAGACATGTAGACCAATGGAACAGAATAGATAACTCAGAAATAGAGCCACACACCTACAGCTGTCTGATCTTTGGTAAGCTGACAAAAGTAAGTCAATAAATGATGCTGAGATAGCAGCCTAGCCATATGCAGAAGAATAAAACTGGACCCCTACCTTTCACCACATACAAAAATTAACTTAAGATGGATTAAATATTTAAATGTAAGACCTCAAACTATAAGAATCCTCGAAGAAAACCGAGGAAATTCCATTCTGGACTTTAGCCTTGCAAGGGAGTTTATGACTACATCATCAAGAGCAATTGTAACAAAAACAAAGTTGACAAGTGGGACCTAATTAAAGAGCTTCTGCATGGCAAAAGAAACTATCAACAGAGTAAATGAACAATCTAAAGAATGGGAGAAAATATCTGCAAACAATGCATCTGACAAAGGTCTAATATCCAGAATCTATAAGGAACTTAAACAATTCAACATGTGAAAAACAAGTAACCTCATTAAAAAGTGGGCAAAAGACATGAACAGACACTTCTCAAAAGAAGATATACAGGCAGCCAACAAATGAATTTAAAAAATGCTCCACATCACTAATCATCAGAAAATGCAAATTAAGACCACAGTGAGATACTATCTTACACATGTCAGAATGGCTATTATGAAAAAGTCAAAAACAACAGACATTGGTGAGGCTACAAAGAAAAGGGAACACTTATATGCTGTTGGTGGAAATGTAAATTAGTTCAGCCACTGTGGAAAGCAGTTTGGAGATTTCTTAAGTAACTTAAAACAGAACTATCATTTGACCCAGCAATCCTCTCACTTGGCATATACCCACAGAAAGTTAAATAATTCTACCAAAAAGACACATGCACTTGGACGTGTATTGCAGCACTATTCTCAATAGCAAATACATGGAATCAATTTAGGTGCCCCAAAATGGTATTGGATAAAGAAAATGTGGTACATATACACCATGAAATACTATGCAGACATAAAAAAGAAGAAAATTATGTCCTTTGCAGCAACATAGATGCAGCTAAAAGCCATTATACTAGGCAGATTAATGCAGGAATGGAAAAATAAATACCACATTTTCTCTTATAAGTGGGAGCTTAGCATTGGTTATACATGGACACAAAGATAGAAACAGTAGACACTGGGGACTACTAGAGAGTAAATGAGAGATAAGGGCTGAAAAACTACCTACTGGGTGCTATTCTCAGTACCTGAGTGACAGAATCATTTATACCCCAAACCTCAGCCTCATGGTAATACACCCATGTAACAAATCTGCCTATGTACCCCTCGATCTAAAATAAAAGTTTATTTTTTTAAAAAGGCTCAGATTCAAGAAGCCCTATGAAGCAGGACAAATACAAAGAAAGCCAGGCTAAGGCAGGAGGATTTCTTGAGCCTAGGGTTTAACACCAGCCTGGACAAGATAGAAAGACCCAATCTTTTTTTTTTTTTTTAAAGGAAGAATAAAAGAAAATCAAAAGAAATCCAGCCACAGGAACACCTCAGCAAAGCTAAAGAAAAAGAAAAAGATAAAAAGAAGAAAACACTTTTATCAACAAGAACAACGAAAAAGACAATTTTCTTCAAAGGAACAACCATGAGATTGCAGTTGATGGCACAATAGAAACAAAGGAAATAGATGGCATTGGGATGGTATCTTCAGAGTGCTAACATAACTGCCAAGCTAGAATGTCTTTTCCAGCCAAAATATACTATAAGAATGAAGGTAAAAGTAAGATATCTTTAGACCAAAAAAAAAAAAAAAATTAGAATTCATCACCAGCAAACCTTCACTAAAAGAAATAAAATTAATCACTAAAGGGTATTTTTCAAGTGGAGATAAAATTATTCTAGGTATAAGTTTGGAGATGTAAGAATAAAGAAGAATAGAAAGGAAAAATATGTCAATATATCTAAATAAAATATCTGAATAAATGTATAAAACAACATAAATATAATGTCCGGTTGTATTTAAAATACCTGTTTAAGATCTACTTGAATTTTTAGGTTATGTATATGTATAAATGATTTTTAAAACAAAAGAAATTTTAAAAACTATTTCTGCTCCCAGCCAAGATGAAATTAAAAAGACTGGGTTTGTCTTCAAACCTGTAACAACAAAATCTACAAAAACTCTTCCAAAAAAATCAAAGAAAAAGAAATACTTTGAACTCATTCTATGAAGTCAGGATTATCCTGATAAAACTGGACAAAAACATTTTAAAAATTGCAGATAATATCCTTCTAAAACAGAGATGCAAAAATTCTTAAAATTTTAGCAATCAAATTCAAAAAGTATGTACCAAGTTACTACTTCATGACCAAGTAAGAATTATCCCAGAAATGGAACGTTGGTTTAACATTTTAAAAGCAGTCAATGGCTGGGCACGTGGCTCATGCCTGTAATCTCAGCACTTTGGGAGGCCAAGGAAGGCAGATCAGTTGAGGTTAGGAGTTTGAGACCTGCCTGACCAACCATGGCCAACATGGCGAAACCCCATCTCTATTAAAAATACAAAAATTAGCCCTTCACGGTAGTGAGGACCTATAATCCCATCTACTCAGGAGGCTGTGGCAAGAGACTTGCTGGAACTCGGGAGGGGAGGTTGCAGTGAGCCAAGATTGGGCCACTGCACTCTAGCCTGGGCAACAAAGCAAGATTCTATCTTAAAAAAAAAAAAAAAAAAAAAAGCAGTCAGTGCAATTCACCATTTAATTGTCTCAGTACATAAAGGAAAAAGGAAAAGAATTTGGCAAATTCACCATCCATTCCTGATTTAAATGAAAGAACTCTCAGCAAACTAAGAAGAGGAACATCTACCTGGTAAAGGGACTCTAAGGTGGATCAACAGCTAACATTATAATGAAGATTGAAGACATTTTCCCATGATGAGAAAGAAGATGGATATTTGCCTCTCACTACTTCTATTCAACATTTTACTGCAGATTTTATACAACATGATTAGGCAAGAAAAATAAAATGGCACTCGATTGAAAAGGAAGAAGTAAAAATAGTCTTTATTTGTAGATGACATGTTTACCTATGTAGAAAATCTAAGTAAATTTATCAGGAAAACAAAAGATAATAAGACAAACAGGTGGGTTTGGCAAGGTCTCAGGATATAAGATCAATATATAAAAATCAATTGCATTCTACAGACTAGCAACAAACAATAGAAAATTGAAATTTAAAATGCCATTTACAATAGCATAGGAAACTGAAATACTTAGGAATAAACATGACAAAAGACCAGGTACAAGACCTGCACAGTAAAAAACCACAAAACATTATTAAGAGTTAGCATATAATCCAGCAATCTCACTTCTAGGTGCAGAGCAGTTCCTCCAATAACATTGCTTTGTTCAACATCTTTTCATTATAACATTGATGGGGGAAAAAAGTCAATTTCCAGCTTGGACGACTGTCTGTGAGGAGTTTGCAGATTCTCCCCTTATCTGTGTGGGCTTTCTCCAGGCACTCTGGTTTCTTCTAACATCTCCAATCTGTGCTTGTTAGTTTAGGTGAACAGATATGCCTATGTAGTCCCAGCCTGCATGAGTATAGGTATGTTTGTGTGTTTGCCCTGCAATGGGGTGGCATCCTTGTCAAGACTGGTTACCGCCTGGTGCCCTGAGCTGCATGATAGGCTTGGCGATCCACAACCCTGAACTGGAATCAGTAGGTATATAATCATCTTGTTTGTACTAATCTTTCTTAAATATATGTATAGCTCACATTTATTTCAATGTTTAATATTAAAAGTGTTCCGGTCCTTACTCAGAGGTTTAGTGATGTTTTTGTGACCAGAAACATACTATAGGAATTTAACTCTTCTTTATATCAATTCGCGTATTGTAAAATTGGTTTCATTACATGCCATTCCTCCTAAAGTTGCTGTTTCAAGAACCTATCAATGACATTAAGTGAGGACTTACTGTTTATCCAAGAAATTAAAATCAATATAATTAAGAGATATCTGTACCTTCATATTTATTGCAGCATTATTTACAAGAGCCAAGATATGGAAACAACCTAAGTATGCATGGATAGATGAATGAATAAACACAATGTGGATTATATATACAGTAGAATATTATTCAGCCTTTAAGAGGAAGGAAATCCTGCTATTTGCAATAGCATAAATGAATCTGGAAGACATTAACTAAGTACAATAAGCCAGACACGGAAAGACATGCATGATCTGATTTATATGTAGAATCTTAAAAAAATGGAACTCATAAAAGCAAAGAGAAAAGTGTTGGTTACCAGGTGAGGGAAGTGAGGGCAATGGGAATATGTTGTCAAAGGGTATATTTATTCGGTTACATGGATGAATATGTTCTGGAAATCTAAAGTACAGCATGGTGAATATAGTTAATAATACTGTATTGCATATTTGAAATTTGCTGAGAGTGGATTTTAAGTGTTCTCATAACAAAAAAAGGTGAAATAAATCCAGAGTGAAAAATACAATATCCAGTAATATTTATATGCATTCAAACACATTTAAGTAAATACCCAGCAACAATGATGTTGCAAAGATGTATGTTGGGAGGGATGTAAATAGGATATAAAATGTTCTATTGTGTTTGGATTAGCTGAGGGAAAGAATAAAAGAACTAATTAATTTTAATCTTTGATAAATTAAAAAATACATGCAATTTCTAAAATAACCACAAAAATAATAGTAAAGATAATATATAATTCCAAACTAATACAACAAAGAATTATAATCATAACTATGAGAAATGATATGGTAGTTTGTACTAGTAATCCTTTTACAATGTATACATATATCAAATTTTAAAGCTGTATACCTTTAATGTATACAATTTTTATTCATCAAATATACCTCAGTAGATCTGGAAAAACTTAGAAAGATCCAATTCAAGTACATAACTTATACAAAATATAAAAAATACCAAAAAAATACTTAAAAATTAAAGAGATAAATGAGATATATATGTCAAATTTGTGTGTGCGTCTATTTATTTATTTACTCTAAACTTGTAAGCACATAAAAAGCATCCTTGCTCTTGTAAGCTACAAAGATTTTGAGATTGTTTATTACTAACCAATAGAGAAATTTTAAAGTGCAAATCAAAATAACCCATGAATCAAGGAAAAGATCATAATGGGAATTAAAAAGTATTTTGAATTGAGTGAAAGAGAAAATGCTATACAGAAACTTATGGATGCTACTAAAGACATGCTTGGGGAGGCCGGGCGCGGTGGCTCAAGCCTGTAATCCCAGCACTTTGGGAGGCCGAGGGGGATGGATCACGAGGTCAAGAGATCGAGACCATCCTGGTCAACATGGTGAAACCCTGTCTCTACTAAAACTACAAAAAAAATTAGCTGGGCACGGTGGCACGTGCCTGTAATCCCAGCTACTCAGGAGGCTGAGGCAGGAGAATTGCCTGAACCCAGGAGGCGGAGGTTGCGGTGAGCCGAGATTGCGCCATTGCACTCCAGCCTGGGTAACAAGAGCGAAACTCCGTCACAAAAAAAAAAAGACATGCTTGGGGAAAATTTAGGGCTTTAAATGAAAAAAAAATAAAGCTAGAAAATTAAATTATCTACATATCAAGAAGTTAGAGAAGGGACATCAAAACAACCTAAAGAAAGTAGAATGATGATAACAATAAGAACAGAAATTAATAAAAACAAACAAACAAACATAGAGTGTCAAAGAAGCCCAAAATTCTTTGGAAAACTAGCAAAGTTCACAATCTCCTGGTAAGACTGATCAAGAATATGAACCTCTAACAGACTCTCAAAGAGTGAAATTAAACCCAGAAGGAAATACTGAGATAAAATAATAAATAATAGGTAAAGAAAATTTAAAAAGAGGTAAAATAGGAATTGAGTGAATAAAATAATGATGATATACTTATGACTCATTTGGGTGCTATAAATCAAGGCGGAACAAAAAGTTATAACGGAGAACTATAACGTAGAATAGGGCAATGACAGAGTGTTCAAAATCTCTGAATTCTTTACAAGAAAGAAATGGTAATTAAATTGACAGATTAGTGTGTTAAAATTTTTAGGTTAACAAGTAAAAATAGAAAGCATTTCTTCCAAACGAGAACAGAAGTGGAAAAGGAGGGATAAATAAATTACTACTACTACTATTATATTATTATTACTTGAGATGGAGTCTCACTCTGTTGCCCAGACTGAAATGCAGCGACATAATCTCAGCTCACTGCAATGTGTGCCTCCCAGGTTCAGACAATTCTCCTGCCTCAGCCTCCCAACTAGCTGAGACTACAGGTGCGTGCCATTACACCCAGTATTTTTAATAGAGATGGAGTTTCACCATGTTGGCCAGGCTGGTCTCAAACTCCTGACTTCAAATGATCTGCTCACCTGGCCTCCCAAAATCATAGAAAAATCTTACAATCTTTATTTTCCCTCATAGCTAGGTATGGACATGAGACTAAGCTACAGTCAAAGAGCTCCAAGCTTCAGGGAAACTTCCTCAAAATGTAGATGGACCCTAGACTTTTGTCACTTTCTTCTGAATCCTGGAATTTAAATGTACTTGTTGGAGTTCTAGCAGTCTTCTCTTATCAGAAGGCAAAGAGTCATACTTTAGGGATGCTAGAGCAGTAAGCTGAAAGCAGCCCCTGTCTTTCCATTCTGCCCCCATGGCTGCCGTGTACAACCTGCTTACAAACTGTTTATGTTACAGAAGACTCCATTCCCACCTTGAATTTTTTTGGGGGAGTTTTTCCATCAGAGGCAGCCAAATTTAATCCTAACTGATCTAAAGACAAAGAGAAAGCACGAAGTACATCAGCAATTACAATAGGTATAAATAAAGGACTAAATATATATACATATTAAATACTAAATACATAAATACTAAAGATAGATTGGATTAAAATGCAGTCCAGCTATATGCTGTTTAAAACCTAAATCTAAAATAGGACACTAGAAATGTGAAGGTGTTAATTTGTTTCATTAAATAAAATTAATATTTTACCAGAAGGAAAGTCAAGAAATTGCCAATGCCTGATGTTTGGTTGGTGTTGTTTTGTCATAATCAGAGACAGGAAATTCAAGAAAAGATTATGTTTGCAAAAATGATAATGAGTTTCTTTAGGGGTCTTATAAAAGACAAGGTAGTAACTTAAGTGAAAGCAGACAAGAATAAATAATAGAGACAGGTGGAGGTCTGTGTTGGAGTGCAGTTGTTCTCAAACTTGAGCATGAATCAGAATCACCAGGAGGGCCTGTTATACACACCACGAATTGCTGGGCCCCACCCCAGAGTTTCTGATTCAGTATGTATAAGATGGGGTGAGAGACTGCATTTCTAAAAGGTTTCCAGTGGATGTAGATGTTATGACTCATTTGGGTGCTATAAATCAAGGCGGAACAAAAGCTTATAACAGACAACTATAACGTAGAACAGGACAATGACAGAGTGTTCAAAAGCAGCTCTAACTTTGACAACCTTTACCACTCAGCTTCGTGGTTGTGCTATGAGGAAATGGAACCCAAAGCTGCTTCAGTGGTTCTGACAGCTGACCACACATTAGAATTACCTAAGGCACATTAAACACACCTGGGTTCAAACTACTCCTACATAATCAGAATCATTTACTTTTGTTGTTTTGCATTACCCAGGTGATTTTAATGGATGGCAGACAGACTAAAACGATTCTTCATGTATTCTGACATTTAAGAAGTTAAAATCTGGAATTTTATTTAAATGTTTCTAATTTGTACAGCATTGTACAGTCCACATAAAACAAATATGCAGGCTCTCAGGTTTGCAAACCCAGCTACATGATGAGGTGTGGCATTTAGCTTAGTTATCTGACAAGCAGTTGAAATGTAAAGCCAGGGCCTGGAAGATAAATTTGGATTGTGGTCATAGATCTGGATATATATGTGTAACTTTAAAATGTGAGAACAAATTCAAGCAAACAAATGCAAACCAAAAGTTTTATATTGTCCAAATACAATAATTACTTTAAAAAGCAATAGCTTTCACAGAAATCATTACTTATTACACAATACTTTTGCAATATAATGAATATTTATAATGCAACCGAAACCGGAAGGTTTTTAAAATGTAACTCTTTCTCCCTCTCTCACCGTATAACATACCTGCTCCTTCTTTGCCTTCTGCCATGAGTAAAAGCTTTCTGAGGCTTCAGCAGAAGCAAAGCAGATGCTGGTGCCATGCTTGTACAGCCTGCAGAATTGTCAGGCAAATAAACCTCTTTTAAAAAAATTATGAATTATCTAGTCTCAGGTGTTTATAGCAACACAAAATGGATTAACATCAAAAATTGGTACTAAGGAGTGAGGCATTTCTAAAAACATACTTGGAAATGTGAGCAGCTTTGGAACTGGGTAACAGGAAGAAATTGGAAGAGTTTGTGAGGGAGGGGCTGCTCAGAAGGGGACAGAAAGATGAGAGACTGTTTGGAACCTCTTGGAAACCAGCTAAGCAATTGTGATCAAAATGCTGATAGAAATATGGACAATGAAGACCAGGCTGATGAGATCTCAGATAAAAATAAGGAATTTATTGGAAACTGAGCAAAGGTCACCTTTGTTATACCCTAGCAAAGAACCTGGCTGCATTGTGTCCATGCCCTAGGGATTTATGGAAGTTTAAACTTATGTGTAATGACTTAGTATCTGGCAGGAAAAATTTCTAAGCAAGCAAAGCACTTAAGATGTGGCATGGCTGCTTCTAACAACCTATGATCAGATTTGGGAGCACAGGAAAAACTTAAAGTCATAACTTGTAATTAAAAGCAAAGCAAAGTGTAAAAATTCAGAAAATTTTCAGCCTGGACGTGCGGTAAAGAAGGAAAGAGCATTTTCTGGAGAAGAATCCAATCAGATGGAGGAACAACTACTTGCTAGAAAGATCTGCATAACTAAAAGGGAGCCAGGTGTTAATATTCAAGGCAATGAGAGAAAGGCCTCAAGCTATTTCAAAGCCCTCCCATCACAGGCCCAGAGGCTTAGGAAGAAAGAGTGGTTCTCGGGATCAGATCTAGGGCTCTGCTACCCTGCTCAGCCCTGGGATATTGCTACCTATACCAGAACTTTCTGGCTCAAAGAGCCTTAGATACTGCTCTGGCCACTGCTTCAGACGATGAAAGCCATAAGGCTCAGTGGCTTCCATGCAATGTTAAATCTGCAGGTATTCAGAATGCAAGAGTAAAAGAGACTTGGCAACTCCCAGCTAGATTTCAGAGGATGTAATAGAAAGCCTTGATGCCTGGGCAGGAACCTGCTGCAGGGACGGAGCTCCCACAGAGAACTTCTACTAGAGCATTGCTAAGTGGAAATGTGGGGTTAGAGCCCCCTATAGAGAGTCCTCACCAGGGCATTGAGTGGAGCTGTGGGAATAGGGCTACGGCCCTCTAGGCCCAGAATGGGAGAGCCACCAGCAGCCTGTATCTGAGCCTGGAAATGCTGCAGGCATTCAACTCCAGCCCTTGAGAACAGCCATGTGGGTGGTGCCCAGGAATGCCATGGGGATAGGTCTTCCAGAGGCCTCAGGACTGCACTCCTCACACCAGAATGCAGAGCCTGGAGTCAAAGATTATGTTCGAGCTTTAAGGTTTAATGTCTACTCTGATGTATTTTGGACTTGAGTCAGTCCCATTGCCCCTTTCTTTTGGCCAATTTCCCCCTTTTGGAATGGGAATGTTTACCAAATGCTTGTACTACCATTGTATATTGCAAGTAAATAAGTTTTTATTTTTTATTTTTTTTTTATTTTAGAGACTCACAGGGGAAAGGAACTTGCTTTGAGTATCAGATGAGACTTTAGACTTTGAACTTTTAAGTTGATGCTGGAACAAGTTAAGATTTTGGAGGATTATTGGAAAGGAATGATTGTATTTTGCAATGTGAGAAGAATATAAGATTTGGGGGACCTGGGGCAGAATAATATAGTATGGATGTTTGTCACCTGTAAATCTCATGCTGAAATGTACTCTCCAGTGTTGAAGTTGGGGCCTAGCAGAAGGTGTTTGTGTCATGCAGGTGGATTCCTCATGAATGACTTGGTGCCCTCCCCATGACAATAAATTTACAGGAGAGCTGGTTATGTAAAAATCTGACACTTTCCCCTTCTCTCTTGCTCCCTCTCTCTCTGTGTGATGTATCTGCTCCCTCTTTGTCTTTTGCCATGAGTAAAATCTTCAGAAGCTGAGCAGATGCTGGTGCCATGCTTATGCAGCCTGCAGAAACATAAGCCAAATAAACCTTTTCCCCATCTTTACAAAAAAGATGTATAGATAGATAAAACAACTGATTAGTTTTTCATTGTAAGGTACAGATAGAAAGCTTATCTTTATTTAAATGATAATATTTAGATAGTATCAATAAACCTGAATGACATGAAGAATGACTGGTGAATGATCAATGATAACATATACATTTTGGCATCTATGAACTTGAACTTTCATTGATTAGTGCACTAATTTCCGATGGCTGCTGTAACAATTATAAACTTGGTGGTTTAAAACAACAATTTTAGAGATCTGAAATCAGTTTCACTGGTCAATATCAAAGGAATGGACATGTCAGGCTCTCTCCAGAGATTGTAGGAAAGAATCCATTGTCATCTTTTCCAGTTTATAGAGCTTTATTTTTTTTAATTCCTTGGGTTTTGGTCCCCTTTAACAGCTTCAAACCAGCATCAAAACATCTTACTTAAAATATTGATTAATTGCCAGAGCACAGGTGGTAAGAAAAGTTATTTATATGAAAACTAAACTGAATACATTACAAACAATATTGTCATATTTATAAATACATTTTTGGATAATCTGCATGAGAATTGTAAAAAAAAATGGAAAAAAATATGGAGATCTCAAAGTAGTCTACCTTTGGATTGACTCATTGATGTCTTTCATGTCTTTCTCTCTCCACATTAAAGAAACAAACTGGAAACTGCAGACAAAACACTATGAGCACTATTTATCCAAGATTATTTCAAATTCCAAGCAGCAAATCCAGTTCCCAGAAATGGCCTCAACCCATAAGGTTTAGCAAAAACGTATTTAAACCCAAATAATTATCTTACAGAGGTTTTAATGTACTGTTTTATTGACCTGACTAATCAGTTAGTGTCTGGTTAGACCGGATAAGAGGGGCATCTCTCCTATCTCCGTAACACAAGCCAAGGAGAAAAGCAATAAAGGGATATGTAAAGAGCAGAAGAAATCAGAGGTGAGGAAATTCTAATTAAAGAAGACTGGCATGTGAAACGAAATTAGCCGACAAATACGTATGTTCATATACTTAAATTTGCCTTCCACTTCCATTTTTAACATCGACTTGCCAACTAAGCACAAACACTCTCACTACATACAAGATTCACTTTTCCCAAATTATGAAAACTCAAATAAGCATAAAAGCAATGTGATATCTGCTAAAAATGTACTAATCAAAATCATAGGGATAGTTTGCTTGCTAGGTCGATCAACAGGCAGAGACACATGCATACATGCTAAGGCAACAGAGAATAGTTAGGGGAGTGATCATATAACTGGATTAGGAGAGGTTCACCTTCAATAAATGGTTCCAGGATTTTGAAATCAGGAATTAGGAAAAGAAGCAGTCTTAGTTCATTCAGGCTGCTATAACAAAAATACTATAGACTAGGTGATATATAAGCAACAGCCATTAATTTCTCACAGTTCTGGAAGCTTGAAGTCTGAAATGAGGGTGGCAGCATGGTTGGGTTCTGGTAAGAGCCCTCTCCTGGGTTGCAGATTGCCAGCTTCTCATTGCATCCTCACTTGGCAACAACAGCGAGAGATCTCTCTGGAGTCCCTTTTATAAAAGCACTGATACCATTCATGAGGGTCCTACCTTCATAATCTCATTACCTCCTAATATGGTTTGGTTCTGTGTCCCCACCCAAATCTCACCGTGAATTGTAGTTCCCATTATCCCCACATGTCATGGGAGGGACCTGCTGGGAGGTAATTTAATCATGACAGGAGGTTTGCCCTCATGCTGTTGTCATGATAGTCTTTTTATAAGATCTGATGGTTTTATAAGGGGCTTTTCCCCGCTTTTGCTGAGCACTTCTCCTTGCGGCTGTCATGTGAAGAAGGATGTGTTTGCTTCCCCTTCTGCCATGATTATAAGTTTTCTGAGGCCTCCCCAGCCTTAGCTGTGAGTCAATTAAACCTCTTTCCTTTATGAATTACCCAGTCTCAGGCGTGTCTTTATTAACAGCATGATAATTGACTAATATACCTCCCAAAGGCCTTATTTCCTAATACCATCACATTGGGGGTTAGGATTTCAACATATGCATTGTGACTGGACAAAAACATTCAGTCCATTGCAGAAGCTATTTTAATTCATCATATGACTTTTTCAACAATTTTTTTTTTTATTTCAAGCACTCATGTGGGTGGCAGATTAGGCTCCTTTTATCTTTTCAGGAACTGAGGATTAGATGAAGTTATGGAGATGTTTGCTGTAAAATGAGAGAGTAGTTTCAAGAATGGTTGAAGTAATAATCTATATGTTTGTTGGTATAATTAAAGCTTTCACAAAGGGCTAGAGAAGTCACATTCAAGTGATAAATAAACTATCCTCTTATATTTCTTGTTTCTCTCTCTGTGTTCATGTGTGTGTGCCCATGAGTATATGTGTGTGTTAGTGTGTGTGTGATTTTGTTTGTTCCTAAGAAGGAAAAAGAAGATTGAACATCCTTTGTCTATTACCCTCAAGTTAGAGGACCAGCTTCTCCTCTGCTGCAGAGTCCTGGCATATAATAAAAATGTACAACTCTGGGTCCAGCCCTAAAATGTGCAACCGTGGCCCCTAGGTTCTCACTAAAGCCATTTTTCCTCTGTAAGGGATAGAAGTCTAATGAAATATTTTACTCATACGCAGCCACTCCCAGAAATATGCTATCCTACAAAATAAGCTCTTGGGGCAGGATGATGCTTACCTCAAAAATATAAGTCTCAGGCCCTGTGGTTTCTAGGCAGAAAAGATCTGCTCAAGTGAGGTGAGGGCTGAAGAATTATAGATGCATAAATGATACTTAGTAAATATTTGCTGAAATTAAATGGGCAGGTGTGGTAACCTGTCTCCAAAGCAACTCCTTTTGCCTGCATTCAGTAATGCCTGGAATAAAGGGATTGTTCTTACATAATTATCCAGTAAAATACATTTGAAAATGATCATATAAGAAATGAGATGACAAGCCAAGTGTGTTATGAAGCCTTGAGCTTTCATCACCTGGACATCAAATAAATAAGTATTTGAATCCACAAACAACTGTGACTCTGGGAGAAGGAAGCAGCAAAACACAGCTGTTTGGGCATGGCTGGAGCACCACGCTCAAGTTATGTAACAGCTGTTGTGTAATTGTGCATTTAACTCAAAACACATTTTTGAGAGAGAAAACAATTAGATTTTCCAAAAAGAAAGAAATAGAGAAATGTTGAAAGAACACAGAAGTTTCTATCTGGTCTTCAAGCATGAGACACAGAGGAGTCAAAGGCATTGGGAATGATACTGCCTTAGAATCTAGGGAGTTGGCCCCGTGCACCAAATCTAGCCGGCCTTCTGTTTTTGTAAATAAAGTTCTATAGGAAAACAACTACACCCATTAATTTACCTACTGTCTACAGTTTCTTTTAAGCAGAATCAAGTAAATTATATCAAACCATCCAGCCCAGAGGCTGAAAATATTTACAGAAAAAGTTTGCAAACCCTTATCTTAGATGAGTAAAAACTTATGCTTAAATGCCTATAAGGGTGACTATTCACTGAGAAAACCAAACCAGTTGACTCTTGATCCCATATAGGAGTTCTCTTGTGGATAGAGGGCAAAAATAATGAACAGAAATAAGAGTCCAGGTTTGGGAGTCAGACTGGCCTGAAATGACACTCTGGTCTTGCACTAATAAATCTGTGACCATAAGCAAGCTGTTCACCCTCTCTGTGTCTCTAAAATAGAGATATCAAATGAGGGTAGAAAGGGAAAGAAGTGATGCACCTGATTTGGGCAAACTTTTTAGAAATTTTCAGTAAGTCGCATTTGTGAGTCCCATATTCAAGGGAACTGGCAAGTTTCATTAGGAAAATATATCAGTTAATTCTTCACAATCAGAGTATCCAAAGTATTCTATCTTGTTCCTATTGTAACGTTTGCTAGAGCTACAACACAATAAAGTATTGTACTTAAAATGGGAGTAACACTGTTTAACAGATTGTCCTTCAGCTAAACATGAATTTAAGAACTTGAATTATTTTGAAGCCCTGCTTAAATTTATACTTTGTACATTGCCTATATTCATAAATACAACTTCCAAAACCAGGGTTACTTTCATTTTAAATGAGTTTTAATAGATGATATTGCCATATTTCTAATTGTGGTGATTGTGTGTGACAGTGTGTTCCGAATTCCCTAAAAGTCCTGCTGGCTTTTCTGTTCACATATAGAAAATAATTTAGGGCATCTGAAATCACAGTAGGTCTACTTACCCAGCACTGAAAATAAACGTGATATTTTAAAACTAACTTAGTGTATGGTGTAGATAGAAGGCCTTTCTTCCCCAAATAGCACCCTGATTTTCTGGGAGATGGACTGATTTCCTGAAAGCCTTGTACTGAAGACACCTGGCCAGGATTCTCTCCTCACCAGCTTCTACTGAGAACAGGTGCCCTTTTAAACTCTTTTCAATCCTCAAATTCTCTGATTCCAAATCTGTCAGAGAACAGAAAGTTACATAGTAGCATTAAAAAGCATAAAAAGTCAAAAAAATAATAACTGGCCTTAGTGGCCAGAGCAGCTGCTGCATACCCTTATCACAGGTTTCGGCTTTGTAAATTAATTCATCTGCAAATAGTACACTGTCTCCAGATGCAACTTCGATGCTGTAACACTGGTTTCTTAAGGATTTAAGTTTAAAGTCAAAGGCTTCCTGCCCTAGGTGTTACAAATAAGTAGTGTCGTTTTCTTTTTTTCCTCTGAGTTTGTTCATCCAATCGTATCCGAGTATGCAAATAAACTTTAGCCCGTGCGGATAAAAAGGAACAAATAAAGCCAAGTGCTCTATCAGAACCTAATTGCTGAGCCAGTCACCTGTGTTCCAGGAGCCGCATCAGAAATGTCATCCTCCAGTGTGCCAGACCTACCTGCGCTACTCACTGATTTGAAGATTCAATATACTAAGGTGAGTACAACTTACATTTCCTGCTTTGACTCAGGTTTGCAAAAACTACATTTATTTAAAGCCTAAAAGGTCAATTTAAGTAAACTTGTGTAAAGAGCCCTTTGCAAATATAAAAATAAAAGGCATGCAAAATGCAGGTTTTGGTTTAGTGCCCTGATCAAATATGATCTAAATCTTATCAGACCATACTTCATAAATTTATTTCTTAAAATATTTCCAAGTGAAAGGAATTCTCTTCTGTGTGAAAGGACTCTTATACCAGGATTCAGAGGACTTTACTAAGCAGTTCTATTAACTTCAGTATAGCCGGCATGTATGATAAGAGAGCAAAATACTCACTAGAGAAACTTACTGAAAAGAACCAAACGAGTGGGAAACAATAGAAAGCAAGCAAGGAGAAAGAGAGCACACTGACGTAACGTAACTTTCCGATATGTTTAATAAAATGGGTGTTAAAATAGGGAGACATGAGTCTGATAATTGATTCAAAAAACTTCAGATGGACTTGCATTATTTTGCATATTTGGCGGGGAGAAAAGCATTATTCCTTCAGCCACGTTTGTTGCCATTGGAGCAGATGTGTAATTGTTAACTGATAAATATTTAGAGAAACAAGAGCAGGAGCTAGATCCAGACTTTAAAATCTGCAGCTAGGGGGAACTAGGAAATGGATCCTGCTTGAGTCACTCTGAGAGTAACTCTGAACTTTGTCTGTTTCACACTGCTTTCCTGTCAGATCCTAGAACTCCAAAACAAACAAACAAATAAAACACGGTCTAACCAAAATTACTTAAAGTTATCTTTATGACGTGATGCAGAAAGTATGGTAAGAAATTAACTGTGGCAACTCAAGGGAGAGCCATTTTGCTGTCTGAATGAGCCAACAGAAAAATAAAGCATTATAATTTAATGATAAAGTGAAAGCCCCTGCTGTTATACATTTATTTCCTTCCTTGTAACCGTGGATGGTTTTGAAATCCTAAGGTCTTTTGCATTTTCATTTTCATAAAGCACAATGAATAAGGAAGTTGTTCAGCTGATTGGCTCTTTTCCTCAGGAAAGTGTCAGCAGAGATCCGATTGTGCCTTTAAACATGGTTGACCAGCAGCTGTGAAGTGTATTTTAAGGTATTGTTATCACGAGGTTTTATTAAAGGGGAAAGATTTTTCCATTTAATTTTACTACAAATGGTAACATGTGAATCCATACCCTCAAACAATTTACATCTGGTAAGGTATGCCCAAAAAATTGCAATCGTCCTGTCTCCCTCATTTTCTTATTCCAAGTTTGTCACTCCCAAGAAATTTCAATTGAAAGTAGGTACATTTAAAAATACACTTCATGAAGCTCAAAATTGTTAGCAATGCTTATTCTATTACTATTATTAATGGAATTTTGTGGGTTTTTTTAATGATACTACCTAGGAAGGTATTTAGGTAGTCTGAATGTCCCTGTCTCCCCACTCCTTTGGCTTTGCAGAAGTTTGCAAAGTCTTCCTTGTTGTGTGTATTTCAAGGAAGTTCTAATGTAAATAATTTTCCTGCTGAATTAAGCTTCACTTAGTAGTCACTAATTAAGCATGTAAGAAGCAGTACTAGACAAATGAGATGGTCCTTAAAATCTAACATCCTTAAAATCTAACATGCAAGCACAGATCTAATGATCCCTTAACACACAGGGATGATTTTGAGATTGAAACCTGTTCACTTCAAAGTCACTGTGCAAAAACTCCCCTCTAGGGAAAATGACTGACCTAAGTGTCCAAAAGAAGGCAAGAGTCAAAGAGCAGGCATTTTGCTCTGTATTTAAGAACTTTTCTGAGTAAAAATACCCAAAACAAGTCAGTGAGTTTTGATTTCTCATGCATCTTCTATATAAATCTATTCTGCTCAGATAAATTTTATTGTTTGATTTATTGGTTATAGCATTTTCACACTTGGGAGGACACCAGTTATGTATGTAATTAAATCTAAATGGGTGAACTTTTTCAAATGCCTTTGCATTTTTTTTTTCACTCTGTCCCAGTGAAGAATTGGATTGAATTTGCACTTACAAGAGGAGTTAAAAAAAAATGATGGTTATTAACTATAATAAGTTCCCTAGTTATAAACCAAGTAAGCAAGGAGTTTATAGTGTCGGAGGAATTATCTTCAATTACCAGCCCCTAAACTCTTGTGTTATTTTTCTATTACTATTTTAATGTCCTTTTTAAGTTACAGCTAGAAGTATATTTGTTATTAGGGCAAGTTGAAGGAAAGAGACAGGGTTGAGTTACAAAAAAAAAAAAAAAAAATTACAACTATGACAGAAAAGCTACATACTCTAAAGCTTGGGACTGTTTTTCACCCAAACAAAAGAATTTATTGATGCATATCTTTTTATGACTTATTTTCTAGTACAGTCTGATTATTTCTTTGTTGGGGTAGATTAAAGAGAGATCAGAGTTTAAGAAATGTTTTCTAAAATTATATAAAAACTTTTGGAATTTAAAACCTCAAAAACATCATCATAAATTCTTGATATGAACTCACATCCCATCCTTACCCTCATTACTCCCCTTTCCAAGTCTAAACGAACCCCACATTTTCCATTTTCTTGAGCCTTTAAATGAAGAGCTCCTTTGAAAGTTGTGATCGGTTGGACAAACTACATTACCTCCCTCTGCCTTGGTTTTCATATGTTTAAAATGGGGATGATAACGCACCTATTTTCTAAGGTGGATGAAAATATTAAATGAACTTAATGCATACAAAGCACTTGAAATAATGCCTGGCACATGGGACATGATTTAACGTTAGTGATCCTAGTCCTATTTTTCTGAATCCTTTCCAGTTTTTCCAGGATTGTCTCTTTTACCCAACCTTTCTTAGACCTGTTTCCCACAAGTATCCCTCATGTCTTCTCCTAGCTTTTCTGTCAATCTTTCTTGTTCAGTCTAGTTCCATCTGACAAAGATTGCATCAGAGTGAAGTTCCAAGGGTCTTTCAGGATTTCAGGGATCAAAAATTTTCTTACAGAATTTGGTAACTTTGTTTGCCATTCTCCCTTCACAATAGTGCTGTTTTACCTTTTTTTTTTTTTCTTTTTTAAAAAGAAGGAAATAGGAAATTCAAGAAGACAAGCATTCTCAGACAGAATTCAAACCCCCGAGTGTTTAACTGATTAAACCATGGTTTGTTCATGCCACAAGAGATCTTCATCAGCTAATGACATTTTACACATATATATACAAACACACTAAATAATTATAGGTAAAATTTATTGTGCTTACTCTGCCAGTGACTAAGTTCTTGACAATGACTTTATTTAATCCTTATAATAATCCTATGAGGGGGTTATTATTAATGTTTCACAGTTGAGGGAACTGAGGAACAGAGCAGCTATGTAACTTATGAAAGTTATACAGCAGGTAAGTGACAAAGCTAGGCTTCCAATGCTGGCAGTCTGAGGTATCACACTAGCAAGTGCCTTGTCTAAGGTCAATTCCACTACTCTGGGACAGAGTTGCCAGAATCCTGTTGTATCCTCCTTCATTCTGACTTTCATTTGCCCATTGCAGATTCCCATGGCCTTTCCAGCTGCTGCTCAGCTGTTCCCGGGCTATTAGGAGAAAGTTTGCAGCCAACTTAGAAAAAGAGAACAATAGGGAAAATTGGAAAGAAATAGTTTTTCTGCTTTTATTGAAAATGTGACGTTTGGGCTGAGAGAGGCTATGAGGCAGAGGACTTTGACGTAGATGTGAAATGCCTGTGTGAACTACATTTCTTCAACTCCTGTGGAATCAATTTTGCTTAGAGTAGGAGATTGCTCTCCTAGATTTCTGGTTTGCTTAAATCTTCTGGGTTAGAGATATTTTCAATGGAGAAGAGTTATTAATCATTGAATAATATGTTCCAGGCACGATTTGAAGTGCTTTTTTTACCCCCATGATTTTTTTCTTTAAATTCTTACAACAAACAAATTCAGCTTTAAATTTTTTCTTTAAATTCTTACAACAAGCAAATTCCAAATACTTCCTTTGTCCCCTTTGCTTGTTTCTCCCTTTTGCTTTTCCTTTCTCCCATATTTCCCTTCCTCTTTTTTTTTTTTTTTTTTTTTTTTTGAGATGGAGTCTCGCTCTGTCGCCAGGCTGGAGTGCAGTGGCGCAGTCTCGGCTCACTGCAACCTCGGCCTCCTGGGTTCAAGCGATTCTTCCGCCCCAGCCTCCTGAGTAGCTGGGACCGCAGGCACGTGCCACCATGCCCGGCTATTTTTTTGTATTTTTAGTAGAGACGAGGTTTCACCATGTTGGCCAGGATGGTCTCGTTCTCTTGACCTCGTGATCCGCCCGCCTCGGCCTCCCAAAGTGCTGGGATTACAGGCGTGAGCCACCGCACCCGGCCTCCCTTCCTCTTATAACAAGGTCTTGAATGACTGCCCTATGCTAGGTCTCATGATATAAGAAAGCCAATATGATTCATGTCTCATGGAGTTTCTATTCCTGTAAGGTGTGTGGAACAGTGTGGAGCAAAAAATAAGCAAGAGAATACTTAAATCAGAAATTACAATAAATGTTTAAAGGAAGAAAATGGAAAGCTGAGAGAATGTGAGAAGAGCTTTTGATGAGGATTTTAAGGAAGGGAGCCTTTAAGGAAGGGAGCCTTTAAGGAAGGGAGCCTTTAAGGAAGGGAGCCTTTAAGGAAGGGAGCCTTTAAGGAAGGCACTTTAAAAGTAAGCCTGAGGCATACAGAGAATGTGATGGCCAGGAGTGGGGAAAAACGAAGATCCAAAGGTCATACCACATGCAAAGACCCCGAGGACACAAGCATGTTATGCCTAAAGAGCTATCCACAGGCTAATCTGGCTGGAGTAAAGTGAGTAAGAGAGAGAATGGATAAAATGAAACTGAAAAACAGGCTTGGGCCAGACTGGCTGGCGGATTTTATTTGAGGGAAATCACTGAGGGGTGCTTAAAACAGGAAAGGACTTACTTTCAAGGCAAAGCTGATTGTGCTGTGATGCTGCTTTCACTTGGGAAATGTTTTTAACTTCCTTCTAAATAAACCAATATTTTGTTTGCTTTGGGCTTGGAAGCAGGTGAAAAAATAGCTGACTGCCACGTGCAGTGATTGAACAAGCTAAACCTGGCTTCAATTTCCAGGTAGTCTACGTGTTTAATTATATGATGTTGGCCAAGCTTCTCATGCCCTGGTTCCTCTGTCTGTGAATTGGGAATGAGAATGACTACCTTGGAAAGTGGTGGTGAGAATTAAGTGAGGTAATTTGAGGAATGTGGCTGGCACTTATTAACTGCTTGGTCCCTTCTCTCCTTGATTCTCTTTCCCAAGATGACTCCTAACATTATCCGATCATTCTGTTCTCAGAGTAAGTGATATTTATATTTCTTGCCAGAGTTCAAAACTGATTTCACGTTTTTTCTCATTCGAGGCTCATAATTAACCACTGGGAGGAGCTAGAAAAGATGTTACCAGGGTCCCATTTGAAAGCTGAGGAACCGGAGCTCAGTGAGCATGACTAACTTAAGGCCACATAGCTCTTAAAATGCAAAAGCAGAATAAACTTGATTCTGAATCTTTTTATCTTGGATCTGATGCTTTCCCACATGATATCCTTTTTTCCTTAAATATCGAAACCAGTAGTACAAGAATCTCACTCAAGAAAACCTAAACAACAGAAAAACTGAAGTAAACAACAAATATCCTAAGAGAAGAAGGTATTAGCTGCCTTTCCCAATTAGCTCTAACAACTGGTTTCACACCTGTTACAATTTTATCGTTCATTCTTTATCCTGATTGACAATAGATCTGGGCTGAGGTCTGAAATCCTGTATTCTTAACAGTCTTTCAGCTTTTGCTGATGCTACCAAAATGTCTGTTGACAAACAGCAAGGGTCTAAAAGTTTTAGGTGAGTGAGCCTTATAATTTCATATGCAGCAACCACCTTCCAGGTACTTTACAATTGAGCTGCCAGTTTCTCCCAGAAACTCACACTCAGCCACGTCAGGACCTTTCACTTCAGAAAGTGCCAGAGCCAAGCAGAAACAGGATCTTGGCCATAAACCAGTGACAGAACCAATCATTGATTTTACTTGTGGGAGATAATCATTTATTAATATTTAGAATGCAGTATCTTAGCTCATTTCTGGGACTGCTGTCTTGGCAAGTTGTTTGTTCTCTGGCACCTGCCTGACTGTAAGAAAATGTAATCAACAATTTTAAAGTAAAGGACACATGTCTCTAAGAGATGGTATTGTCTCCATTTCATAAGGACTCTCAGTACAACTGTTTATATAACTTTGTAACTGGGACTTTACATATTGAATTTGTCACTACAAACTTGCCAGAACGAGGGAAACACTCTTAGAGACTATGAAAAATAACTTATTTGAAGACCAACCCAAAGTAAAGGTAATGACTCTGAAATGGCATGGATAATCTATACGATGATATGATGCAAATCAGCATAAAATAAATCTCATAGAAATACAGGCATCCAATGAAGGTATCTGAAAATTGCAGTTATCTGGCTTGAGATGGTGGTGGTGGTGGTGGTGCAGTTTGGTTTGATTTATCATGATGCTATTAGAACTATAGCCAGGGGATATGTTACATATTTACCAAATGTAAGTGACAAGGTAGAGCCATGTTCAAAAGAATTTGAGCAAGAATTGCTTCACAAACAAAATCTAATAAATCAGGAAAGTAAATGTGTAATACTGGTTTTCCTGACGCTGACATGTTTTGGGTGAGTGAGTGTGTGTGTGTGTGTGTGATGTACATAGCAAAAGTTTCCACAAACTTAGAAGCATTGCTTGAGAGGGATGTGAAATGTTGCTAATATTTGATTTTCTGATATTATCTCTACCCGATTCATTGTAATGTTGGAATTGCTAATGGAAATTTGTTCACTGGGACATTTGCATAAATCTCACATCTCTAAAATCTTTGCCTGAACTCTTCCCTCCCCCAACCCAAGTCCCATTACCTATTTCCACTGCTCTATCAATACTTTTTCAGAAATCAAAAATTTGCATTCAAAGGAATGCAAATAAATTACTAAATTATGCTTTATATTTGGCATTCTTTTAGAAGGAAGAAAGCTTACCAGGTCTTGATACTGCTAAATATGGACAGAGCTTTCTATCACTTCTACATTGTACCTCTTTGATACGGAAAATATATGATGTACAGAACTTGCTGACAAGTATTGCTGTCATCTGTAGGACATAGTGATGTTGTGGCTCAAAACAAATGCTGTGTCATCGTTTCTCTTCCCCTGACTGAACTGAAAAGGCTGAAGGGGTTTTGCAAAAAAAAAAAAAAAAAGCATATATACTCATGCTGCTAAAGTCAGACTATAATTTAAAACAAATGAAAGGAAACTTTTATTTCTCCTATTTTTGTTTTGGTCATTCTCTCATTTTGTTTTCATTCCTTTGACTGCAGTTAAAAATTTTCCTCCCCTTTGTTATTTCCTCCTTAATTTCCTTTTACATTTTTTGACTCTAAGTCTCAACATTTTGCTTTGCTGCCTCAGGGTTAGGGTGGAAAGTAGTTGCCAGAGATCCAGCTTTGATTCTTTTAAATGTTTAACACCCCACCTGACTTTTGTACAGTCTCTCCTCCACATTATTCATCCCTGATCTCATTCTCCCAGGCTCCCAGTGGCCTTTGGTACTTTGGTAGATTCCTAAGCTGAGAAAACGTTGACACATTTACAGTACAAACCACTCTCCACGGGTTCACACCACTACCCATGCACCCTGTGCTGTGACTCAGCCCTCAGGTTTGAAAATCCACATGGGTGACATAAAATGGAGACTCTCATCACCCTCCCTCTCCTTTGGGTAATCTTAAAAGAAATCCTTTGTGCTTTGAAAATGTGATCGTTAAAATCTCTCTCCCACCAAGAAAGTTATTGGCTTCCCTTACAGGATCTACAGCTGCTTGCCCAGTTGCTGCCCTGATGAGATAATATTAATTTAAGGTGCTCTGAGTATGTTTTGCAAGAAGTCAGGGGCTCTTCACTTAAGCCCATAGCCTCCAAAATCTCATATCAGCAGATAAGATTAATAGGACTTTATTTTGCCCACTAGTCAAATCTAGCTTTAAGCCAGAAATATTTTGAGAAAAGTGCTTATTTATTTAGAATTGTAGCTTTATACATAGTACATTAAGACATAATAACTTTTGCTCTGGAAAGAATTTTTTTTTTAAATTATGACTAATTATTGGACACCAACTGAATCCAGGAAATGGCTACTTGTTTATGAAAGGTAATATGATGCATTTCTTAAAATCTGGCATATCTAAAATCTAAAGTGTAAAAATCAATTTCTAAGTTGCTTCAACATTTCTATTGATTGCTTCCCCATATAAAAAAGTACTTGAAGTCCAGGAGTATGCATAGGCATTTATAATTTCCAATCAATATTGCAAACTGAAAGTTGATGTTTACATCACGTATATATTATTCAAAAGTAACCTAAGCCCCAAATTCATAATTAGACTTGAGTTAATATATAATGGTTACATAGAACCCAAGAATATTTTACTTTTATAGTATCATCTCTTTTCCTCTAAGCTTGCTAATGCCAAACAACAAAAGGAAAATAAGATTGTCACCATTATAGAATATTTCAACAAGCCTAATGTAGATTTTATACTTATTATAACAAACATTCTATTAGTCTAGACTTCTCCAAATAACCATTAAATGTAACTACAGGAACAGTGTTTATGCAAAAACATTTAGTTTGGTCACAGCTGGAAGCCAAATGCCAAATGTAAAGCTCCTATAATTAAAAAAGAAAAAGTATTTGAGGTCTGTCCTATGAATAAATTATCTGTAGCTAAGGGGAAGAAAAAGGCTGTGCAATACCTGGCCTTCTAACAATCTAGGTCATCACATTACCTATGCCCAGTTCTCTTTTCATGCTGAAATGCCTCTGTTTGTGGGAGAATGTGCATAATTCATAACTTGTAGACTGCAGTTACATCACTCTCCTCCAAAACCTTGTGACCTTACGATAGGATTATGAAAGTAGTCTCTGGGCTAATTTCCTGGACTCTGGTTGGTCTATTTCAAATCAGTTTGGGGTACTTTAAAATCAGTATTCCTAAACATCCATTTGATCTGGTCTCTCCCTTTTTATATCCAGAATAGAGCCCAAACTTCTTACTCTGGGGACCAGGATCTACCACAAACTGACTTTATTTTCACTGTCGGGCCTTGTCTGTGACTTCTGTCCACTGGAACTCCATTCCGTTGGGAGCTGCTCTGTTTACTATGTTATGAACCTCCAAAGATTTGTCCCTCCCTTTACTCTTTTTGTTTCCTTCTTTCTACCAATCCAGTCTCATCCTCTAAAGAAGCATTCTTCAGCCTATGCCCCTCTGCACCATTTACTGACAACACCACTGCTTTGGCCGTTTTGCTCTACGGCCTTTAATTCTTTACTCGCTGATATTGATATGAAATTAGATTATAAGCCCTTGAGAGCAGGGACCATGGCTAATTTATCTCTCATTTTCCGATAGTAACTTCCAGGGTATGTCTCAGGTATTTACTTATTATTTGACAAACACTTTTCTGATAAAACAAAAGTTCCTAATCAGGATTACATAAATGTAAGCACAAATTCAAACACAAGTTGAGCTCACAGTGCTCTCCTGTATTAAAGGTTAAAACTGAATAATGCAGAACAGTGCTGGTAATTTGGGATCCTCTACAGCTGATCTCTTCAGTTGCCTGCGGGCTGCCAGATAAACGTGTGTTTTCACTTCAGGTTAATGCTCATTTACAAAATATTCACTGGCTTTAATCTGAAGTGGCAGTTTTATGTACAGCTTAGATACAAGTTCTAATCATGGAACTAGATGGTACATACATATTGTAATAATTCTTTTACCAAAAAGTATGTAAAGAGAGTAAAACAAGCTATAATATGTTGAGTGCATATTATTGAGAACTTGAAACCACAGATTATCACAGACCTAAGGATAAGAGGACTCAGGCAAGAACTAGAAACTCCGACCAAGGGCCTAGCAAAATGTAATTGATTCTGTATGTTGTTTTATTTTATTTTTAATTAAATTACATTGTAGAAGAGTGAAATTCTGGGTATAACTCTGCCAGAATGAGATCTGTATTCCCTTAGTTTAGAGGTACAAAATGTAAGGCAGTTATACACTCTTTAGGGCAGAGAGAAGGCAGAATTAGTAAGTGAACAAATCTGATGCAGGTTTTGGAAGACTGATTTAAAAATCTATGGCAGGTACCACAATATCTTTAGTTTTTTGTTTGGAATTTCCTGGGCTGATACGTAGATATCTAACATTAACACAAAGCAAAACATAAGTAATTAATCAGTAGGATACTAACATGGTATGTTGGAAAGAAGAAAAAAGAGGTGAAATTTAATTGGAGCAACTAGTGAAATCTTCATGAGGAGATGACATAGTAAGCTAGAATTTGAAGTTAAAGTAGAAGAAAATAGTGGAACTCCAGTCTGAACAGTGTAAATAAAAGTATGCTGCAAAAAATGTCAAGGTGTTTGAGGCAGTAGAATGAGGCTGGAACAAAGGGTAAACTGAGAGAATTGTAGAGCAAAAGACTGAAAAAGCATGTTGGGACAAGATTGTTAACCACCTCTACTGCCATGTTAAGCAGTCTGACAATAGATAATCACCAAAGTATTCTGAGGGCTGTAGACAGAATCTGAGGAAGATTACAATGACAAGGAGAAAATTAAATTTTAATTAGGCAGAGGTAGGGGGCCAAGAGAACAGGGAACACTTTTTTATAATTGTATAGAACAAAGTGATACAAAAGGGTACCTAGGGATTATTTGTGTCATTAACAAAAGGGAAGTGTGTATGAGAGGGATAGTGCGCTGGGGGACAGTGTGCATGAGCAAGCTTTAGAACTTTGGGGTGAGAGCAACATAAAGCTAGAGATGCCAGTGAGCTGAATTCGGGACAGGTTCTTTCCCAGGCATCCCTTGGGAAGAAAAATACTAAGCCATAAGGGCATAAATGGAAACACTCTAGGAATAATTATGGGATTCTGTAAAATATGTTTCTGATAGCTAGAGTGTTGATCGACTGTAAGAAACATTGGGCAAATCAGCACTTTCATCTGAATTTATGTTTCCTCAAGTTGATCTAAGAGCCTAGTGTTTTTCCCAAAAAATAATATAGTGAATTTTGTGGTCTTCATCTGTATTCAGTTAATCTTGTTTCTGTAATCTGATAGGGTTTCTTGATACTTTTTCCATTTTTCTTATGCCCCAATATATGTATTTTTGCACCTCTAGTCTCTTCATCTGAACCGTTTTAGGCCCCTTTCCCCTTTATTTAGCCATGCCCATGTGTTTTTACCGTCAATTTCAGTATAGCACTACAATTCCTTTGAACACCTCTAACTACATAGGATAATTCTGTAATTCTGTTGTGGTTTTTTTTTTTTTTTTTTTTGGTATAGATAATTATATTGGCATGAATGGGAAAACAAGGAGGCTTATCCTGTTCCCCATTTTGTAGAAAATAGTAAGTGTCATAGAGTATTCATTTGCAGAATATTATAGATCTTATCCATGAGTAGTTGATGGATTATAGATATTTGATTCAATTAAGTTATTCAAGAGTTTTTTACTGAGGCAAAAATCGCTTGAGGGCTGAGATTGTGTTGGACACTGAAGATAAACCAGAGAACTGGACATAGTCCTTGATGGAAGGCAGCCACTTAGAAATGACTAATTAAAAAGTGACATATTGTCCAATGGAAGTATAGGAGAACAGGGAAATATTTTTTGTCTAAATAATAAATCACAGAATATAGAATGAATTATATTCAAGCATTTAGGGATACATAGTAATATACATATTATTACTCTGATAGAATTTTAAGCTATGCTAGTGATCACTGGCAAATTTTTAATAAATAAGTAATTTTTATTTAGCATAGTAGCTAATTTAAACCTTGGAGGAGTGTTTGATTACATTCTCCCTCAGGGTTCAACTATTAATGATTTATCTTTAAATATCAAGTAAGAAGGGATATCTGAATTAGGATACATGTTATCAACCCAGCATATATGTCACCTTCCTTTACTCTCTGTATTAGCTACCTCTGATTCAAAATCAAATAAAGTCTATCTTGTCATAAGTCTAACAGGAAGTTATAATATACACTATCTAATACTGTATTTATGATTGTTTTCATATTTCAAATAATAAGAAATGTCAAAGCTGGCTCCTCAAGAAAAGGCAAATTCAGTGACATGGAAGTTGAAACTGAGATGTTTTAAATGACTTACTGATGCTTTTAAATATTTCTATTATTTTATAGTACACACAGACAGAATTCCATATTTCCTACTGTTTCTTTAGTTGCATGTCTCTTTCTCATACTTATCATTAAGAAATCTTGTTCCTGATTTTATCTGAGGACAAAGAAATTACCAGGTAATCTGAGGAGAATAAAACCTATGATTTTAAAAAGCCAGTGAGACAGTGTCACTAGCTAATTTTCTCTAAGTGAACTTCTTTTAAAATTCTTGAGCAAAAATATTTTTTAGCTTTAAAACATTAAAGGATTAGAAAATAGTCTCTTATGATTCCAAATTACCTGTAGCCCAAAATGAGGATATTCAGAATTTGAAGTGGAAAATAGGAGCAATCGTTAATAAAGACCAAGCCCACAAAAGCCTTTGCTTTTGCTTCACATTCATGGCCATTTCAGGTAAAATCACTGTTCTCTCGTTTGTTTTCTCCAGCATGTATTTTCTAGTGTTGAAATGACTGCATCGCTTGGTTAAACATAAAAGCATTATGTACTTCATTTTAGTACATATGTATGCATATAAACACAAAATATCTTAAACAGCCAGAAAGTTTTGAGGGGTAAAGAAATATGCTTCTTTTAGGCATTGTAAAATGCTTTAAAGTTCGTGAAAACTTACAGAACTGGCTGCATATTTAAGTGCCTTTTTACACATTTTCTCTTTATCGCTACAGATCTTCATAAACAATGAATGGCATAATTCAGTGAGTGGCAAGAAATTTCCTGTCTTTAATCCTGCAACTGAGGAGGAACTCTGCCAGGTAGAAGAAGGAGATAAGGTGAGTTTCTGAACACTAGTTTTATTTTATGCCAGGTTTCTTGGTTTCTTGCCATTCTGAGTTCCTGAACCCCATTGCAAGTTCCAAAAGACATGTCATGAAAATATGGTTTCTGGGGCAGCCTAGAGAAATTGTCTAAGTTGTCCTTGTTTAAAAAAAAAAAAAATTCTCTCAGTAGTCATGTAATAATGATGAATCTGTGCTTCTGGGTGTCATGGTGATTGTTTTTTTCACATTTTTCCTTTATTTTCAATTGAAATAGTATATAGATTTATTTTACAGACTGCATAAGAAGGGGTTGATCATATGTTATAAAGGAGAGAAATCCTTGGCCAGGTGCTGTGGCTCACACCTGTAATCCCAGCACTGTGGGAAGCCAAGGCAGTCAGTTCACTTGAGGTCAGGAGTTCGAGATCAGCCTGGCCAACATGGTGAAATACCGTCTCTATTAAAATACAAAAATTAGCCAGGCACGGTGGCACATGCCTGTAATCCCAGCTACTCAGGAGGCTGAGGCAGGAGAATCACTTTAGCCCGGGAGGTGGAGGTTGCAATGAGCCAAGATCATACCACTGTACTCCAGCCTAAAAAAAAAAAAAAAAGAAAAAAGGAGAGAAATTATTTTATTCATATGAAATTGTTCTTTTTATGTTGCTAGATAAAAGTAAAAAGTTATTATAGAACTTTTAGAACAATATATTACCAAGTTATTTTATTAAAAATCACTGCATTATTTAATACCTTTAAAAATTAATTGTAGAATAACTTAAATTGACTAAAAAATTAAAAATGTTATTTTCTAGCTAATAATAGCAACAACAACAAAAACGAATGTTTATTTAGTGAAAATTGTTCTCAAGTTCTAAATGCTGTCTTCATTTAAAACTTAAAGCAACCCTATAGGGGAGGTACAATTTTGAGTCATTTTTACAAACAATAATGAAATGGCAGAGTAGAAAGGCTGAGTAATTTACTCAAGGTGACATTGCTAATAATGACATCAACATTAAAATGCTGCCCCTCTAACATTATAACCTGTGCCTAGTGGAGGATACTGCTTCACCTTGTCATTATTATGAAAGTAAGATAGGGTAATATTAAATAGCCTTTCTTATTATAAAAGTAAGATAGCCTAATGTTAAATAACCTTTTTACTTTCCTCCTGGGTGAGGAGAGTAAAAAACTTAGGAATTTTTATCTGAACATATAAGTGTTTCTAAGTCTAATTTGAAGTGATGTTTCTGTTCTTTAGTTTCCCAGGGGTTGCCAAGCTTTACATTTCTATAATGTGAAGAGGTAGTTTTTTATTTTTTATTTTTTGCTGCAGGAAAAGACTACTGGGCAATTAAAGTCAGCAACACCCAAGGATAATATTGTTCACGACAATGTATTTCAGTTAATTGTAGCAATCACACGTTCCTGCCAGTCTCCTGCCCAGTCTTTTCTATTACTTGAGCCCCAATAAATGAGATCACAAAAATGAGATCACAAATCTGAAGGTACTGGGCCATGCAGACAAACTTATTCCAAGATAGTGAGAGACCTGAGGGGGCCCTTTTGGATTTGAAAACAAGACCCAAGTCATAAGGCACAGGAGTACTGAGTTCAGCCACAGAGGTCAACAGTTTGAGAAGCAGAAACAGAATAGAATGATGACAAATGTCACTGGCTTTCAGATTCAGATTTTCTGTTTATACCAAAGAGTTCACCAAAGCATGAATTCTCCATTCTGTTTCTCACTGTCTCTGGAAGAAAGTCCACAAACAAAGGTCCTTTATAATATTACACAACCTTGTTTATGGACTCCTTCCCAGGCTACCCCATCAACTTCAGAGTTTCAACTTGACCATACCCAGCATCCCTCCCCAACCATTGGTTGCTAGTCACTGCCTTTGCACATGTTCACAGCGTAGTCCTCAGGACCTAGTTCAAGTCACCCTCTACAGTAAGAGCATAGATTTTCAATGTTTGTTCTTACCTTCTTTGAGATCCTATTCCTTTTTGTGTAAAATGAGAGATAGGAAAATGCTTGAGGAGTTAAATGTATAAAGCTCTTCAACAGTGCCAGGCATATCCGAAAGCTTCAGTCATGCCAGTGTTTTATACTTCTTTAAAACCTTCTCTAACCTTCTCAAGTAGACTTGCTCTCTTCTGTGTGGTTATAGAACACTGTATTGGCCTGTATTATAACCTTTGTGTTATACGGCTGTAGGTTAATTTGTCTGAGACAATATGCTTCTTGCAGAGATCAACACTACATCTCTCATTTATATCCTTGGTTTCTGGATATATAGTATATCCTATAGGAATTCTATACTATATCCTAAAAATATACTATAGATATAGTATATTCTATAGACCTATAAAATATTCTTCTTTTTCAAGCTTTGAATTTCCATATATTCCTCATTACTCACCTTAGGAATTTAGTACGAACCGGACTATTGACTGTGGCAGACATTCTCAAAATTTAGCCTGTATCAGAATGTTCATGAAGGCTTGTTAAAGCACAGATAGCTGAGTCCCACCTGCCCTTAGATTTCATTGCAATAATCTTAGAATGGGACCTGAAATTTTTCATTTCTTATAAATTATTTGGTAATGTTGATGTTAGTTGGGATGGAGGTAGGGGAATGCATCTTGAACCACCAAACTATAGTGTTAAGCTGTTAAGTTGTATCTCCTCTCAGCTGTTAACATTTAACAGGGGTCATGAATTTTTGACACCTAAAAGTTAGTGATTGAAAATTGTATTGTGGTGATCACTCTGCACCTCTCTAAAATGCTACTAAACCAAACTTGGGCAGAGAAATACTGATCATCCCTGGCAAGATCTATAGGGGTCCGGGAAGCCTGTTCCCTCTAAGCCATTCCCAGATGTAAGGGAGAACTTTATTCTTCACCTTTCAAAGAGGAATGAATGCGTTTTATCAGAGACTTCAAGAGATCCACACATCACCACCTTAAATGTTCCTCTAGTTGCTTGAGTAGCTCTAGCAGGCCTAGCAAGATGAGAAAAGCAATAAAGGGCAAGGACAGAGTGAGCCCTTGAGAGCTACCTACTTTCTCTCTCCATTCAGGAGAGAAAACAGATCTGTTTACAGTTTGCAACTAACAAATGGAAAAATATTGTTGGTGTTTTAGTTCTGGAGCCTTGAACATCCACCTTTGCCACTGGGATTAGTTTATTACAAAAACAAATCTCTATGCCAGAATTTCCAGATGAAACCTCGTCAGGCAATCTGAGGACTTTTCTTAGCACAGTTTGTGGGATTTACCTCCTTTCTAAAGTATGTAAGGGAAAGCTGATTGTCAAACTGGAAGCCTTAGAAATGTTTGCCATTGATTTGCTCCGTGCTTCTTGACAATTGCTAGTGCTCACCCAAGAGATCAAGGATGCCCATTAACATCTACCCAAGCTTCAAATCAGGTCACAGTGCCAACTGAGTTGGCTGGACATCTGATCACTGAAATTGTTTATGGTATAAACTGTTCATGGTAAACGACTGTTTGAACATCTAGCACCCTTATAGTCATATTCTTTTTTAGCATTATTTTAAAACTTCTTTTAAAATAATGATTACTGTTCTCACAATTTTGCCAACATATGTAGACTCCGACATTGCTTAGTGAAAGGTACGAATCTAGTAAATTACGTAGCCACAGTAAACCCAGTATTCTGGATCTGACTCTTTAGATAATGAGCCAAGAGGTTTTAGGGATTTAATTTATAAGTAGAATGGAGCTAACAATGGGCTATATACCGCCTTTCAATGGTATTATAAAGAAAAGAGGAAGGGCAAGAACAAATGGAGGTTACAAAGCGAAGTACAGATGTGGGTGGGAACTGTTTTCTTTTCACTTCAGTGGTTCTTTTAGGCTATATTGACTAATCCTGAAAACTGCTTTAATACTAAGGCATGACCTAACAAATAATTGGTAGGGATAAAAGTAAATGTCCATTAAAGTAAGTGCCTATGACAGGTGTAAAAGTAAAACTGGTCTGATAACTATTTTCTCCATCTCTGAATGAATTTAATATGGAAATATACCATCTGGGAGTGATCGAAGAGTTCAGTCCTTCCTTAACTATGCTTTAGGAGACATTTGATATCTCATCATCATTTCAACTGTCTTTTTACATTCAGCTTCTGGGCTCTCACTTCACAAAAGGAGCATTTTCAGTGCTATAAGCAAAAGTGTTAGTGATGGTGCAAATCTGAGTTAATGTACCAAATTGTTTTCTGTTTAATTTAAAAATCATGTCCCTGAAAATTCCGGCTCTAAAAGAAAAATTCAAAAAATTATAGGCCTGGAATTAAGAAAACAATAACTCTTATGTCTAATAGTTTTTGAATAATGTATAAGTTTTGTTATAGCAGGGAATCTATTAAAATATAATTTGTTATGTAAATGCCAATGTAATTAAATTAATTATGTAAGGCACCCCCTTATATAAAATCAGTACAACATGATGTGTTTATAGAACAGGTAACCAAATAATTGAAAATTTATTTACTGCCCATTATAGACCCAGAATTGTAAGAAATATTATAGTTTATAAAACAAATAGCAGTACATATTTGTTGCAAAAGAGGTCATCGTTAGGGCAGTCTTACAGAGATATAAGAACTAGATTTTGTAGTCAGATATGAGATCAAATTTTGATTCTACTATCTGCTAGATTTCAAATCCATGAGCCACAGTCTACTCATTTATAAACCAAGGTTCATGATACTTAATAATAATAATATCTATGGGGCTTTAAAGGACTTTCCTTAATGCCTGGAGATTAGTAGGCTGTTAACTAGTAGCTCATCATCAAGCTGGATTACTCTGGCAATGTTTTAGATAGAATTGATATTTGAGCTGGGTCTTAAAGAATATATAAGATTTTGGAAGTAAAGGAGTACACTGGTAGAATATTCTAGGCAAGGAGAACTACAGAGACAAAGGTAAGAAGGAGTTGCATCAAATAGAGTAGAAAAAATGTAAACACGAAGTTTGGATAGGTGAGATTTGGTCTGAAAATTTTGGGCCTTGAAAACCAGGTGGAGGACCCTGGCCTTGAGACTGTAGAAAAAAGGGAACAGGTATAAACATTTGAAAAACAAAGTGATAAGATAAAATTATTTGCAGATTAGCCTGATGGCAGTAGCCAAGGTAGTTTGAGGACAGAAGAGAATGAACTTGAGAAAGTATTAACCACATGAAATAATAAGGTCTAAAATTGTTCAGAGCAATGAAAACTGAAAGGAAGGATTAAAATATGTTAGAACTTGCTTGGTGCAGTGATGTACACCTGTAATCCCTGCATGCCTGTAATCCCACCACTTTGGAAGGCAGAGGCAGGCAAGTCACTTGAACTCAGGAGTTTGAGACCAGCCAGCTTTGGCAACATGGCAAAACTCCATCTCAACAAAAAAATTCGGCATGGTGGCTCATGCCTATAATCATAGCACTTTGGGAGGTCAAGGTGTGAGGATTACTTGAGCCCAGGGATTCAAGACCAGCCTGGGAGACATAGAAAGACCTCGTCTCTACTAAAAATAAACAATTAGCCGGGCATGGTGATGCACTCCTGTAGTCCCAGCTACTCCAGAGGTTGAGGTGGGGGGATCACCTGAGGCTCATGGGGAGACCTAGGCTTTCATAAGCCATGTTTGTGTCACTGCACTCCAGCCTGGACAACAGAGTGAATCTCTATCGATAGAGATTCTCTCCATAACTCAGGCTGGAGTGCAGTGGTACAGTCTGAGATCACTGCAACCTCCACCTCTCAGGCTCAAGTGATTCTCCCACCTCTGCCTTCTGGGTAGCTGGCATGAGAGGCACATGCCCCCACACCCAGCAACATACCCCGATTTTAAAGAAAAGAAAGTTATATCTTGAGATATCATGCCATAACATATTTCATGGTTTATAATAATGTTTTGGGGTAGTGATCTGGTTGTATGTCTCTTTCATATGATTGAATATTCCAAAAGAACAATCTTTTTACTTCAATCTGCTGTCATTAGCAGAGGGATGATGAGAATGCTGCCGAGTGGAATGTTTATCAAATTTTTAGCTGGATGGACAGATGGTTAGATGCCTCAAGGATTATATAGCTAATGAAGAGGAATCAGAATTCAAATCTGGGTCATTTTCATATCAAACTATATATTAACTAAGATTACTCTATTTCTGCTTCTGCAAGATTACATATAAAATGGGAGAAAAGTAAGGGCATGATCCAAAGGACATAACCATAAGAACGTCTTTATTTATAGCAGCATTCTTTAGGGATGTGCTTTCCATATGGCAGAGTTACTTATCTTGAAGCCAGTTTTCCATATCCCTTTGGGAGGCTGAGATGCCTATGATAGCCCATATTTGGCTAAGCCCAATAGCAGGACACTGAACAGAAGGATCCAAATGAAAGCTGTGTCATACAGATCTGTTTAAACACAGAGCAGCATATATTTTATAAGCTCTGGTATCCACAGATCATGCTGACAATCTCAGATTTTTGTGGTTTGCTTTTTCTTTTTTCAAACAGTGCTCTGTAAATTTAGGAAAAAGTTAGAACATGTGGCATGAAACAATGTCTAAATCTAAGCAATCAATGTGATTAACTGAATGCCCAAAATATGCACTGTATATGTATTTCTCAGGAAAGGCAGGCAATAAATACATATATTTTATTGTATATATCATCATTCTCTGAAAAGTTAGACAGTAAGATATACCAGTGTGTGATATATTACAGTGAAAGAATCTTTGCTTGTAGTCAGTAAATATTATTACTTAATCAGACCAGATTATGCTTCTAAAACATCTCCCTTGCTCCAGAGCATCTTAAATTGATGACAAATACTAGAAGAATAGTTTTTTTGTACTTTAATTCACAGACTTCTAAGTTTTGGACTTAATTGAATATAGCCAAAGGAGGAAGATGTTAATCTGAGGTCCATTTGAGGGAAAGATATCCTTAGATGGGATTTACCTTAATTGTGCACAACTTTAAAAAAAAAACTAGGATAATTACTTTTTCTCTCCCCCAATTCTTAAATTGTGTCTCCTGCAAAATATTGCAACCTACTGACCTGTGATGTCATCACTATTTGTGGAGCTATACAATTTCATGCAGTGGCCAGTCGTATGTACAAAAGAACGCTAGAATGATCTATGCCTTTATGGAGTTTGCAGTAATAGTAGCTATGTTCTGTAAGAACTCAGAAGAGGTCTGAACAGGGATCTGTAGGGGAATAGAGTGGCCAGGGCAATATTCATAACTGATATGGATTGCCAAAGAGCCAAAGAATATATGTGGTGTAGAAAAACACAATAGAGAAAGAAGGAATTGAGTGAAGGTGCTATGAGAGAAGGCAAGGAGGCTAGGCTGAGTGTGGAGTCGCTTTATTCTTTGACTTTTACTTGAATTAATGTAGTTTTAAGCCATGCATCATTAATAAGAAACTGACTTCTTTACCTCATTAGGGATTTAAAAGGATCTCTTTATACCCAGTTGGGAAATGGGAGTTTGTCACATGCACATCCTACTCTATTAGTTCCACTGTCTCTATGCCCTTTTCCCTCTGCACAAGAGGAATGAGCACGTGTTTATAAGGTTTACTCTTCAACAGCAAAGAAAAGTTCTTATTCTCCCTTCAATAGGCTCTTCATGAAAGTGGACAGGCTGTTGAGTCACCAGAGACCAAGGAACATATTCACTATTCTGATTCTTGGGCTTGACCTGGAACTCATGTAACCTAGTCACTAAGAAAGTATAACGTGTGGTGAACAGCAAGGATTCTACAGTCAGATGGGCTCCATTTAAAACTCAGCTCAGCCACTTTTTGTTATTGACCTTGAGCAAAGCTCCCCTTTCTTTTTGCTTTCATTTCTTCATCTGTAAAACGGGGAACATATTTGTTCCGTAAAATTATTGAGAATTAAATGAGCTAATATGTGTAAAGTCAGCAGAACATTACAAACGGGGCAAGCACTCAGATGATAGCAACTATTAAAATCATAAAATATTTATATTCTAGGAAATTCAGCATGTGTTAGGTGTGTGGAGCTCTTCATAGTAAAGACGATTTAGCAGGAGTAAAATGCCAACAGACAGTAGTTGAATGTGCACAATGTGCTAGACTTTGCGATAATGGAGGCACAGTGCCCGTTTATGAGGTTCTTCAGTCTATTTTACAGGGTTATTAGCATTAAATTTGCCACCTAATATGTTTAGCTTACTGAATTGAATTCCCTTTGACTTACAGGAGGATGTTGACAAGGCAGTGAAGGCCGCAAGACAGGCTTTTCAGATTGGATCTCCATGGCGTACTATGGATGCTTCCGAGAGGGGACGACTGTTACACAAGTTGGCTGATTTAATTGAAAGAGATCGTCTGCTGCTGGCAGTGAGTATTACCCAAGCTGGATGGGTAGCTAGAGCTCTCCAAAGCGTTCAGTGTTTGAAATGGCAAGTTGTTTTGGTTTTAGGGATTACTATATGCTCTTTACAAAGAAAATGAAAACATTTTTTGTCCCAATATATGGGACTTTTGACATTAAACTTATTCTCAAATAGTAATCTGCACTTCAATTCTGGATGATGTTAATTTCTGCTCCCATAATAGATTCTACGGTCTAAACTTTGGCAAACCCCAAGTTAAACCAAATTTTAAAAATTTATTTACCTTAGAACTTCTCAGAGGCTTTAATAAGGATCACATAAAGTTTGAGTCTCCTAGAATGATATATTAGGTTTGCTCAAACACTTGACCACTGAATTCTTTTGATGGAAAAACTCAAGTTTATTAATGGTGCCCAAAATATTTCTCTAAAATAAGTCGTATTTCTCATTAGTCTAGCCCACTAAGATATTTAATAAATGACTACTTTTTTTCTTCCTGAAATGTGTCTGTTCACAAGGGTCGTAATTAAATGATGTTCTTTTTACAGGTGAAAAAGGCAAAGAATAAAAAAATCCAATTATTAATGTGTTTATCAAAATTATTTTATTGTGCATACAATTTTTTGTTTGTTTATATTTTAGCAGTTAGATGAGTCAGAGCATAATATAGTTGGAGGAGGGTATTTCCTTGTTTTTTTTCTTCTCAGTTGGGCATTATGATAAAGCCAATCTAACATAAACCAATACCAAGATCAGGTTTCAGAGAAAATTTCATCTTTAGAATCTGAAAGTGGCAGTAACAAAGAAGTCTACTTTAAAAAAAGTCAACATTAACATGTATGGTTAATAGCAAGTATGGTTATCAAGGACCATTTATTACTCACATATTCAACATAATTTGAAATATGCAAAAACAGAACCGGCAGCTATGTGCAATAAAACTATAGGAATAAAAATGGCCTGTAGGAAGAAAGCAGAATTTGCTAAAACTTGGCTTTTCTCATTTATCTGATTTGTTGACTGCCTATCAGCATAAGATCCTTTGGGGAAAAAAGTACAGGCATACAAAAATCATGTTTGGTTAAATTTTGACATGGTAGACAGTGTAGTACAGAAGCAAATAGCTTTAACAATTTATCACCTGTCTGTGCATTCCTGCCAGGTAACCGCCCCAGCAGAATATTAGCTCCCAAAAAGCTTAAGGTCCTGCTTAAGAGAAGCCAAGGGGGAGATAGGTCATCTTAAAATGGTTAGGGTACATGACTAGAAAATGTTGAACTTGATAGCCTGACCATTCAAATGGCAATTATGATAATAATGGCAATGCTGGTAGCTTCATAATTAAAATTCTGCTGATGGAAATTCATGGATGAAAAGTCCAGGTGTTATTTAAGTTTGTGTGAGTAGACTGCCTATATCCAGAGGGAATGCAAAAATTAAAAATGATTACTGAGGCATCATTAATAGTCACTGACACTAAATTGTCACCCACAATTGATTACAAAATAAGTGAAATTTTGGAATTCTGATCTGACTTAGAAGACTAGGTACCATTCTCACATGCTATGTATATATCAAATTGTGACCAATTCCTAGAAAGTTGGTTAGCAGGAGAACATTCAAAATGAGACAAAGAGAGCACCCGGGTTTAGAAATCAGAATCTCGCTATGCTTTGTGTCCAGATCTTGCTAGTTGACCTCAAGCAAGTCATTTTAACTCTTAAAAAATGGAGGTTGGACAAGATGACAGGATTTCTTCTATTTCCAAAATTCTCTAGCAAATGATTATTCAAAATATTTACTACATATTTTTAATCTTAAGACTTTTTGGAATTTTAGATTTGATGTTTGACATATTTTTCAGACAATGGAGTCAATGAATGGTGGAAAACTCTATTCCAGTGCATATCTGAATGATTTAGCAGGCTGCATAAAAACATTGCGCTACTGTGCAGGCTGGGCTGACAAGATCCAGGGCCGTACAATACCAATTGGTAAGTACCTTTGGGAAACCACTAATGGTGGGGATAGGGGTAAGGAGCTTACTATAGAGCTGAATAATTTCAAACTCTTCCTTTTAAAAATGTTAACCAAATAAGGCAAAATTATTTTCCTCTTGACTTTTTGAGACAACACAGTTTTCAAACTAGAAGTTCTGTTAAGATTCATCAAATGTCTTTTAAAGTTGTTTCAGCATGACCATGAAGATAACATTATAGATATTTTAGAAAATGTTAAAGTAAGAACATTCGTATGGCATAATTACTGATTTGAGGCAATTGTCTCTTTAAGGGCCCAAACTTTTTAAAGCTGGCCTCTGAAATTATTTATTTGGGTTTTATTCCAATACTGGCATTTATATCCTTTCTGTAATGTAATTATTTAAGCTTCTTTACACGTTCCAGTATAAGTCAGTTATGGTCATCCGTGCCTGGTCAGACTCAGTGTAGTTAGACTATACTAATTAAACAAGCCAGTTCACACTGATTCATTTCAAATATCTTTAGAGCAAAATGGGACTGTGTTTGTAGCCTGAGTTAAGGGTTTGTGTGTGTGAATGTGTATGTATGTGTTATTTTAGTGGGTATGCACATAATGCAATAGAAATATAAAAAATACTTCATGGGAAACATGAAAATGCACCTATTTAGGAAACAATATGGGTATAATTTAATTCACTCAAACATATGAACTTTAGGAACACAGTGCCCTCCAGGACACTGTATTCCTAAATACAGTGTGCATTTTCAATCTAATTGGAGCATCCAGGAGGTCAGAAGTGATAGCAGGAAGTTGAGAGGAAAGAATGACCATGATAATCTAAGAAATGTGACTACTTTAGAATTGTGTTACTTTACTCTGGAACAGAATGGGAGAAGTTACTTAAAACACAAATAGATCTTGATAAAGAGAGTTCCTGTCGAAGCCAGGAAGCTTCTGTGGGAACTGGAACAGAATTGAACATAAAGCATAATGTATCTCTCAGGATGACCACATCAAACTTCAGGACACATAAATTGGTCAAATTTAGATTGAAAATAAATGCCTTTGACTTCTGGCATTTTCTTCATGTATTGAGAGAATTTGCTTTTATTGTTTGGTAGGCAAATAAAACACATTTTACAACAAGTCAGCGGGAAAGGCTTATTACTTATAGGGAGATTTTCTTTTTAATTCTACTTTTTAAATTTTACTAATTCTAAAAATTACAACCTTTAAAAAGAATTATCTTATTGGTAAAACTTTGGCCTACCAGAAACAAATTTGAATGTGGTTCTTTTCTTAGCCAGAGACCTCCTACTTTCTTTCTCACCCCTTTTTATAAAACTCTGAGAATAAGGATGATTTTCAAATCAGGCCTCCTGGATGATGAAAGGAATAATTAATTATCTTTCAGATTTTTTTGTTTTGCATCTTTGATTTCACCTGCTCAGTTTTAAGGCTCCTATCATTTCAAATTACTATGTTAGGGCTTCACTTATTTTGTGAATAGTTGGAGATACGGATGGTCTCCATTTCTTGACCTCGTGACCCACCCACCTCGGCCTCCCAAAGTGCTGGGATTACAGGTGTGAGCCACGTGCCCAGCCGGAGATATGTTTTTAAAATTATCGTCTACACTTTTCTCTCATCAGCCCTAAACCGCCATTTTGTGAATGTCAAATACATTTGTTTATATATGATTGTATGTATTTTATTTTTCAGATGGAAACTTTTTTACATATACAAGACATGAACCTATTGGTGTATGCGGCCAAATCCTTCCTGTAAGCTTTTCTCCTATATAATTCTCAGTTTTAAAAAGAGTTCTTATTCGATCTAATAATGAAACTTTCTCTAACACAGATGGATGCTTATGTATTTGTTAAATGTGGAGTTAAATGTAAGATTTGTTGCACTTAGTCTCCCTGTGACTAAACTTCTTGGATATGAATTAGGTAGTCCAAACATCTGTCTTTATCTTGGCATATCTCTTAAGAATGTTTTAATACTACATCTTCCACAAATATTAACCCTTTACTCTGGGTTGTTTTTTAAAATTTGCATTAGGTACTCTTTATAAGAGCCGTACTTTACATGTATATGGCAAGGTGCTCTCCACTGCACATCTGCAGGACAGCATTTTAGTGAAATGTCAAAGGGTCTACTATTGTCCAGTGCACTTTCTCATTGAGACATCTCATCATGGAGAACAGTAGCTCCCAGAGTGTTCAACTCATGAAAGACATTTGTTAATCAAAACAGAAAAAAGAATACCAGAGGCATTTGAAGCACTGCATGGAATGGAATATATTTTACCTTTAAGTAAGAGGTTCAGATCTCCATGTTTCTCTTAGATAAGGTAGTCTTTTTAAGAGAATTGTGAAAATTTTTAAGCCCAACAAACAGGAGACTATCTAAATGATTTCATTTTAACTGCCGTGATTTAAAAGGCTAAACCAAACAAATGGTGGTGAAGTTCTTATGTGAAGAAATGGTTATGACTTATCTTTTGCACCAATGAGATTGAAATGTATTCATATCAGTATTTTAATAAAATTGCTTCTTCAAAAATCCCAATAAATCTATAAAAACGATGTAATTTTGAACACTGATAATAGCTAATATGTACTACGTGTCTATGATAGACCAGTAACTGCATTGAGCACCTCGCTGCCTTTCTTGATTAATCCTCAAGAGAGCCTTCTGAGATAGCGAGGACTATTATCAGCACTCATAGATTATGAAATAGGATACAGAGAACATGTAACTTGTGTGAATTCACATGCTGGTCAGTGATTGAGCTGAGATTTGAAACCAAGTACTTGGCCTCTGGACCCTGGACATGTTTGTCTTTAGCAAGATATTTATCCTGGAAATAAAAGCTACTAAATAATAATATTGGGTAAATAATTACAATAAATGACCTATAAAGAAGGAGAGTAATCATACTTCTTTAACATTTTCAGATAACTTACAATATGCTTCGTAGTAAGCTAAACCATGCAGTGATTTATTTTTCCTGGTAGAAAAAGAACTCAACAGCACTTGATTAAATTTTGGGATTCTCTCCTACTTCCTTCTCATATCTCATATCTGCTTTATTTAGAGCATTTTAGCATTTACTAGTTGCTTTTAGCAATGAAGTATAATATGCAAGATGATTTCACAAAACTACTGTAATTATTATTTAACATCTATAGGGAGTGTATAATGTGGAAGTTGGATTAGCAAATGTGCCTTTCACAATACAAAGAATCTATTGTTACATATTGCTTTCTAGTGGAATTTCCCGTTGGTCATGCTCATTTGGAAGATAGGGCCTGCACTGAGCTGTGGAAACACTGTGATTGTCAAACCGGCAGAGCAAACTCCTCTCACTGCTCTCCACGTGGCGTCTTTAATAAAAGAGGTAAGTCTCCCTAAATCAAAATATGCGCAAGGACTCAAGAGTCCTAACTTATAATAGGAAGACTTCATTTGGTGCTACTGTGAACTGCATTATTTACAAACGGCTCCTGTCCAGTGGTGGGAATACATTTAGCATGACTGTCGCTGGCTGCAATTTCTGGCAGTCACCCCAAATGAGTTGCTGCCCAAATGTGGACAGGAAGCCAAACGCAAAGGCTTGGTGTCAAACAGTCACCTCGGGATCACGTTTTTGCTTATTTGTCCAACTCTCATGAACATAAATTCATGTTGAAATGAATGTAGCATTCTTTCAAATGTTGAAACTTAAGTTGGTTTGTACCTGCCGCTGATGGCCTAGTGTTTTCTTCAAAGTTGAGTAAACTAATATATGTAAGTTTGAAAGGGCCTCTGTGCCAATATGCTTGTTTGTAATGTTGGGCCGCATTATTTCCAAACACTTTCCAATCTACTCATGTTTGGATATGTTTAGATTCACTTTTCTGTTATGGTTTCCTCTGCATTTATCTTACTGTTCAAAAGCAGTAAAAGAGGATGTAAAACTTATTTTCATCAACTATCCAGATTGTGTTATTTGCAAACAATTCATTGTCCTTTTTTCTTATTACCAAATCTTAAAAAAAAAAAAAAAAAGTTAGTAACTAGTAACTTAAAATTAGAAAATCTGAACTTATATTTTAAAAATATTCTTTATTCAAATTAAAAACAGGGAAAAGAGATATCAAACTGAATCATTTTGATGCAAATAACATGCAATTGTAATGTGCCCAACTCAGTTCCCATGCTTTCTACCTGAATTCTTTAATGAGGATTGAAATCAAACTGTGATGTTTAATTATGAATGCGATGACAGTAATTACTTAACAATTTACTGGCTAAGTAAGGCCAATGGGAATTTGCAACTCAGTTGTTATGCCATCAACAATCAACAACAGCTAGGAACTAAAAAATGTGAGATCCCTTTAGCTTTTAATAAACATGTTACTTTCTTTCTACATAAGTAACTTACCAAACACTTTTTTTTTGGGGGGGGGGGGGTGGATGGAGTCTTGCTCTGTTGCTAGGCTAGAGTGCAGTGGCAGGATCTTGGCTCACTGAAATCTCAGCCTCCCGGGTTCAAGCGATTCTCCTGCCTCAACTTGCCAAGTAGCTAGGGTTACAGGTGTGTGTCACCATACCCAGCTAATTTTTGTATTTTTAGTAGAAGCAGGGTTTCACCATGTTGGCCAGGATGGTTTCCATCTCCTGACCTCGTGATCTGGCTGTCTTGGCCTCCCGAAGTACTGGGATTACAGGTGTGAGCCACTGCACCTGGCCATACTTTTTTTTAACACAATCTTTTTGAGTTAGCATTATGAAATTTGAAACAGCCATCATTGGAGCAAGGATGCATAGAGTATGGAGTTACCCTGAGAAGAAATTGTTCCTCAACAATGCAACCCTTGAAGTTATTTTTTATGTGTGCTTAGAAATGAAATAATAGAACAAGTTAAGTGAATTTTTTTTTTCTAGAGCATCTTATAAGGTTGGCATTAAGAGACAATCTCAATCCCCTACTCACCTCTCTTTTGAATTAAATTCTTAGTTATATTGTAACTTTTAAACTTTTTACCTTTTAGGCAGGGTTTCCTCCTGGAGTTGTGAATATTGTTCCTGGTTATGGGCCTACAGCAGGGGCAGCCATTTCTTCTCACATGGATATAGACAAAGTTGCCTTCACAGGATCAACAGAGGTAATATTATTTACTCAGTGCAAAAGTTAAGAGTGTCTGCATTGCCAGCTATGAAGCATGTTTTATGTAACTATTTTTGAGCCAACAATTTTAAAACAAAAACTCTTTTTAATGATTTGTACTTTATTTTAGTCTTCAAATGTGTGCATAGAATACAAGCAGATGTAGTTTGAATGACATGATATACCTATTTAAAACTCAGAATGAGAGTAAACTATTTTTAGTATGTCCATTACTTTCTCTGATGAGAAATATGGCCGCTGAGACCTGGTCATGTGATTAAGAAGACAGAGAAAAGAAAATTAGGCCATGGTGATTTATATGAATGAATATTATTTTATCCTGTAGATTATGAAAATTAAATAGTAGAGCTTCACCCTTTGTACCTTATTTGGAGGTATCTTTCTTCTGGACATTCTGAAGGAGAGCCAGAAACTCCACTTCCCTCAGTGGTACTTTAACCTAGACTAACTTTTCCACCTCTCTGGCTCAAACTTGACCATCCTAAAGGTTAAAAAGACCCCAACCAAAAAGAAGTGGCAGGCAGGAGGGAGAGCATACTAGAAGGTGAAGTTTGGGAAAATAGATCCCCATTTGTTGATGTTCTATCCTAAGCAAAAGAAAGTGGTGGAAGAATACTGTACCATCCAAAAAAAATTATTGAGTCATTCTTTTAGATTATGTGACCTTATTAGATGCTCAGTGCAAAAAATAGTGTATGTTATTCATTGATATAGAGTATAGAAAGTGAAGAGTGAGCTTCATTCCATCTTAGAAAGCTGCTGACACGAGAAAAGGCAGGGTGTGATAAGGTACTAAGCTATGTACAAAGTGCTGTAAGAAGGTCCACAGGAAGGAATAATGATGTCCAAATGGGTGCTAGAACTTGCTGTAGGTTTTAGGAATTGTTACTTTTTTAACTTCCTGGAGGTTGAGAAACAAAAAAGCCATCCCAGATAGTGTGGTGAGCATAATTTGATTATTTTGTAATCCTAATATTTACTCCAATATAAAGAAAAATTTACATAGCAAACAGAAATGGTGGAAAATAAAACCTTATTTTTCTGGATATTTTTAAAATGAGGTATATATATTTTAAATGATATATATATATCATTTTAAAAAGAAATATATGTGTATATATATAGAGAGAGAGAGAATCCCTAATTGAGATAGGGAAAGTGAACCCCACATTTGGGGTTTATTGTAGACAAAACAAATGGGAATGTTCAAGACATGGTAATACATTTAAAAATGGTGACACCACAGGTTGAAATCATACCAGAAGAATAAAAGTAAAAATTCCTCAGCCTAGAATTCTAGAACCTCCCCAATAGGGACTTCATGTACCTATCGGGGTGTAGATCAAGCCTGTCCAGCCCACAGTGAGGGACGGCTTTGAATGCGGCCCAACACAATTTATTTTCTTTCTCATCAGCTATCTTTACTGTTAGTGCATTTTATGTGTAGCCCAAGACAATACTTCTTCCAGCGTGGCCAAGGGAAGCCAAAAGATTGGAGAACTCTTATCTAGATCCTATGCCTACTCCTTCTCCAGATCGTATGGACCAGGGGCTGCTATTTCCTGATCTCATCTTTAGCATCGGTTTCTCTTTGCTCATCCATGATCCCCTGTAACATTGGGGAGCACTTTACCTACCTTAGAAAAAACGCTGGAGATTAAAAGTCTAGAAAACATCTTGGTTTAAACTGACTCTACCTGTCTTAGCAGTGTGTCTTTAAAAAGTTAAGTAGCCTTGCTAAATTTGAGTTTCTTCATGTATAAAATGGAGACGAAATCAACCTTACTGAGTTGTACAGAATAAAATTAAATGAGGTAATGAGTAATAAAACATTTGGCACCCTACTGAGCACTCAGGACATGCCATGGTGATTATATGTGTATTCATGTCTATATTTCCTCTTTCCTCCCATACTTTTTAATTTCTCACACTAGTTTACATAGTGAGAAAAAAGCTTCCTGTCCCAGTATTTCTTTTTCTCCATCTCTGCTACTCTTCCCCATCTCTTCCTGATTATTCCATGTATATTTTCATTCCCCCATGCTTCTAGTTCATACTTGGCCAAAACCTACTCTAAACTGCCTCCCACATGTTCCCTCTCTGGCTCTTCTTGCCTCTACAGTCCCAGGAGCAGGGCAGCCTAAATTTTAAAACACCCCATATGAACTCCCATTGTCGACCACGTATGATAATAACAGCACATGCCTGTTGCCTTGTTATGTGTTTCTCTCTCTCTTGCTGGTTATCCTCAAAGACGGTCTTATTCATTGTTACCTCCAGAAGCCAGCACTGTAAGAAATTCTAAATAAGTGTTAAAGAATTAAATGTGAATAACATGATATTAGGAGCCACACAGAAAATTCCATCTTACTTTCAACTCCTGGAACTTAGTTCCGTACTCCCTGGAACGTCTTTCTGGATTTTCTCTTAGCTTCACATTTGTTGCTTGGCAGGTACTAAGGAACTTGATAAATGTCATGAAAGAGGCAAACAATAGACTGTATCCTTTGTGTTCATTGTAGCAATGACCCCCATTCTAACAACACTTTTGGCAAGGTAAGAATTTAAATGTCCCATGAGATTCATATAAATAGAAATCTACCCACATTGTGCAAGACAAAATAAGTTAGACCATTTTCATGAGCATTTGTTACTTCTGCTCCACATGTCAGTGCCACAGTATCATGGAATACACTGTTTACCCATAGTCTTAATAGTTCTTATCTTTTCTTCATTGTATATTCATTTGAGAAAAATGATAAATGTTTACTTTTCTCCAAGTAAGGGGATTAAATGATGAGACAAAAATTAATGTCTCCTTGTTTTGACTTTAGCTAGACTTTTGGGAAAACTCAAGCCTTTTATTTGCCATCTAAACTTGTGCTAAGGAAAAGTGTAGCCTTTCTTTCTCATTAATACTTGTAACCATTCTTCATGCTAGTTCTTTTGATGTCTATAGCTTTTACAAAAATATCTCTGATTTTATTCCCTTCTCCAAGACAAAAGTTATCTACTTTAATGAAGTTTCTCAAGTAAACCTAAATCAAACAAATTTAAAAAAAAAAGATAAAGAAAGAATTTGGAGAAATCAAAGGGTGACAGGCAAGTAAGTTTTTTTATCTTCAGAATTAAAAACTCTTTAACACCTTAAATGGAAATTCAGTTAAATGGAAAGTGGTCATAAGAAGTGTGTCGTGGAATGGCATGTAAGAGAAATTTCAGACAGGATTTCCCCAGAGCAAATCTCCTTTTAGTTTATTTTTTTTATTAATCTACTTCTGGGAGTTTGATTTAGAAACATACTTCAATAAGATGAAAACATTAGCATATTAATGCCCTATTCTGTAATGCACAGTAGCAGTTAGTTCAGTAACCACATAAAATTTAAATATATACTCACTAAGCATCTATTTCTCTCTTGTTCAGTTGAGATAGAAACTTTTTATTAAAATCTGACGTGGAGTAAAAAAAGAAACCTAGAGAATAAAAGAAGCAAAATAGTGAATTTTGCTTTTCTTTTTTAAAGAAAAGCAAAGAACATGCTGGTGGATTGTATTATTTGCCATACAAATAATAAAAAAAGAAATAATTGTAAAACCAGCCAAGTTTTTAGAGATAGGAAAACCAGAAACAACTATAGAAAATAATCTTGATGGGAAGTGATCCATAAAGGAAAAAAAAAAAAATTGAAAGCCAAGTCTTTGTCTGAAAAGAGGAAACTAGCATTAAAGAAGAAACCAGGACGGTAGGATTCCAGCCAGCTGAAGTAGCTGCACGGATCCCATTTCTTTCTTCCAGTTCCACTGTTCAAAGGTATGTGTGTTGGGAGGGAAGAGAGACAAAGAATGAGATAGACTGTCAATCAATCTGCAATTAAATGACCCTTCTGTCATAGACACTAACGTGGAGAGAGGTATGCAGTGATAGGTTGTTGTTACTGCTACCACGGAGCTAACAATCTATTTAGGAAATTTATTCCTATACAAATAATATAATTTGAATCAGACTCTGAAGGCTCTTTCATGAGGTTCTTTGGGAGACTAGGAAAAGAAATAGTCCTGTTATTTCTTCTAGCATCTGACCTAGTGTCATTAGAGAAGGATTTAAGGAGAGGCTAAGAGATGAGCTAGACCCCTAAGAAAAATAGAACTTGAAGGCAGTCCAAGTTGGGGTGGACAAATAATGAGAAGAAGGATGAGACTCGAGAGATAGTGAATATGTCAGTTTGACTGGATAGAGTTATCTGGATGTCAGAAGAGGGATTAAAAAATGAAAGAACTAAGTTGCAATTGGGTCATGATATGTCTGATCAATCTGTATAGAGATGAAATTGATTAAAATTAAAAACAGCCTTCTATGTAGCCATCAAGATCAGTTATCATGTTCTATAACTCTGCTTCCTTACTGATGAGGAAAAATCAGCATCTTTCTGATTTCTTTTATGTCTGTATACTCGGATGAGGGAGCCTTTTACATCTAAAGGTGCCAAATCTTGAAAAACACCATTTGCGGGAGAATTGCTTGAACCTGGGAGGCAGAGGTTACAGTGAGCTGAGATCGTACCACCGCACTCCAGCCTGGGCCACAGTACAAGACTCCATCTCAAAAAAAAAAAAAAAAAAAAAAATGCCTTTGGTGTTTCTCCCAAATGAAATTTAACTGTGGCACAAACATCACACAAATTTAGAATGCTAAATAAACCTGTGTTCATGACAGCAAGGTAAGCCTCCTCCTTTGTAATGTACCCTTTCAGGTTGGCAAGATTATCAAAGAAGCTGCCGGGAAAAGCAATCTGAAGAGGGTGACCCTGGAGCTAGGAGGAAAGAGCCCTTGCATTGTGTTGGCTGATGCTGACTGTGAGTAGAAGCCACTTTGTTAACTTTTCATCCATCATTTCTGGTGTCGGATAATGCCAAAAGTGAACTTGAACTTCACACACACAAAAAAAGCATTTGCTTCTAACATCAAAGTGTAAGGAATTAGAAACCAGAATTACTCTTGAAAATCTCTTAGATCATCCTTAAGTAATAACACGTAGGGAATAGACACAATTTCCTCCTGGTTTAGCATAGATTGCTATTTCCTCAGCTGAACCCTAGGTGATGTCAACATTTTGCATTTAAGGGCTATGGTGTATTTAAAATTTCATACCTGTGATTGTTAGCATCTCATTGAGCTAAGGAGATACGCCAGAATGGGACTTAGATTGAGAACAACTGAGGAGATGGCAGTTTCACATTTGCCCTCTCCCTTCAGTCTGGGTCATATCCTCATTGAATGAAATGACCAGAAGTAAATTATACCTACTATTTAAGTATTTTTTCCTAGCAAGTAGAGTTGAGCTTATGCATATTAAACCTTACAAATATGATGTAACTCTGCTATATAATATTTTAGGTTCATTCTGATAATATTACCAAGTATTATCTCCTAATTATTTTCTAAGTAGAAGTCAATTCACAGAAATAGATGGTCAAACATTCTTCTGTTTCTTTCACAACTGCATTATCTGTTTGAGGCTGTAAATACAAATGTTTCATGGAATTAGCCTATGTTGCTGTTTTGATCTTAATTGAAATATTTTAGAACACTCTAACTTGTGAAATATTCTATAAAAATGACAAATTTCTAATTTTACCACGCCTGTATATAAACTGCTTCTGCTACAACTTAAGCAGATGTAATTAGTTCACAAAATAAATACCCAGTTGCTATAACATTGAATTGAATCTTTAGCATTTAGAAAATTAAAGTGCAAAGAAAATTTTATTCTTGTTTAGCGTATACTAATGAAGCAACCTATTTCTTCCTTTTAATGCACCTTTTATCACCTAAAATAAATAAGTTTATAGGTGCATATGAAATAAGATGATATACTTTAGATAGATTTTGAAAATGTCTTTGCTAGAATAAAATCATAGGGTGAGTGATTCTGAGTATTGGTGTTTTTTGTTGTTTTTTAGTTATTTTTGTTTTGTTTTGTTTTTCTTTCCCACAAAGATCACATTTTCTATTGAGTAGAGTATTTAAGAATCTTTTGAAATTATTTAATTCAATAGACATGTCAGTTTTCTTTTCTTATTATCTGTTTAAAACCTGGGGCCTGAAAGAAATAATCGCAGTCATGATCAAATCTACATTCTTGGTGATGTCCATATTAAAGTTGTAATAGTAACCACTGTTTTTTCAGATTCTGTATGTTGCTATTTTTTCCATAAATGGAGTATCAGAAAGATTAATTTGCCACCTGACTGGTTGGAGATGAACTATATTGAGCCCACCTATGTCTGACTATACAACTTATAATTTGCCATGTTGCCTCTGAGAAACACATAAAATATATAATTTTTAGAAAATATTTTTAGAAACTTTTTATAAAAAGAATTCTTAGAAAATTCTTTATTGTGAATGTCTTCTTTGCAGTGGACAATGCTGTTGAATTTGCACACCATGGGGTATTTTACCACCAGGGCCAGTGTTGTATAGCTGCATCCAGGCTTTTTGTGGAAGAATCCATTTATGATGAGTTTGTTCGAAGGAGTGTTGAGCGGGCTAAGAAGTATGTTCTTGGAAATCCTCTGACCCCAGGAGTGACTCAAGGCCCTCAGGTAAGCATAAAATAGAAAGGAGAGCATTTTCAGGTGACAGGAATAAAGTATCCTCTTTGGGCCTAGATTTTATTAAGATTACTTCCTATTTGCACATCTTCCTAGGTAACAATGCTGTGCCACTTTGGTGATGAAAAACAATCTCACTCCCGATGATCATGAGACTATCCTGTTTTTGAGTTGCCCAGTTTTCATGCCTAGAAACAGTTTAACAACAGTTTAACTCTCCATGCTGAGAGTTAAGGGCATGAGGAAAAATAACAAATGTTCTTGCTTTCCTCACTCTGCACACCTCTTGATTCCTATATACAGTTCTCTGTTCACTTTGAAGTTCTTACACCTTCCTGTCATTTCTTCCTCAATTCTTCATCTCCGTTGCCATCCCACAGTTATAAGCAGCTCACCCCTAAATCTGCAAGTCATCAGTTATTCTGACTCCCTAATGGCAGCATGAGTGTCCTAAAAGGTCCTGAGTTTCCTTTGTGGTAAACTTTTTATTTCAGTGTTAAAGCCCAATTATTCCCCTAGGGCACTCAGTTTTCATTGTAGACTTTATCAACAAATCAATAATTATCACTCTCTCTTATCCAAAGATCATCTTTCCCTCTTCCTTGCATAGTTCTCTGTTCATTGTTTAAGCTTCTGAATCTTTGGCTGTGAATTTCTTCCTGCCCTTTGGGGTCTTGTTCTAGAGTAGTGATTCTCATCTAGGGGCAATTTTGCTCCCCTCACCCAGGGGATATTTGGCGATGTCAAAGGACATTTTAAGTTGTGAGAATGGGTGGCTCTACAGGCATCTAGTGAGTAGAGGCCAGAGATGCTGCCAAACATCCTGCAAAGTACAGGACAGCCCCATGCCCCAGACCCAAAATGCCAACAGGGCTACTGCCGAGAAATCCTGCTCTGGAGTCTAGACATTAAATGTAGAGCCTCTATTCTTTTACACTAAAGGTTATACGCTGTTATGTGCTATTGATTTGAAACCCAACACTATTCTTGACTCATTCACTAAGCCAAAAGTAAATCCAAATAACTAAAAGTTAGTGAACGCTGCTATCAGCTAAAACTTGAGCTGGGTACCTGGTAATGCCAAAAAGAACAAGGAGGACTTGATCCCACACCCAGGGAGTTTACAGTCTAAGTTAAGTTGAACAGTCTTGGATTTTCCTGTTCATCTCAAGACATCCAAGTAGACAAATCTTAGAACTTGCGCAGTGCCACATATCGAAATCTAAAATCCCTAAAATAACTGACTAGTGAAGTAATGCTTTGTTTTATCTTAATCCCATTATGTTTTGTATTTGTCTTTGAGTTTAATGAGTACATAAAAGTAGTTGCCTTTTTTTCATATTTGGTATATGGATGCCAAGAGATATATTCAAATCAATTTTGACTTGGTCTCCCATTTCAGAAAGGATGGAATTCTAAGTTTTTTTCTGTGATTATTTCTCTCTCTAAACATCTATTTATCTAACTAAAAGTTATCTAACTTTTCTTATTTTATTGATGGATTGACAGATGAATGATAGATAGACCTGAAGAAAAAAGAGAATACTTAAGATACCTAATGCCTAATTGTTGGGCAGTAATTTCCTCCATTAGGACATCTTCACAATTCAACCAAAGACTCGAAAATTGAGCTGGAAGACCTCACTCTGTAGAAAGATGGACTTTTGAGTTACAGGCTGGATTTAAAATCTAACCTCCCTGAAACTATTGTCTTATGTGTAAAATGGGCATAGAAATCTCAGTTTTGAAGAATAATTCTGCAGTGCAATTGGATAATCTATAAAATGCATCCATCAAAGTGCTTGGTCCACATGCTCAAATGTCTAGTAAAATTACATGCTTCCATTTATACCTATGGTGATAATTATCATACAGATCAATGACTTCTATATCTACTCATTGCTTTTGTTGATACATGGTTTCTGAATAATTTGAGAATATGTAAGTGCTTTTTCCCAATTCATCATCTTTAACACATTAAGCCTAAGGAATCAAAGAATTTACCCAGTCAAACACATTAAAATGTCTCCTTTGAGACTGTTGCAATACCATGACCTACCTATTTTATTTCATAGACAAGCCCACAGGCCAATGGCTCATCATATGAAAGAGCCCCAGGTACATCCTAGCATTATTGAACAGTCCCTGGTGTCCAGAAAGAAGGTCAAGTTTATATATGGTCAATCAGATGGTTTCTGAAGCAGGACTGTATTGACGGTGAATCAAAATTAGCCAGACCAAACTGACCAGTCACTAAGTAGAGCTTAATTTTTGTTGGTAGTCCCAAGCTCCACCACAGTGTTCCTCAGTCTTTCCTGTGCCTGGGGATTCAGCAGAACTGAGGTGGGGCCAGAGAAGTATATTTGGCTACTAAGTTATGCCATAGCTGCTGGCTGTAGGATCACACTGTCAGTAGTGAGGCACCGAAATACAAAGGCCTGTGGTTTTATAAGTTAGTGGCCATCTAAGTTTTCCAACAAATAAGTCTTTTCAGTCCTTTTCTCCAGTATGTATGCAGAGACTGGATTGGCATTGGGTATTCACTGTGGTCACAGATAGGGAAACATGATGACTTGGGAAATATATCTTTAAATAAAAACCAAATATCATGATGTTGAGGGCCTAGTCAAATCAGTATGTGCCAATAAGACAGAAAGCGTTATGTGGAGGTACATGGACTCTTGACAGTTTATTGAGAAACTAGAATACCTTCCCCAGGAAGAATTTATCTAACCCCACCCCTTAGTCTGCTACAATTCAACCTATGCAGTAATTTAAATATTTCTTCTTAACACTACAATTTCCTTAATCTGCTGGAAATGAAGGAATGTTTTTCTTGTGGGATAATACATTAAATATTACACTGAAGGCCATTGAGCAACATTGTACCAAATATTATGCCAAATTTTAAAAAATAGTTTCTAGTTTCAAATAGTGCTTAATCTAGTAGATATGAGGGGTAGGCTGTATCCAGTTAGAAATAACTTTGTGGAAGCTTTTTCTTGGCTTTGGAAGAGAGAGAAGATTTGCAGAGTCAGAGAAGAGTAAGAGAAAGTGAAACACAAAACGTTGCATGTAGTGATGTTAAACCTGCAAGAGCTTCCACCCTCCAACCCATCTTAGCTTTTAGATCTCCTGTTTTTCCCCTAATCCCTAACCCCTGCTACACCTGAAACAGGCAGCCCTCACCAATGACTTGGAATCCAAGAGTCACGCAGTCATTTAATGTCGCAAAACAGAAATGGAGACAAAAATTACTCCCCCATTTCAGTGCTTGAAGGAGAGGTATGTGTTTTTGGTGTTCACAACTAGAACTCTGAACTCATTTATTTTCCTTATAAAAGTAGTGTTTAAATAAAGACCATTTAAGTTCTATAATACTTGGCATATATTTAGATGTGGCTCATTTAATGAAGCAGGATGGTGACATTGAGGACAGGCCAGAAATTGGAAGCAAACCTACTGACTACCCCAATGGGACTGGAACTGGGAAGGATGCCCAGACTATGGTCCCAGGGCATTGGACAGGTCAGAGGGGGTGGTTCAGAAATGGGGAGATCAAAAAGAGGCTCAGGAGTCTTCTAAGAAAAGTTTTAAAGCATCTGCTTCCCAACAGATCTAATTAAACCCAGTACCAAAGTTCTTTTTTTCTCCTTTCCCTCCTTTCATTTCAGCCAGGACAATAGTTTCCAGGTAAATGTATTTAGATTAACAGACATTTCTTCCAGAGTGAATAAATGACAGTTATGTAAAAGGTTTTTACGTGTTTGCAGTGCTGAATGCTTTTCCTATATAACTATAAAACAAATATTTAAATACAAATATCTATCTTCAAGGGATTTTTTTCCTAAAAAGTTATGAGAACAAACATATCCAAAGAATGAATCTGAGCCTTTGTTAGCTATTTTGATTCAATGTTTTGTTTAATTGCAATATTTTAGCATTTTGAAGCCCTTGTTAACACGCCCTGAAATGTGTTATCTTTACAAGTGACTACATTTTTTTCTTTTCATGTGGTACTTTTCAAATAGATTGACAAGGAACAATATGACAAAATACTTGACCTCATTGAGAGTGGGAAGAAAGAAGGGGCCAAACTGGAATGTGGAGGAGGCCCGTGGGGGAATAAAGGCTACTTTGTCCAGCCCACGGTGTTCTCTAATGTTACGGATGAGATGCGCATTGCCAAAGAGGAGGTAAATGGTTTCATTCTGTTCTGTTCTTTTTGTTGCCATGGTTTGTCTGTATGTGCGTATACAAGTGTCCCTTTAAAATTCCCAGCTCTTTCCAACATCTTTCTCTGTAAATTTACTGTTGATTTCTGTTATTGATAGAGGTTTAAGTTATTTGTGATGGAGACTGAAAAATAGGGATCCATGGGGCCAGCCACAAATGTCCAGCCACATGATCTGATGCTTAATAATTCTTAGGTGCTGCCATCACAGCTTTAAAGGAAAGGAAAAGAATCCTGTCATTTGCAGCAACAACCTGAAAAATGTTATACTCCATGAAATATGACAGGCACAAAAAGACAAATACTGCATGATCTACTTACATGTGGGATCTCAAAGACTAGAACTCACAGAAGCAGAGATTGGAATGGTGGTTACCAAAGGCTTGGGGCAGTCGAGGATGAGGGTTGGGAAATGTTGGTCAAAGGAATCAAAATTTAAATTAGGAGGAATAAGTTCAAGAGATCTATTGTAAATATCCTGACTGTAGTTAATAACAATGTGTTGTATACTTGAATATTGCTAAGAGAGTCAATTTTAAGTGTTCTCACCACAAGAGGTAAATATGTAGGTTCTACTTTCTGATTCCATGTTTGCCCTAGGCCTTTTTCTACATAACAGCCATCCACGTATTTGAAAACAGCATTCATCCCCTCCATCACTTCCACCTTCTATGTGCTCTTGGTCCTATTTATTTCAGCTGTTTGACATTCTAATTTTGTATATTGTAGTTAGATGTTTGGTGAGCGTATATGTGTGTGTGTATATATAATGTATATCTACATTATAAATATTCTCACCAAGTATTTAACTACAGTATTCAAAATTAGAAAAAAAAATTGAGCTGTCATTCTTAAATTTTCAATTAAAAAAATGTATTGTGTTCCTATAATATATTAATATATAGAAGAACAGCTAGCTTGCTACTTCAGAGTAGGAGCCTGGAGCTATGTGCTGGGTTCAGTTAAAATTGTGTAAAATATGAACCCATTTATTAGGGTAGCTGCTGTGTATCTGGGTCCCAGCTTCAAATATGATTAGATTTATAACATTAAGATTTGCACTCAACCTCTATTGAACCATAGCCCCTCCCTTCTAACATTTAAATCAGTGGTGAACACCAGAAAACCATTTGTCATTTCTGATTTTTGTCTCCCTTCATTCACATTTCCCAGAAAATTCTGGTAATTTCAGAGGAGTCTTTATTTGATCTTAATAAACATTTTATTGAAATATAGGAGTTTAATTTTAAAGAGAAAATCTCATTGATTTTCTTCTATCTGAGGCTGAGATACAGGGTGAATTTAGTTCTGGCTGCAGTAACCAGAGAGTTAGTGAAAGCAAAAGAGTAGTTTAGGATAGAATAAGCAAATTGTGATTTTTGTTTTCTGTCCTGCAATTATAGCCATTACCAATGAACTCATACTTTAATTAAAATAGGATGGCTTAGAATGTATAAGCTCTTGCAGTAATGAATGATTCTGTTTGATATATTTAAGTTGCCTAAGATTTTGCTACAGAGTAGAACAAAAGGTCATGATGTCTTATCTAACTTGGCTAATTATGGAAAGATCTGAGTACAGTAGAATAGTTAATATTTTACCAATGGCATACCAGTATTTAAAACATTATTATTATATCAATCATTGCCTATTCGTTTATCCAGTAGATTATCATTACCTATTCATTTATCCAGTAGTTTGCTTTGTGGGGCTTATCATTATATTTAATGACCTGGAAGATAAGAAAAACTAGAGAGTAAATTTAAAATATTCCCAAGTGAAAAAGAAATTCTGAAGTTAATGATTTGTTGCACAATCAAAAGTTCTCAAACACTTAATTCCAACATCTAGAAAATTAATATTGCCTTAATTATTTGTACCCTATCTTCTTCCAAAGAGAATTTAACACTTGACCATGTTTTTACCCACCATTTCTGCAGTTACCTATTTGGATTCTCACATAAAGATTTGAGATGAGAAGCAAAATAGTATATAGGAAAAAAATCTACAGTATCATTTAAAATATTTTGTTTTAACCTGTTATTTTTACTTATTTATTTCTGTGGTATAGATATTTGGACCAGTGCAGCAAATCATGAAGTTTAAATCTTTAGATGACGTGATCAAAAGAGCAAACAATACTTTCTATGGCTTATCAGCTGGAATCTTTACCAAAGACATTGATAAAGCCATAACAATTTCCTCTGCTCTGCAGGCAGGAACAGTGTGGTAAGTCCAATCTAAGTAATACAGCCTTTTCAGTAATAACGACATTAACAGATTACCTTGAACCTTTTTGGACTGGATTTTTCATTTGGAATTGCCTATCCTGTTAGAAAAGCAGTTGCTGCCTTGAAAAACAAACAAAAGGTCAGGTGTGGGGGCTCACACCTGTAATTCCAGCACTTTAGGAGGCTGAGGTGGGTGGTTCACCTGAGGTCCAGAGTTTGAGATCAGCCTGGCCAACATAGTGAAACCTCATCCCTACTTAAAATACAAAAATTAGCTGGGTGTGGTGGCAGATGCCTGTGATTCCAGTTACTGGAGAGGCTGATGCAGAAGAATCACTTGAGCCCCGAGGCAGAGGTTACAGTGAGCCTAGATCACACCATTGTACTTTAGCCTGGGCAACAAGAGTGAAACTCTGTCTTAAAAAAAAAAAAAAAGACAAACAAAAAAAGCTACTACATTGGAAGAACTTTGGAAGGATATTATTTTCTTTAACTTTATTTAGACTCTTGAAAGATTATTAGACTCTTGAAAGATTATTAGACTCTTGAAGGATTATTAGAGAACATTGAAGTTACTTAAAAATATATTGAGTTTTGAAGATCCCCTCTCTCTCGTTTTTGACCTAGTTTACGTCTCTTATTTTTATACTTTGAGAGGATATAAACATTAAGTCTGTGTCTCTCAAACTGTTGCATTCTATACACAACCATCATCTCTAGACTATGTCTTGGTTCACTTTGGTCCCATTAGCCTCATTTTAGTCCCTCAGTCCTGGCAACTGCCCAAGATTATTTTCCTTCCCACCACTAAGCCACATCTAGATCAGTCCTATACAGTATTCTTTTTTCGGTTGTTTGTTTTTGAGATGGAGTCTCACTCTGTCGCCCAGGCTAGAGTGCAATGGTGCGATCTTGGGTCACTGCAACCTCTACCTCCTGGGTTCAAGTGATTATCCTGCCTCAGCCTCCCAAGTAGCTGGGACTACAGGGCATGCACCACCAAGCTCAGCTAATCTTTTTTGTTTGTTTGTTTCAGTAGAGACGGTGTTTCACCATGTTAGTCAGGCTGGTCTCGAACTCCTGACCACAAATGATCTGCCTGCCTTGGCATCCCAAAGTGCTGGGATTACAGGCATAAGCCACCATGCCAGCCTGGACCTATACAATATTCTAAAGCAGTGGTTGTCCACTCTGGCTGTCCATTAGAATCATATCTCGGGGGCTTTAAAATTGTATAAACTGATTTGGGGCAGGCACATGCCTGTAATTCCACCTACTCAGGAGGCTGAGGCAGGAGAATCACCTGAACCCGGGAGGCAGAGGTTGCAGTGATCTGAGATCATGCCACTGCACTCCAGCCTGGGTGATAGAGCAAGACTCTGTCTCAAAAAAAAAAAAAAATTTTTTTTTTCTCTTGTGTGTAATGAGAATCTTGTAAGTAATTAGATTTTGCTAACTTTGGCCACTAGGAAATTTAGAGCTAAACAGATTGTTGATGATCTGCAAAGCTGCATTCTAATTTTCCCCATCTTGATCTTCTGTTGTAATTTTTTATACTATTCTAATTACTCCCATTCATGTAATTATATTTGTTTATATAAGAATCTTTAAACACTTTATTAAATATGACAGGGAATAAATAATAATTAAAACCAACTCCTGCCAAGGCCTCTGTTTAGGCAATTTATTTAACCAATTAATGGGAAAAAATTAACTGAGTAATATAATATTACAAAATTGATTCTAGCCTGTTAAGTACAGAAACATGAAGAGAATTATAAGCTGATCCCTATACAGGCAGTTATGAACACCCATCCCACAAATTCTAGCCTCTAGCAAATCATATCCTTCCTCCTACAGCATAGTGACTATTCTATCTTTAATAGATTCAAACCACTGCTTCTCAGGGACTCCATGTACTACCAAAATGGCTATCCACATATGTAATTGTACTGTTCTATTTGTTTCTAGGTAGTGTGTAGCCATATATGTCTGCATTCTAATTTATAGTGCTGCTTTTTTTTAATCACAATAAGTATGTTATATTAAAATTAATGGAGTTTGTAAGGAGCTTTTTAAATTTCTAAAATTGCCAAAAAGGAGGGTCTTTTTTCACATATTAAGTATTGTCCATAATGCACTTCTTTTTCTTTTCAGGGTGAATTGCTATGGTGTGGTATCTGCCCAGTGCCCCTTTGGTGGATTCAAGATGTCTGGAAATGGACGAGAACTGTAAGATTAATGTTCTATTCAGATAAATATTTATTTTAATGAAAATGATTTTTATTCCCAGGGAATTAACTCATAGTTTAAATAAAACCTACCTTTGTAATTTCCTGGAGATTCATAGCACCAACTAGCTTATTAAATGTTGGATGTACTCCATAAGAGCAAAAGGTGATTGCAGAAGGGCAGCATAATTTACTAAGTTCCCACTATATATTAGGGACTAAATTAAGCAATTTACATTGGTGATTGCAATATTGCTTGCTTTTAGAATTGCTCGCTAATTATATGAATGTAATAATCCATTTGGGAAACATTTCCAGAAAACAGGTAGAAACTATGAATTGGTGATTATAAGAAAGGCACAAATATAAACACTCTAGTTATTTGAATAAACCTTTTAAATAAGCAAATTAGGTCACTTATGTAAAGGAAATTTCAGGGTAAGAGGAATGATTCCCACTTGTTGAGATATTATTAATGTAGACTTTAAAATTTTTACTTGCCATAATGAGTTATTTTTAGTATTAAAATTTAAACCTAAAAGGAAATTTGACTGAGGAAAACATGTTCTATAGTAGTGACCAGATTGAGAATATTTATATATAAATGCATTCATGAAATTTCAATTGCTTTTGAAACCAGATATATAGACTTTTTAAGTGTGTACATATATATGTAAACACAGAAAGTAGTGGCAATATGCTTAGTTGATTTCATTTAAACAATTTTAGTCATTTTATTTCTTAAAACATTTTTACATTATTAATAAATGTAAACATTTATGAAGAAAAAAGAAATACAAACCTTATAGTAGCAAAGATAGTAAACTTCCTCATTTTGTAATTAGCAAGTGAAAATGAGTCTTTCTCAATTTCTGAATGCATTAAATAGTTGTGTACTATAATGAATCAGCAAAATTACAAGGAAACAAATATCTTTGGGGAGTCAGTGGAATGGGAGAATTATAAAATGACCAGTCTACTTTCTTAATATGCATTCAGTAAGCACTTGCTATGTGTAAGGTCCTAGGAACCCCAGAAACATGACACTATGTTCCATCCTCTACATAATTGTGGTGGCAGGAGAAATATGTAAAAAGACATGCAAAATAACCTACATACACTATGAAATAAGTAGCAGTACAGTGGGACTCCATATCCCACGGAGGTAGAGAAGCAATTAACGTACAGAGCAAAGTATTGGAGAAAATCTAGACAGTACCAGAGTATAAGAGTCAGGATGGCATCTCTCTAACCATCACTATTTTC
>NW_022436964.1:12055141-12065618 GCF_009761245.1 Sapajus apella
TTTTTTTTTTTTTTTTTTTTTTTTTTTTTTTTTTTTTTTTTGAGACAGTTTCGCTCTTATTACCCAGGCTGGAGTGCAATGGCGCGATCTCGGCTCACCGCAACCTCTGTCTCCTGGGTTCAGGCAATTCTCCTGCCTCAGCCCCCTGAGTCGCTGGGATTACAGGCATGCGCCACCATGCCCAGCTAATTTTTTTCTGTATTTTTAGTAGAGATGGGGTTTCACCATGTTGACCAGGATGGTCTCGATCTCTTGACCTCGTGATCCACCCGCCTCGGCCTCCCAATGTGCTGGGATTACAGGCTTGAGCCACCGTGCCCGGCCTGTATTTTTTTTTCTTACTTCGAAATTCAACTTAAGAATGCTAAGGTTATTAACAGTCTACCTGAAGCCAAATTTGGGGAACTTAATAAACAAGTCACTGGCTGCAAGATGTTCCAAGAGAATTCAGGCAATAACCTGAAATATATACTCAGGCGATAACCTCAAATGACTCTCAAGAGTTAAATTACAATTTTTCCTAAACATAGAAAGACAGAATTGATCAGTTGAGAACAAAGTCCTCAAAGAGCCAAAAATGGTATTATGCGGACCTCAATGTGTTTTGTGATGATACAGAGGATGCAAACCTTGATTTTTGCATCTCTGATCATATTGTTGGCCCTGGAATCAGTTAAAAGACAGAAATTTCTCCCTTTGTGTAATTGTACTCAGTTCACTTAGGTTAACATAGGTCCTTTAAGACTTTGCTAGTATGCCAGTTTAGACTTAATTGGCTCTCGACACCTCACACAATATTTTTCCCCCTGTCCTACAGAAAAGGGGAGCAAGGAAGTATAAACGAATAGTCATATAGTGAGAACACAAATGAACTTTTTTTCTTTGACATTTACCAGACCTGTTCACCAAACAATTCTTCTGTGCCTGCTTAATTAGTGCCAGTCTCTATCTTGGATACAGAGAGGAAATCAGATGTAATGTACCTTACTAGTGCCTTTCTTTTTAAATACAGTGTGGACCCTGGACAAGAAGTATGGGTTGGTATCATTTGCAAGTTTATTAGCAATGCCAACTCAGGATTCACTTGAGACCTACTAAATCAGAATCGGTATATGAATAAAGTCCCAGGTGATTTGTACATTGAAGATTTTAGAAGTTACACAAACAGTAACTCAAAGACTTAGTAAGATGGAGAGAAATGCAAAGAGATGTTTGGAGCTTATGTCTTAGATATAGTATAGGCATAGGAATCCTAAAGAGCAGGACAAATTTCAGTCTGAATATGGCAGAATCATGCTTATCACTCCCCTGAGAGTTTCAAGTGCCTAAGTGACCCAAAGTACAATGGAAAGCCTGTTGGTGAAAGTTGACTGATCTAACTCTGAGATAAAATACTTATTAAAATATTATCTTTTAATGGATTTCAGACAACTGAGGCTAAGCCCTTTAATTACTTTAAGGAACATGCTCAGTGAAGCTTTTAAAAGGTATTTTCAAAAGCTTAATTGCCCAAGAAAATAATCAGTGTAAGAGTATTAGGTTACCCAGCAGAAAATGATGTCTTCTACATACCTGTCTACATCACAAGAAGGGAGGGGTAAAAAGGGATCAAGATCTTATTCCTCAGTAAGCCTACATGTGCATGAGCGTTATGATTTTAAGACTACTCTTATATACATGTAATTTGAGCCTCTCGTCAAAACAATATAGAGAATAACTGAGCCCAGTCTTTTTAGTCATCTCTTCAACAAGGGGTAAATCATAGTCAGTTTCTAAAACTGGTGGGAGGTCCCCATAAACCTGATAACAAGGTCCCAGAGTCTAAACTGATTGACTTGGGTTAATTCCTGATCATTTGGGTTGAACATAAGAGTTACACAAGCAAATGTTAGGGGATAGAGGAGGTTGTATAAAAAAGAAAAACCAACAACTGCAAAAAGCCCAAGAGCCTGAATTTAGACCAATCCTTCCTCTTCCTCCTCTTAAAACAATTTAAAAAAATACTTTAAACCACAAAGGTCGGGTTTTTGTTTTGCCAGGAATCAAAAGATTTTGCTAAAACTAAGGCTGCAAAATATTTTGTTTCAGGCATATTAGGGCCCCTTAGATGAAAAATGAAACCATGATCAATTTCTATCTCCTTACCACTTCTATGACAATCGCACATGGTAAATACAAGCTCTACTCTAGCACTGCAGTAAAACTGTCAACTAGATTTAGAGCTTGGAGTGATCATATAGTACTACTTCTCCTCTTGTCCTATGTACATCTTACTTAAATTTAAACTATAAATGACAAAATTCTTATTGGGTTGATTTGTGTTTTGAGTAGTTTTAGAGCTTTTTGTTTTCATTTTCCCAAGATGATCTTGTTGCATCTGCTGTTAGAGTTTTTCAACTGACAGTACATGATTATCTAAAATGAAAGTTTTAAAGAAAATTTTCTCCACAAGGGAATCTGTGTAAGACCAGAAATCTTATGATTCGCTAGCTACTATAGGAAACGCTCTGTACACAGGAAATATTTTCCATTGTCCCTGGCCAGTAAAACAAGATAAAACTTGTACCAAACATGAACTACGATATATTTACACTGCTGTGCTAAATGGTGTTTGTGGGTATTTTTTTCCTTCTCTCTAGGGGAGAGTACGGTTTCCATGAATACACAGAGGTCAAAACAGTCACAGTGAAAATCTCTCAGAAGAACTCATAAAGAAAACACAAGAGTGGAGAGAAACTCTTCAATAGCTAAGCTTCTCCTACAGTCACTAATATAGTAGATTTTAAAGATAAACTTCTTCTTTTCTTGATTTCTTAAAAGCTAAATTATATTAGTATTAATACTACCCATAGAAAACTTGATTTGTAGCTTGTTCTGAAAGAATTATTTGCTTTCTGAAATGTGATCCCCAAATCCTACCTAAACAAAAAAGACAAATTTGGATGTATGATCTCTCTAGCTTTGTCAAAGTTATGTGATTTTCTTTGTAGCTACCTTTCCAGGATAATCATTTTATAGAAAGGGAACAGGTGCATTTAGCTTCTTTCCCTTAGTGACTCCTTGAAGTACTTAACATACATATTAACTGCAGAGTAATTGCTCTGTTCCCAGTAGTTACAAAGTCCTTCCAGTGTTTTGAAAGCTTTCCTAGGATGTAATGTCTGCTTGTCAAATGAAATAATCCCTGTAATATGTAGCTGTAAACTGAACATAAAGCTTAATAAAAACAACCTTGCATGATTCTTGTTACTTGAATTTTTTTTAAATACAAGTTTTGGTTACAGTGATTTCTTCTTGTTGTCACTTAAAAACAGTATTAAACTGAGCATAAAGTAAATTAGACATTTGCAAGTAAAAGTCTAATCTACCCATTCTCAAATGGGTAAAGAAACATGTTTTATTTTCCAGAAGAATTCTTGAAATCAACAGATTTCATTTGAAATACATGGCCTCATTCCTTCAGTAAGCAATTATTGAGTTCCTACAAAGTTTGGGGTATGTGTTTAAGTGTTGTAAAAAAAAAATAGGTGAATAATGAATTGCCTATTATCTGAGGCTCTTTAATTTAGTGATTGATAAGGACACAATCCCTACCCCACAAAAAGGAGGGGTCGTTAAAAAAAATGAAGATTTTAGAAACTTGCAGTGACTTGAGGAAGAGGTCATTAAGGGAATCGGGAATGGCCTCGTAGGAAATTTGATGGAACAGAAACCTTAATGATGAGCAAATTTGCAATGAAAAAGGAAAGAGGATCTACAAAATGTATTGGGACATGTTGCATTGAAAAAACATTTGGAAAAATTCTATACAACATATTTTCCCCTCTTGAAATTTCAAATTGTACATCAGCAGCATATGATAAGTTCTGAGAAGTCCTGCAATCTTTTTAGTTTTAATAGAGCCTTTTTTTTCCCAAATTAGCAGATACCTTGCCTTCCCTCCCTCACTCCTCAGTTACCACCAATTAGCATTAAGAAACCCATGTTAGACTGAATACAGTGGCTCACTCCTGTAATCCCAGCACTTTGGGAGGCCACAGCAAGTAGATCACTTGAGCCCATGAGTTTGAAACCAGCCTGGGCAACAGGGGCAAAAACCCATCTAAACACACACACACACACACGCACGCACGCACGCACAGGAGCACATACCTGTGGTCCAGCTACTTGGGAGGCTGAAGTAGGAGGATGGCTTGAGTCCAGGAGGTCGAGGCTGCAGTGAGCCATGATCATACCACTGCACTCTAGCCTGCGTGACAATGGGACTCTCTAAAAAAAAAAGGAAAAAAAAGACACCCTAGTTATCCTATGTGATGAGGGAACACTTAGAGTTCTAAGGAGAGATGGGACTCAAAATAGAGGAGCTGAAAAAAATGTCCTCTGCATCAAACTCCACCAAGCTTACACATTTGCCCCTCATAACAAAGAGTTGCTGCTTGTGTTCTCATTTTTCTGTTGTATACAGAAAATGAGTTATATACACGAAATAACTTAGGCCCAAATGAAGTGAACATTTGTAACTATACACATTCTAAAATTTTCTTATTTTAGCAACTTCTTAGAATAACATTTTTTCAGATTTTATGTAAGTTTATCATTTTACATTAACAGACACTTCAGTGCCTCTGTTATTAGGAAACTCCTAGCTGCTGCAGTCAAGTGCAACAATATAAGAACAAAGGAAGTTCATTGGCTTCTTATATAGGAAATAATTTAACACCCATTTCCAGAGTTTCTCAAACTTATGTTGGCCTATAAAATTCGCAATTTGGACTACCTCATAAAATTTGGGACATATTTACCCTTTTGAAAGCTGAAGAAACCAATGTCTTGGGGAGAACTGAAAGGCCTTTGGACAACGAGAAGGAAAACTATCCAAACACAGAAGGAGTTGTGTTTTCCTAAAGCCAGACAGTGTCTACATTTTAAAAGATGTGTTTAAAAACAAGTGTAAATAAATTAATAGGTAGACAAGTTAATATTGTAATGGCATCCAACCAGAACATTTTTAAATGTGTAACAAAGAAGGCTGAGGACAGAACAAGACAAAAGCCAGAAGCAAGTTTAAATATTTGAAAATTAAATCTTCGTTGTATAAATAAGACATTACAGGATTAAACAGAAAATATCTGTTTTATATTGGCTGGTTCTGAGCCTCTAGACATTATTTGTATTATATTTCATTATTTGTATTAAAGCCATACTGTTAGTAATTCTTAAAACCTTGAAAAGTTAAAAGGTATCTTATCAGGTCATGTGCTACAGGAATTCCGGTAAGAAATTTCATCTTGAAAAATTCAGTTTTGCAGTCATAACTATGATCTCATTGTCCTCAATGTCCAAATGATAGTTGGGTATTCCTGGAGATGAAAATACTCTAAGTGACATAAGTTGGAATTTCACTTTTCAGGCAGACAATGTCAGGTATCAGATACTCATTCACGAATATCTAATCTAGTTGAGTTTTCTTCTTTTTTTTTTTTTTTTTGGTCTTCTTCTGTTGTTATTTTCTAAGGGTATGTACTTCTGGCTTCGTTAGATACACACGTCTGGCTTTATTTTGAAACAGCCAAGAAGAAATGGAGGGCAGGGTAAACGTTTTTCTTAAATTCTTGTGAACCAACCCAGAAAGTAGAGAATTTTAGCCATTTCTTCACAGAATTCAGGAGATAGCATTGAACTCAAAACACTGTTTCTCTGGGTAATGCATGTAATGTTTTGAGTGTCTAATTTCACTTGAACATTTAGAAGTGCAATTCTACAAATGTACCATCAGCTAAACACTAAGCTCTCCTGGCTTTTTCAGAGAATGCCACATGACCAGGTTACATTTTCACATGAAATACGTTTCCTATTAGAGTTTCATTTACTGATTTATCCTGGGATTTTTTTTAATTTTTATTTTAAGTTCCAAGATACATGTGCAGAACGTGAAATACCATTTGACGCAACAATCCCATTACTGGGTATATACCCAAAGGAATATAAATCATTCTATTATAAAGATACATGCACACGTATATCCACTGCATTACTATTCACAATAGTAAAGACATTGAGTCAACCCAACTGCTCATCAATGATAGACTAGGTTAAAAAAAAAAATGTTACACATACACCATAGAATACTATGCAGCCATAAAAAGGAACAAGATCATGTCCTTTGCAAGGAAATGGATGGAGTTGGAAGCCATTATTCTCAGCAAACTAACAAAAAAACCAGAATACCTTGAGATTTTTTAACATTCTCTGGAGATGTGTTTGAGCTTTTCCAGTCTGATGAAATCATATATGGAAAGGGAATCTGAAGATGATAACTAAATTTTCTAGATACCAAGATTTACTTACTGCCAGGAATGTGGGAAAGCTTTCTGTTGTAGGACACAAGGACTGTGGCTTCCTGGAGGATATCCTGAGTCAAGACACAAATGCCCACATAAGAAGCAAGGAAAGATCTAAAATCGACACCCTATCATCAAAATTGAAAGAGCTAGAGGAGCAAGATCAAAAAAAACTCAAAACCTAGCAGAAGACAAGAAATTACTAAGATCAGAGCAGAACCGAAGGAGATAGAGACACAAAAAACCCTTCAAAAAAAAAATCAATAAATCCCAGAGCTGGTTTTTCAAAAAGATCAACAAAATAGACAAACCACTAGCCAGATTAATAAAAAAGAAAAGAGAGAATAACCAAATTGATGCAATAAAAAATGATCAAGGGGATATCACCACAGATTCCACATAAATTCAAACCATCATCAGAGATTATTACAAACAATGCTATGCACATAAACTAGTAAACCTGGAAGAAATGGATAAATTCCTGGACACTTGCCTCCTCACAAGTCTAAACCAGGAAGAAGTCAAAACCCTGAATAGACCAATAACAAGGTCTGAAGTTGAGGCAGCAATTAAGAGCCTACCACCCAAAAAAAGCCCAGGTCCAGATTGGTTCACAGCCAAATTCTACCAGACATACAAAGAGGAGCTGGTACCATTCCTTCTGAAACTATTCCAAACAATCCAAAAAGAGGTAATCCTTCCCAAATCATTTTATGAGACCAACATCTTCCTGATACCAAAACCTGACAGAGACTCAGCAAGAAAAGAAAACTTCAGGCCAATATCCATGACGAACATAGATGCAAAAATCTTCAATAAAATACTGGCAAACCGATTGCAACGGCACATCAAAAAGCTTATCCACCATGATCAAGTAGGCTTTATCCCGGGGATGCAAGGCTGGTTCAACATAAGCAAGTCTATAAACGTAATTCACCACATAAACAGAACCAAAAACAAAAACCACATGATTATCTCAACTGATGCAGAGAAGGCCTTTGACAAAATTCAACAGCCCTTTAATGCTAAAAACCCTCAATAAACTAGATATTGATGAAACGTATCTCAAAATAATAAAAGCTATTTAATGACAAACCAACAGCCAATATCATACTGAATGGGCAAAAACTGGAAGCATTCCCTTTGAAATCTGGCACTAGACAAGGATGCCCTCTCTCACCACTCCTATTCAATATAGTATTGGAAGTTCTAGCCAGAGCAATCAGGCAAGGAAAAGAAAAAACGGGTATTCAAATAGGAAAGGAGGAAGTCAAATTGTCTCTATTTGCAGATGACAGGATTGTATATCTAGAAGACCCCATCATCTCAGCCCAAAATCTCCTGAAACAGTTGATAAGCAACTTCAGCAAAGTCTCAGGATACAAAATCAATGTGCAAAAATCACAAGCATTCCTATACACCAATAACAGATGTAAAGAGAGCCAAATCAAGAACAAACTGCCATTCACAATTGCTACAAAGAGAATAAAATCCCTAGGAATACAACTAACAAAGGATGTAAAGGACCTCTTCAAGGAGAACTACAAACCACTGCTCAACGAAATAAGAGAAGATACAAACAGATGAAGAAACATTCCATGTTCATGGTTAGGAAGAATCAATATCATGAAAATGGCCATACTGCCCAAAATAATTTACAGACTCAACACTATCCCCATCAAGCTACCAATGACCTTCTTCGCAGAACTGGAAAAAATCACCTTAAACTTCATATGGAACCAAAAGAGAGCCCGCATAGCCAAGTCAGTTCTAAGCAAAAAGAACAAAGCTGAAGGCATCACACTACTGGACTTCAAACTATACTACGAGGCTACAGTAATCAAAACAGCATGGTACTGGTACCAAAACAGAGATATAGACCAATGGAATAGAACAGAGGCCTTGGAGGCAACACCACGCATCTACAACCATCTGATCTTTGACAAACCTGAAAAAAAAACAAGCAATGGGGAAAGGAGTCCCTGTTTAATAAATGGTGTTGGGAAAACTGGCTAGCCATGTGCAAAAAGCAGAAACTGGACCCCTTCCTGACACCTTACACTAAAATTAACTCCAGATGGATTAAAGACTTAAACATAAGACCTAACACCATAAAAATCCTAGAAGAAAACCTAGGCAAAACCATTCAGGACATAGGCATAGGCAAGGACTTCATGACCGAAACACTAAAAGCATTGGCAACAAAAGCCAAAATAGACAAATAGGACCTAATCAAACTCCACAGCTTCTGCACAGCAAAAGAAACAGTCATTAGAGTGAATCGGCAACCAACAGAATGGGAAAAAATTTTGCAATCTACCCATCTGACAAAGGGCTGATATCTATAATCCACAAAGAACTAAAACAGATTTACAAGAAAAGAACAAACAAGCCCATTCAAAAGTGGGTGAAGGATATGAAGACACTTTACAAAAGAAGACATACATGAGGCCAACAAACATATGAAAAAATGCTCATTATCATTGGTCATTAGAGAAATGCAAATCAAAACCACATTGAGATACCATCTCACATTAGTTAGAATGGCGATCATTAAAAAATCTGGAGACAACAGATGCTGGAGAGGATGTGGAGATATAGGAACACGTTTATTCTGTTGGTGGGAGTGTAAATTAGTTCAACCGTTGTGGAAGACAGTGTGGTGATTCTTCAAGGACCTAGAAATAGAAATTCCATTTGACCCAGCAATCCCATTACTGGGTATATATCCAAAGGATTATAAATCGTTCTACTATAAGGACACATGCACACGAATGTTCATTGCAGCACTGTTTACAGTAGCAAAGACCTGGAACCAACCCAAATGCCCATCGATGATAGACTGGACAGGGAAAATGTGGCACATATATACCATGGAATATTATGCAGACATCAAAAATGATAAGTTCATGTCCTTTGTAGGGACATGGATGAACCTAGAAACCATCATTCTCAGCAAACTGACACAAGAACAGAAAATCAAACACCGCATGTTCTCACTAATGCAGTGGGTGTTGGACAATGAGAACACATGGACACAGGGAGGGGAGCATCATACCCTGGGATCTGTCAGGGGGAAATAGGGGAGGGACAGCAGTGGGTGGGGAGTCAGGGAGAGATAGCATGAGGAGAAATGCCAGATATTGGTGATGGGGAGGAAGGCAGCAAATCACACTGCCATGTGTGTACCTATGCAACAATTTTGCATATTCTTCACATGTACCCCAAAACCTAAAATGCAATTAAAAAAAAAAAAAAGACACGAGTGAGAGAAAACACTTTCCATTCTGATATTCTGTGGAAGAGCAGAGGTGGTCTTTCTCAGAAGACCAAACCACAGAAATCTCTGGGAGGGCTTGAGACAAGTCAAAATCATGTCTCTTAATTGGCCCTTAAATTCTGGGTGATGGTTTTATCCCAGAGAAAAATAGTCTCATTCATAAACATCTAGGTTAATTCCCAATTTCCTACAAAGTCAAGTTTATCACTCAATGAAAATACCAAAGGAATAAATGCTTTTTGAACATTTACTTTAGTGCTGGCTGGGCACTAAAGTGCCCATGTAATCCCAGCACTTTGGGAGGCTGAGGCAGCTGGATCCTTTAAGTCCAGGAGTTTGAGACCAGCCTGGGGAACATGGTGAAAACCCTTCTCTACAAAAAAATATAAAAAATTAGCCATGTGTGGTGTCATGCACCTGTAGTCCCAGCTACTGAGGAGGCTAAGGTGGGAAGATTACCTGAGCCTGAGAGTTTGAGACTGCAGTGAGTGGCGATGGCACCACTACATTCCAGCCTGGGTGACAGAGTGAAACCCTATCTCAAAAAAAAAGAAGGAAAGAAAGGAAAGAAAAAGAAAATACTTTAATGCATGTGCTGAATAATTTCACAAGAATTTATTTTTTTTTGAATGGACATCTCTGAGTTTTATGGACATGTTCAGCCGCCATAGTGCTATGCTGAAGTATTTCACCAGTGTTTTAGGATTGTGTTTGCTTTTTGCCAAATCACTTATGTAAAGATTCATCAGGTCTAGAAAACTTACACTATGAAAAACACAAAAACTGATTTAGGCAGGCAACTAATTTTCCTTTAACATTTTTTTTTTTTTTTTTTTTTTTTTTTTTTTTTTTTTTT
>NW_022436964.1:12065718-12213212 GCF_009761245.1 Sapajus apella
GCCACCATGCCCAGCTAATTTTTTGTAGTTTTAGTAGAGACGGGGTTTCACCGTGTTGACCAGGATGATCTTGATCTCTTGACCTTGTGATCCACCCGCCTCGGCCTCCCAAAGTGCTGGGATTACAGGCTTGAGCCACCGTGCCCGGCCAACATTTTTTTTTTTTTAATATTTTCAAACATTTAGAGGAGGTGCTACAGCAATGCCAAAAACTCTCGAGAACTGTCCCTTGTTCCTTATTTTTAAATATTTTTCTTTCTTGACATTATCATTCTTATTCTTTTTTTTAATGAGACAAACTTGAGAATAATTTTTAGACATCATGTCCTTGTACCCCAAAATCCTTCAATCAAGTCATTCATAAAACCAAAGCACAATTATCTAATTCAGGAAATTTAACATTAACAAAATGCTAGTATCTAATACAAGATCTAATTAAAATTTTCTCAAATTGTTCTACTGTCTTTTTTTTTTTTTTTTTTTTTTTTTTTTTTTAACCATAGGCTTGCTCTCTTGCCCAGGCTGGAGTAGAGTTGGTGCAATCTTGGCTTACTGCAGCATCTGCCTCCCAGGTTCATGTGATTCTCCTGCCTCAGCCTCCTGAGTAACTGAGTTTACAGGGGCATGCCACCATGCCCAGCTAGTTTTTTACATTTCTAGTAGAGACAGGATTTCACTATGTTGGCCAGGCTTGGACCTGACCTCAAGTGATCCACCCACCTCGGCCTCCCAAAATGCTGGAATTATAGGCGTGAGCCACAGTGCCTGGCCTACTAATTTCTTTTATGGGGTTTTCCCTCATGATCTAAAAATTAATTCTGAATTATGTGTTACATTTGGTTACTATAGTTTCCCTTCACCTTACTATTCCTTAATAATGTCACTACAACTTGTAAGCACACCTAATAGTCAGGTTGCTAATACTGTCTTGGCTTGGGAAGGAAATGGAGGGGACACACAAAACTAAGAGAGTTGCTGACTTAACAAGAATCAGCCAAAATGGGGTGGATGGTTTTTGAGAGTAAATAGTTCAATATATGATATTAATTACCATTCTCCAGGATAAATCAGATAAGAGTATTTATGCAGGCTGGAAAATATTCCTTCTTTCTTGAACAATTGTGAAGAAAAGTTGAATGTTCCTTTGAGGATCTTAGTGTCTGTTCTTGGTGTGTATTAACACAATATCGCCCTTCATTAGTTCATTTCCTAGCTAATTTAAATATTTTTCCTTAATAACAGGTTGCTTATGTTCAGATGTCATTTGGGTAGATACCTGCCTATCAGTTAGTTACAAATCCCTTAGTCACATAAAACATATTAAATGACTTGCCTTTAAAAGTCCAATTACGCTAGAAAGATCTTGATTTTTAGAGTCAAATAGATGCTGCATTCTGATTCCACCATGCACTAGTAGTATGGTCTTAGGTCACTTATTAAACCTTTCTCATATAGTAATCATTCAGCAGATCAGAGTGGCTACTAATATTTGTGAAGCAATGCAATGTTCTACATAATCACACTGGCCCTTGGAGCCCAGCAATCTGATTTCTAATTCCTATTCTGCACTCAATGGCCTCGGGATTTGGAAAAAATTATTCAATTCTTCCTAAATTCCAGTTTCCTTTTATGTAAAAAAAAATAATAATAACAATGATATCTGTTTAACTGGGATATTCTATTAAATGAAATAATATTTGTAAAATGTTTAGCAGTCTTCCTAAGACATAACAAGTGCCCGATACATGTTACCTATCTACTAAATGGATGTCTGGGCACTGACAATTTTTTCAACAAAAATAATATAAGTTTCCAATACACATCAAGGTATCCCTCTTGAACTTGACTTTGAATCTTCCTTCTACATCCTCTTTCTCTCAGTCTTTCTTTGTCCTAGCTGTTAGACCAATCCAGTTACAACTTCATAATTTGATGGTTTGCCCATTCCTTCCATTCTTTTTTGTTGCTGTTGTTTAATCATTCCCTTCAGATTAAGGCTAAAATTCTCCATCAAAGAAATAACAGGGCAGAAAAAAAAAATGTGAGCCAAAAGCTCAGCTTAGAGTTGAGGTTAGAAATTTAAATACATCTAATACCAAAGCAGGACTAGTTCTAATTAAATGAACTCAACTGCCTTTCACCCCAGAGTTACCAGTCATCATGGTTAATCTTTACGCTAATAGTCAGGGACAGGGGGACTAAGGGAACAACAAACAGAGGAGCCTGGTCTCAAACGTAGCATAGGAACCCACAATGATGTTGGTCACCCGATGATTGATTCGAAGACTCAACCCATATGAATTCAATGGGAAGGATTAGTGGACGGAAAAGCACATGGCTTAGCATTTGTGCCCAATGTTCAGTCATCCAACATTCTTATAACCACAAAATGTCAGAACTAGGAAAGAACCTAATGTTCTTCTAGCCCAATAACTTCATCTCACAGAGGCATAAAGAAATCAAGCGACACTTGAAAGGCTATTAAATTATCAGTGGCAGAGTTTAGTTAATACCCTTGGTCTTCTAACTCCTACTTCTGTGCTATTGCCTTCATTCTATGTGGCACTGCAAACATTTAACTTATATTTGATTAAATATGTAACACTCATTGTTGCATTTTATTTGTATGTATCTTATTTACTATATATTTTTTGTCTAAAAAAGAAAAGTTATATAACAACCATGTTCCACTTCATTTGTATTATATTTGTTAAAATTTATCCCTTTTGTCTAAAAAAGGAAAAGCTCTGAATGATAGCTTTTATAAGCCCTCAATGCAAATTAGTTTCAATCATCTGCAAAGCAGTATCTTGATAATTTAGCTACAAAGGTAAAATCACTAACTTAGATATAAAAATAAAAATATATTTATTTAACAGTTATTGAAGAGTCAAAATTCTATGGAAAAATACCAAGAACTGCAAAAGGTATAATGGACATTATGTTTTTGTTCTCTACAAGCACAGTTCTGAGTGCTGCACAAAAGTCATTTGCTTCATATAAAACAAAGATCCTGCTCTTATAATGTTTAAATCTAACAAAGGAAATGAGAAATACACACACCATCATGGAAATAAAAGACAGAATGCACAGAGTGTCATAAGATTGACAGCAACAAAACCTGCCCTTGTTTGGAGGGAGAAAAATGACTTCTCCCTGCAGTGACTTCCATGGAGTGGGCAGGATTTGTCCTAGCACCTGACATGGAGTAGGACCAGCACATGTGCAGAACATGTGCAGGCAGAAGGGACATTCTGGCCTGGAAATGAGGAGCATAAGTGGAAAAAGCCCAGGTTTATGTGATGAAGGTTCTGTTTGACTGGAAAATGAAGCTGGACAGTATTTCGAGACTTTTAGCTGTAAAATGGAGAAAGTACTACTGGTCTCCCATGGCTATTAAGAGGAGAAAATGAGGTAATATTTAAGTCTGGATCGCTCAGATAACATCTGTTGCCAAAACAGAGAAAACTTTGAATTCCAAGTCAAAAATTCCATAAAAAGTCAGACAAGGAGGAACTTTAAAATGAATGGTAAATTCATTGGGGTTGAATTTTTAATTAAATTTTTACTTTTTAATAATTGTAGATTCACATGTAATTGTTAGATGTTGAGACTTCGTGTAATTTTTACTCAGTTTCCCACAATGGTAACATTTTGCAAAACTCTAGCACAATGTCACAACCGGAACATTGATGGCATTACAGCCAAGATACAGAACATTTCCACCAACACATGGACCCCTCACGTTGCCGTTTTATTACCATAATTATATCCCTCACACTCTTACCCCTTCCTTAACTCCTGGCAATCTGTTCTCTATTTCTAGAATTTTGTCATTTCAAGAATCATATAGAAGATAACCTTTTGTGATTGGCTTTTTCCCCCATTAAGTATAATTCTCTTCAGATTCATCCAAGTTGTTGCACATATTGAATCATAACAAAGACATACACATAATTGATTGCATTTTTCCACTTGCAACGGGAATTGTTTTGACAGGTCCTCAGACAGATATCTTTGGAGACATTTATTTATTTTCTTCTTTAATAACATCCGAGAGTAGCTGAAATGTCTTACCATGCCCTAGTCAAGTATGTAACAGAATGGCAATGCAAAGGTGGGCTAGTGGGAGGAGAATCTGTTGACAGAAACATGGAATATTCTATTTTCCTACTTCTGTAGGTGTCACTGAATTTCCTCTGAAGTTCTGAGTTATATTTGAGAAAACAGAAGGGACACTAAGCCTTGAAAGGTATGAGGTAAACCAGGCGGGGTGGTTCACACCTGTAATCCCAGCATTTTGGGAGGCTGAGGCAGACAGATCACCTGAGGTCAGGAGTTTGAGACTAGCCTGACCAACATGGAGAAACCCCGTCTCTACTAAAAATACAAAAATAGCTGAGCGTGGTAGCGCACGCCTGTAATCCCAGCTACTCGAGAGGCTGAGGCAGGGGAATCACCTGAATCCGGGAGGTGGAGGTTTCAGTGAGCCGAAATCGTGCCATCACACTCCAGCCTGGGCAAAAAGAGCAAAACTTCATCTCAAGAAACAAACAGTATAAGATAGGGCCCTATGTGAGAGAATGTGCCTTGTGTTCTTAGACAGACACAAATGGGTCAGGAAATTTTCAACCCCATGAGTCTTCATTTATGAATCTTCCTCAGAAAGCCTGAGGCACAAAGCATGTGGCTTCTTCTCCCTTAGGACTTTTGGAGATACTAGTTCCCACCCTGCCAATCAGTCTGGTCCCCACCAACTTCTCCCTCATCCAGAAGAAGTTATATTGTCCCCACATGAACTTGGCTCTGTGTTTACTCCCCCAACTGCTGACTTGGGCTAAGACTACTCCACCCCTCAGCAGCACTCCAGGCCCCTTCCTGCTGAATGAAAGGTCATGGAACAATCCAGAAGAGCTGCATCCATTACTGCACATGAGTAACCTCCAGGCACTATTCTAAGTACATTAAGGCATTCCCTCATTTTCTCCTCTCAACAACCATGTGAGACCAGCAGCACATTCTCCATTTTACAGATGAGGAAACTGAGGCTCAGAAAATTTAACCAACCTGACAAAGTTACAGGGCTTGTAATTAGCAGCTTGGAAATTCAAAGCCAAGCAGCCTAACTACATAATCGCCCTCATTCTTAGACATTGAACTGTAATAACTGAATGTCAGGCCCAGTCAAGCAATTGCAAATTATAGACTATCACTACCAAAACTTAATTTTGTTCTTTTGCATTCATAGTTTGAGTCATACGAACATTTTTGTTCTTTTGCATTCATGTTTCATAAAAAGTCATTGAGGATTTTCAGATTTCAAATATATTCTATTTTTCTCCTCGTTTTAACATTTAAGTCTAGATCTCTCAGATAACTTCTGTTGAGAAAAAGATCCACAGTCAGTGGGCTCGATGGAAGGTAACACTCTGAAAACAAAACTGTTGAAGAAATTCTTTCATGTCTCTTTATTGCCCATTTTCACAAAGGAACACATGAAGGAAATTGTTGTCTCTCTTACATATTGGCCCTAGCAGCCAAAAATGTACCCAAATATTCCTTTGCAATGAAAACAGCGGTCTCCACAACACTAGTGCCTGAGGTCTTGGGCTAAGTGAAGTGACTGTGGGGCCTCTATAACATTTCAAGACTTTTAAGCTACTCGCAGCTAATTTTCAAGGGTTGAAGGATTTTATTAGGACCTGCCTCCTCCAACAACCAAGAAGGTGCCAGTTTTTAGGCAATTCAAGTCTTGAGGTAAAGGATGGAGGAAGAAGTCCTCAGATTTAAGAATTTTCTTATACTCAAACTATGACTAGATGAAAAGTCAGGGTGGAGTTTGGGGGAAATAAGGAATGAAGGCAGAAGGAGAACTGAAGGCAGTGATACCACAGGAGGAGGAAGCACTGTATTATAGAGATAACATAGGTGCTGCTTTAACATTTGAGTTAGTGAAGACCTCCACCCAGAAACCTTTGCTCCCGCCCTCTTTCTTCTATCCCTCTAGTCAGTTGGCTCTCCCACATGTCCTGTGACACACTGTTAATCGCTTGCCCCAAACTTAACTCTCTCAGCTGTAACTCTGTTTATCTGCCTGCTTCACACACTAGAGCTGAGAAATGACAACCCAAGGCCTGAGGCTGTATTTTTATGTTATACTCCTAGAGTTGGCACAGAGTTTAATACTTGCTAGTGGTTCTTTATTTTTTTTTTTTAATTTATAGAGATGAGGTCTCACTATGTTGCCCACACTGGTCTCAAGCTCCTGAGCTCCAGTGTTCCTCCCACCTCGGCCTCCCAAAGTGCTAGGATAACGGGTGTGAGCCAAGAAGCATGACCTTATTAGCAGTTCTAATACAACTTACGGAATGAATTTATACTCTGGCATCCTGGTCTTTTGAAAATTATTGGTCACACGTCCAAAAAATACTTTATATGTAAAGTATATATGTTGAATGTGCTGTGACTCTAATTTTTTCCATTTGTTCTTCTCAAACCTTTAAATCTAGATATCATGAAACTATGTGAATATCAATGATTAGGGAGTGGAGGCTAAGGGAGAGCCAGATCCACTGGATATCTTGGTGTGATTTTTCTAATTGTCGCACATAAAAGAAATACTATGGAGACATCGCAAAGAAGAGCTAACTTTAGCATCACACAGATTTGCTTCAAAGAACCAGCTCTTACTCTGCTGTGAATAGCTGTGCTACTTTGGCCAAAATAGCAATTGGAGGTTTCACTTTTTTCATCCTGTCAGTGAAATAGGGTTACAATAGTGAAAACTTCAGAGGGTTGTGAGAATTCATCTATGTAAGTATTTAACTGATGTAACCAACGTATAACTGAATTAAAACTATAACTAACTTGGTGCATAGTATGATTCTTAAAAGTTAGCTGCTTAGTCATTCATTATAGTAACATTGCTGCATACTGCATGGCACTTCCACACACATTATTGTATTTGACTCTTCTAACTATCTCATGGGTTGAGCTGGGAAGGTCGTGTTATCACACTGGATATATGAGAAATTTTAACTTCTAAAACGTTTACTGACTTGTTTAAGTTCACCCAGAAAAGAAGTGAGAATACAAAGATTGTGCTAAAATCTTCTGATTTTATTACTCCAGGCTGCTAGCCAGTGCCCTCACAGCCCTCATTGTGCTTTTAAAGTCAGAGCATACCAGGGAAGCAGCTATGGCAAAGGACAGTAGCTCAGTAGTGAGAAAGAGGAGGCTGCAGAAAAGAAATAAGGAAAGTGGTACAGAGGAAGGGTGACATTCCCCCCTTCATATTGCCCCTAGATTTCAAAGGAAGGTTGCAGGGGGAAGAAATGCAGATAAGGGATACCGTGCTTACTGATGCTGGAATGAAGACCAAGTAACATTACTCCCAAAAGGATGCTCTGTTTTCATACAATCTGTTTTCCATTCAAAAAACCATGATTTCATTTGTCCCCTTGCAATTTTTAATATTAAGTCAAGCATAGAACAGGATGGGTGGAGACAGTGGAAAAATGGAAGGAGTAGGTTAGAGAGTACACTTGCCCATCACTCAGAATGTCCCTGCTTGGGGCCTGAGAATCTGACTTCAGCTCTCTTCTATCTAACAGATGGACAAAAGCTTAAAAATAAAATCTGAATGCTGATGGAGGTGGGACACTGTAAAAATTTCCAAAGCTTTAGTGCAAATAAATATTGGAAATAAAAAAGATCATTGTGAAAGGGGCAGAAAGCTTCCCTGGAGCAAGATTTGTAGCACTGGACATTCTGAAAGGTAAAAGCTCTGAACCTTGCAAATCTAGGCATCTTTGCATATAACTGAAACTGAGAGGTCTGTCATATCCTAGCCCTAGGCAGAAAGGGCTGGGGACAGATGAAAATGCTTAGCTACAACCTGCCTTTGAGATAATTGCATGTTCCAAACAACATCAAACAAAAAGACAGTCCCGACTTTATTGGCATAAAGTGCTATTAGGCTGTCAAGAATCCTGTGATCTCAAACTGCAAGAATAGGCAGAAAATGACTTTCAGTGCAGGGGATATTAAGGGATTGCAGAACATTTTCCCCAAAGTTGCGTTATCACCTTTTTTTTCTCCAATCTTTTTGCATCACATTCTGGAAGAAAATAAACTAGGTATGATTTTCCCACAAGGCAGATGGTACCATTTAAAGAAAGAGATGGGTTTTGTGGGGCTTATGAAAGTTTCATCTGAACTTTCCCTGATCTATAAGTTTTTTAGAAGCAAAGAAATGTAGGCAGTTATGCCATGATTATACCCAGTAGGTAAAAAAGAAGCACTGAAATTACATTTCTGTAAATCAACTACATTTCAGTGAACTTTCCAGGGCATTTTGGTTGTGACAGGCTGTTTGCCGTAGATTTAAGAAGAAAGTCAGAATACAGGACTGCAAAGTCAAACTCCTTTCTCTAGAAACAGACAAAGCCTTTCTATGTCTGCCACAGGGCTCCAAATTGAAAGGAAACTAGTACACATTTTAGCCCAGAACTATTAATATATGGATAGTGAGGCCCCAAAGGGTTAAGTGGGACAGCTGCTATTACAAGGCTACTTAGAGGCAGTGTCATGACAAGAATTCAGGAATGCTGATTCTTAGAATCAGACTTTTCCCAGGATCACGCTACTTGTCACTTTTCTAAATAAAAATACTTGCATCTTCATATTGAAAGTGACCCAAGAGTTTCCAGAACACATATTATTGATAGTTGTTCAATTTTGTCAGCTTAGCGTGTGTTTGGAGAATTAGTTTTTAATTCTTACTCTATAAGGTTTGGGAAAGTCAGAATCCTTCTGTAACTTCAGGGCAAATGATTCAGATCTGGCAAATCAAGTTCTTATCACTCTGGAATTGAGAACTGGTATAGGGTTGGGCACATAACCACAGCTCAGCCAGTCAGAACACTATTCAAGACTGTTACTGGAATTAGCAGGAACTAGCAAGAATGCTTGCTAATATATCTGGCATATAGAACAAATGAGACCCAAGGGTTCTAGTTAATATACAGCTTTGTTTTTATCTCCTGCTGTCCCATGAAAATGTATTTAGTGGGAGAAGTTTTTCTGACCCTGCATGAAAATTCTCACAGACCTACAATTTTTTTTCACTCTCAGAAAATAAAAAGTTCTTTATACCTTTGTGGACAAAAAAAAAAAAAAAAAAAAAAAAGCAAAATTCTGTAAAATATTTGAAGAAATTTATTCTCAGCCAAATGTCAAGACCATGACCCATGACACAGCCTCAAGAGGCTCTGAGAACATGGACCCTAGGTGATTGGGTTACAGCTTGCTTTCATACAGTTTATTATTCATTATCCTGTCATAAAATTGGCTGTAGCAGTCACACTATCTGGGGATCTGGGTGTGATAGGGTAGACCTAGCCTTCATTACTTAGAGAGCCAGACAGAAATATTCCTGAGAGCTCAGGAGACCCTCTAGGTGTGGATGTTTGATTAAGGAGGGTCAAATAGAGACTAAAGCAGTCTCAAGTAGGACAATGACCATCGCCAAGAGCTTTTGAGCTTTAACTGTTTCAAATTTCCTGTGTGACTAAGTTATTTGAATATTGTGCTTTACAATAATCAAATCAGTCTTCATTTCTTGACAATACTTCCACTGTAATATATTTTATTTCTAAGCGTGATTTTCCATTCTATTATGGCATGTTAACCCAAGCTGAGGCTCTCAATAACTCTCACTTGGGATTCAATATATTTAGACAAATGCACATTTGTTTATACACCTAATTTGGCATACAACTGCCTGAGGCTTACTATCCTCCAAAATCCATCTGTGGGTCTTACAAGTTAAGAACTTTTCTTTTGTAGATGCCTAAATTGGCTTTAACTGACATCTTGAACAAGGCAAGATTATTCAGTATTTTTAAAATCACTTTACATTTTTGTATTATTTTAATTTTTAAATTTAAGATGTTATTAAACATTTTATTAAGTGCTTATTATACACCAGGAACTATGCAAAATTTTTATTCCTATTTTATAGATGAGGAAACAAGTCTAATGGTATTGTGCGAAGTCTACTTCACAATCTGTGGCAGACCTGGACTAAAACTCAGGTCAGTCTTTTAAGGATCACTCTGATTTCCTTTCTTTTTGCACCCTCTTTTCTTCTCCTGTGGGCTTTATCTTATGAGCATATTCCTAGTCTCCCTGATTTAGTCAGGATAGGCTATATATCATGCACAATAACAGAAGATAAACCTCCAAATTTCAGTGGCTTTGCACAATGAAGGTTTATTACTCTGTCACATAAAGTCTGATGCAGGGACTGGACTGTGCGTTTCCTGCATCTTATAGCTATGTCATCTAGAACATGTGGCCTTAAAAGTAGATGTTTCAAGTGGACAGGAGAGAAGTGGAAAAAGCACAGTAGTTTTCCCTGCCTCAGCCCAAAAGTAATACATTATAGAATCTTAGAAAATCCTATCAACTTTATAATTCTTGCTACCATCACAGAAAAATACATTCTATTTCAATGCCAGCTCAAAGAAATACATTTGCCTACATATTATATAAGCTCAGCCATTTTTTTTTCTGCATAATATTTTTCCATCTTTTCATCTCTGTAGCAACCCGAATCTCCCAACCTACAGATAATTGTTATCGGAGGTGTGAGAAAAGGAAAGCTTTTGGTGATTCCAATTTGGGCACATTGGATATTCACTTCTTCTTGTGAGTATTTGGCTTCTGGTGAGGTATAACATCTGCAGTGAATCCAAGAGACACTTGTGTACTTCGCCACCTCAATGCCAAAGGGGACACCTAAATCTGTGAATAACCATCCCTATGTCCAGCATCTACACAACAAAATAACAAGATTTTATAAATCCACCAAAGCACTTTGAGAAAAAGTTAAACCTCTGTAACAATATGCCTGGATAGCAACCACAAAAAATATTACACAAAGCCCAGAGGTAAAAACAAAATATAGAAGCAATCAAATGGTGCCATCCTTCAAAAAGAAAATACCTGATGTTGGAAAACTGCCTTACCCAAATATAAGCGGAAGAGGAAGACAAGCTGCTACTCCGGAAATGGTTTGCCTCTATTAATCATGACAATTCTTTTGAATTTTTTATCCCCCTGCCATTTGTTTTCTTTTTCTTCCCAACCTCAGTAAATGACAGCTATATTTATTGAGCTATAGGCTTCGAATTAGGGTGTGTGTGTGTAAGTATGTATTCTACACAATTTCTAAGTGTCCTAGTAACATGGTAGATGTTCTCGGATCAAAGAATCTCCATTTGCAGATTCAGTGAAGGAAACTTAAGTTTGAGGAAGGTAAGTTATTTCTTCATAAACCTATTAAGTTGTGAAGTTAAAATTCAAATCCTTGTTGGGATCACCTCAAAGGAAGCCCCCTTCACCAGATTCAAAAGGGGTACACAAGACCTCCTGCAACTCTTCTTCAGCATTTCAAATAAATACATCTGACTCTGCTCCACTTGGAACAGTAAATATATGGTAGAAATAACTAAAGAGACTGGGGGGACAGGAGCCTTGAGGCTTTTCTGTTTTTTTTTTGTTAAAGTCTTGAACGACAATCCAGCCAGGTTACTAAGGATCACACAATGTACTCTCTGTGTTCTTGCATGCTTTCACTTCACCAATTAATTCATTCATTTATCCTTTCATGGGTTTAATTGTTAATTTATTAACTCAACTTTCTTTTCTTTCATTGTTTGCCCTACTTCTGAATGCTCTGATGTTTGCTCCTTCCTTAGACAAACCTCCACACCCAGAGGGACTATATTCAAAAAAGGATTCCTTCCCAGTCCTCTGAGTAATGAGAACTCCAGACCCACCCTGCCACACCCAGTTCTCCACTTACTGTGACCACTGCTAGTTTTATCAGAGGGCCATATGGCAAAACCAACTGGCAATAAAGCACTTGAAAAAAATTCAGATCTCATCAACAGATTGGTTTTATTTCAGTGGTAATTTTGCAAAGGGAGGAAGTAGACTTGAACTCCTGAAGGCTCTAAAGCTAGGAAGCTCTGAGTTCAAATCCTGATTCTACCAAGTCTTATTGTGGGATCTTGAGCAAGTTATTTAAATACAAAGTTGCCACTTGTACTGGCAGGATAAAGATGGTACCTAACCCATAGGTTAAAAGAGGGTTACAGGATCATGTAAAATACTTAGAACATGTGACAAGACACATGTCAGTCACAGTTAGGTTCCAGTGAAAGTAGGAGATGAGATACACAGAGCAGAATAATGTCAAGAGTAGCAATTGGGTTACTCTTGAGGGAATGTAGGGGAGAAAACTTATGTTTTTCTTCTGCCTATCTTGGGTTCATTGGCTGGTTACCCTGTAACAAAAGACAGATTACAAAGACAAAAGCATGCATACTTACTTAAGTTTTATGTAACAAGGGAGGCTTCATTAGGAAATGAAGACCCAAATAAATGGTTAAAGCTGACTGTTTTATAGTCAGGTGAATGAAGAATGGAGAGTTGTAGAAAAATATGATAGGAGGAAAATAAAGAGTATGAACTAAAAGTAATAAACTGGGGGAAAAAGCAAGACCTGTTCATTCAGATTCCTCTTGGTGTCCTTGGTCTTGGAGATAAGGATGTTCCTTTCCTCCAGGTGTAAAAGGGCATTTCTCATATGAAGGTCTTAGGACTTCCTTCAGGGGAGAAGGAAAGGGAAAGGTCAGAGAGACCTTCTTGCATATACTGCTTCTCAATTTCCTTCAGCTTAAAATATTCAATATGCCAAAGGGCTATATTTTAGGGTAGCATGTCCTGAACCTTCTGTTGGAAACAGATGCTTGGTGCCACAAAGAAAAATCAGCACTGAGACAAAGGATCTCTCAGCAAGGCAATCTTTACTTCCTGCAGAAAGGGTACCCTCGCCAACAGTCTTTCTGGGAGAGTACAATGAACAAAGGAAAAGCAGACATATTTATCCCTTATACATTTGGGTCATCCTTATGCTGTGTCTCATCTTTGTTGGTTGAAACCAGACCTCACAATCTAAAACTGAACCAGATTGGCTAATAACTTAAAATTTTCTTGAATAGGTAAAGGCAATGGATAACAAAAGGAAAAGAGGAAATCCAAATATGGAAGGGACAGGAAGTTACTTGCAAAAGGACTTAGAAAAATAATAGCATAAATATCTTGGTTAAAATACAAGGACGTAGAATGCACTACAAGCCTGTGAGCATGTTTAACAGTTACATAGGCTATGGCTTAACAAGGAGTTATCAGCAAAAAGCAAGAAGGCTTTGAAGAAAGTCTTCAAAACAAACTGTTATTTCTAACACTTATGATTTATTAACAAGAAAGGAAACTTTGAAGAAAGACTTTTCTATTTCCCATACCCCCTGAGGAACATGGAGCAAGGAACATACAGTGATTGTCAAGACGTCTGCTCCAAACTGTTTTGGAAGGTTGGGTCTTGCCATGTATCCCCCAAAACTGATAGTCTCCTTGTAGAGAAGAGACATTCATCATCTCTACCATAAAATGAAGTAAAAGTTTGTCAACTGCTCCTTGCTCTCTTTTTTTCCCATATGAACAAGACTTACCAAAAATCCCTGAATATTTCTGGCTGGATATTTTTTGTTTTACAAATTTTGGACCAAATTCACTTTTTCATTCAAATTTATTCTCTTGCAAATTCCAGGCTATATTCATGATCCTTGAGGGCTTGAAGCCTTCATATTCACATGCTTTAGTCTCATCCTCAAAGTTTGAGGCTTTGTGTAGCAACAATCCTGAGCTAGGATGTTCAGACAACCATCCATTCATGCTACTGGAGAAAATGACTTTTCCAAGTTTGTCATTGCTGGGTCATGATAGCCAGCTTGGGCTTTTGCCCATACAATTGCCCACTGCTTGTGCTTGGCTGCTTGCCCTCTTCTCCATGGCTGTGATCTGCCCAACCAACACCCTGCTTAATTTAGGCCCCACTGAATTGACAGTTTCACGTGGAATTACTCTTTCTTTTTGTGTGATAGCTTTTTTAGGTCAATCTTGATATGCTGACTTCTGAGAGAGCCTTATTCTTTGACTTAACAGGATAGAAGCCTTCATGTTTAAAGTAACAACTGCTGGTTATTGATTTGCAAACTACCCCACAAGGCCCTCCAAATGGAGCAAGGTAGGGGGTACCTGTGAGGCAAGGTAAGGTGTGAGCAGACCAGCTGAGGGGAGCCTCCCTTCCTCCCTCCATCCCAATCAGAACAGCTCCTTCTTTATCTGTTTACATATTGTGCTTCAAAACAGGTTTTTACTTGAAAAGGGATTATAATAAAGGTTGAGTACTTCTGGCCTGAACTGACTCCCTTATTAAATAGGACTAAAAGTTTCAGAGTGCTATGACTTGGTGCTCTTTGACTACCAGCCTTGTTTCTCAAATTGGAGCCCATGAATTTGGCTTCCCCCCATCTTTCTTATTCAAAAGATGATTACTAAAAATATATTCTATGGAGGTGAATCTAAGCATAACAGGACACCTCCAAACCTTCTCCAAACAAGACTGAGTAATAGAGATCTACCTCATGTTGTGTGAATGTCTTAATCCTAGGTTCCGGGTGCCAGATTTAGACCTCTAAGATCATGTAAAAAGTATTTTCCAGGAGGCTTTATGGGTCTCATGTCTGCCTTGGCAGCCCAGAAATCCCTGAGGCAGGCTGTATACGTTAGACTCTGAAAAACCCTCAGAGTCATGAAAAACAACTTGGTAATGTCATTTAGTAAATGTAACACTAAGCAAGTGTTTTTCCCATTACCAATAGATTATAACATTTTTTAAATTTCCCATTTCTCTCAAAGAAGGATAGGCCCCATGGAAGAGATAATAAGCTCAGTTTCCTACTCCACTAATATTGCAAAAAAAGAGAGAGAGAACATGCAGAGCAATAGCTTAATAAAATTAATAAGCACATGACCCTTTCCTGATTTCTGCCCATCCATTCCCTCAACACAAATAAATGCCAGTGATTTTTTTTTTTTAAGAAATAGGTTTTCACTCTGTGATCCAGGCTGAAGTGCAGTAGCATGACCTTGGCTCGTTGCTCTGGCTAGGATTTCCAGAACTATGTCAAAGAGGACTGGTGAGTGCGGGTACCCTTGTCTTGTTCCTGTTCTCAGAGGGAATGCTTTCAACTTTTCCCCATTCAGTATTATGTTGACTGTGGGTTTCCCATAGATGGCTTTTATTATATTAAGGTATGTCCCTTGTATGCCGATTTTGCTGAGGGTTTTAATCATAATGGGATGCTGGATTTTGTCAAATGCTTTTCCTGCATCTATTGGGATGATCATGTGATTTTTGTTTTTAATTCTGTTTATGTGGTTTATCACATTTATTGACTTGAGTATGTTAAACCATCCCTGCACCCCTGGTATGAAACCCACTTGCTCTTGGTAGATTATCTTTTTGATATGTTGTTGGATTCAGTTGGCTAGTATTTTGTTAGGGATTTTAGCATCTATGTTCATCAAGGATATTAGTCTGTAGGATTTTTTTGTTTGTTTTTGGTTGTTTCTTTTCCTGGTTTTGGTGTTAGGGTGATGCCGGCTTCATAGAACTAATTAGGGAGGGTTCCTTCTTTCTCTATCTTGTGGAATAGGGCACACACTATTTAATCTATAACAGATGGGTAAACTGACTACTATATTTCTGTAATTATAACCAAAGCAGTATGTTCTGTGAAAGAGGGCAGTACAAACCATGGAGGAGGGGTGCCTAACTCAGATTTATCCCACAAGGTTAGGATTATGAGAGGCTACTGAATTCTGCTAAGATGTTGATGTACGTAAATGATAATCAGCTAGTATTCTGGAGGTCACAAAATTTGTAATGTCCCCAATGACTCCTGTAGATAATAGCACTATTGTAGAACCAAAGATTAAACTTTTCAGGTGTCTTTCAGACTTTTTCATTTCTGAGGACTAACTCCACCCAAACCCACAACTCATGACTTAACTGGTTCTGTGGCCCAGAGGCTGACTCAGTGAATATTGTCCACACCCCTAAGGTTGCATCCCCAACCAGTCAGCATTTCCCATTCCCTATCCCGCTGCCCACCAAACTATCCTTAAAAAGCTCTAGCCTCTAAGCCTTTGGGGAGATTGATTTGAGCAATAACTCCATCTCCCACATGGCCAGCCTCATATTAAACTGTTTTTTTACTGCAATACTATTGAAATCAAACCAATTAAATTCTCAGTGAATTGATTTTGTCTGTTCAGTACACAGGAAAAACCCATCAGATGATTGCAGAAGAAAGGAAAAGAAAAAGTAAGAAGGATATGATTTGGGGGACCTCTTCCAGTGGGGCCTGTAATCATAGTATACAACTCTCTGGAACAAAGGTGAACTCCAGTCTCTTAGAGAAAAACAATTGCCCATCCTTATTACTCAATGGTTTTCCTAGATTTGGACACAGAATTCAGTCCATCATATAGTCTACCCTAAGGCATGATTCTGTGAGCCAATAAAGTTTGCTTCTGTGTCTCTGACCCTCACATACACCAAAAAATCCTGACTAATTCTCCTCCCTCCCCACCTGCACAAACACAAATAGAATGTTTTCTCTTATGTATTTTATATATTATTATATATTATAAAAAATATATTTCATATGTAGTTGGACTTTTATATATTTATGTTATATATAAATATATAAATGTATAATATATATTTATACATTTATATATAAATGTATATGTTTATATACATTTATATATAAATTTATTATATATTATTTATATACATTTATATATATAAATTATACATTTATATATAATATATATTATATTAACATTTATATATTAAATTATATTTTATTATATATTTTATAAAATATTTATTTGTATAATATATGTTTATATATTATATATACGTATACATGGAAGTAAAGGCTCCAAGGCTCCCATACTGTTTCCTCTGCCTTGCACTACTACGTGTTTGATATACACAACTTTTCAATGTTTTGGCAGCTTCACCTACAATTTTTTTTAAAAACAAGGAGCAGGAGGTGATGGTAATCATCACAGCTTATTTTTTCTTGTCACACGGAAAGAAACAGATCTTTGTGGAATAATTTAATCTTTTGAAGGCTGACCCAGAAACACAAGTAACAGCTATCAATGCCTCTTCCAAGCCAGTGAGGCTACAAGAACAAGGGTGTCCAATGCTTCTTTTGAAGAAAGCTTTAAATTCATCTCACTAGTTTGGAATATGAGAAAAATATTTTAAAATGCATCTCTTGGCCTCTCTTGTTTTGTTGTTTCCTTCCTGCTACTCTTGGCGAGTATTAATAAAGGAGATGGGAAAAGTGAAAAACACAAGACAGAACTATATTTTTTTCACTTTTTTTGCCACTGAAATGAAAAGATTATAATAATAATACTCACCATTTATTAAACTCTGCTAAGCACATCATGGCCTGATTCAATCCTTTTAGCATCATACAAGGAAGTTATTATCTCCCCTTTACAGAGAAGGCTGTGGCTGGGGAGGTGGGGGTTGAGAACTCGCCTGAAGTCATAGCACATCCTAACTGCTAGAAACTATTTTCTAAACTAGGCACTTCACACTGACCATCTTATAAAGTCTCACAGCATTCCTGGAATAAATGCATTATTGTCAACATTTTTACAACTTACAAAAGGCTAAGTGGCACATTGAGGGCAGAATTCAAACTGAGGTCTTTCCAACTCCAAAACGTGTGCTCTGACTACTGTACCATAAACTTTCTCTTATCTTCTCAGAACAAACATACTGAAACTGCCATAGTTTCAGAACTGTGATAATCGATGCATGGTCCCCATTGGTAGATTTAGTGTTTTACAATAGAGTTTCTCAAAAGCAGTTTTAAAATATCCTTCAGCAAGCATTTACTGAGGCCTCCTCTAGGCCAGGCCTTGGGCTGGACATTGCAGGCATGGCCACAGTAAAGATGACTCAGAACTTGCCCCCGGCGGGGGGTCATAGTCTGGGAGCATTGGGTAGAGGAGCAGAAAGTAAATTAGAAAGCACAACACACAAAGCCACACACTTGTATAACACACACTCAGTAAATGGAGGCCCACTAACCCCCAGAGCAGGGTTTCTCAACCTCGGCATAATTGCATTTGGGGCTGTCTGAGTCTTTGTTGTGGAGGCTGCCTGTGCATTGTGGGGTGTTAGCAGCATCTCTGAATCCTACTCAGTAGCTGCCAGTAACCCCCCTGCACCTGTTCCCCTTGTGACAACCAAAAATGTCACCAGACATTGCCCAATGTCTCCTGAGGATCGGGGAGCGAGAATCACTGTTCCACAATTACATCCTGGCAGAAATAAGCAATAAAACAAAATCAGTGGCCATTAATAATACTACATGATTTTTAAGTAAGAGCTTATTTGCACACCAAGTACCTTAAAATCCTGATCTCGTCCCATCCTCATCAAAACCTAATGTGTGCACAAGCTGGAATGATACCTATTTTATAGGATAGGGCAGGGAGGCACAAAGAGTTTGGTGGATGCCTAGCTGCACAATAGTGACTGATAGAGCTAGCATTTGAATCCTGTCCTGCCATCTTAGTCAGTGCACCGAGATGCAAAAAGCATTTCTAAAGTGTACTAGGCTCTTTCATTTTTATTACATGTTCACTGCTATGGTTTGGCTCTATGTCCCCACTCAAATCTCATGTCCAACTACAAGCCCCACATATTGGAGGAGGGACCTGGTGGGAGGCGATTGTATCATGGAAGTGGATTTTCCCCTTGCTGTTCTTGTGATAGTGAGTGAGTTCACATGAGATCCAATGGTTCAACAGTGTGGGGTATGTCCCCTTTGCTCTCTTTCCTGCCACCATGCGAAGATATGCTTGCTTCCCCTTCACCCTTCTGCCATGATTGTAAGTTTCCTGAGGCTTTGCCAGCCATGTCTCCCATACAGCCTGTGGAATTGTGAGTCAAACCTCTTTTCTTCACGAATTACCCAGTCTTATGTATTTCTTTATAGAAGTGTGAGAACAGACTAATACATCCACAGACTGACCCAATCTAAAACTAGTAACATAAAGGAATGAACATTTATAATTTTATACAGGGTTATCCTTTGTGAATATTCATCTTATCCATTCTGGGCCTAATTAATCTTGCTTATGTTGGATGATTTGGTTATGGGAGTCTTGCTTTAACCAGGGAAAATATGTACTAATTCTGAAGAATGTAATACATTTCATATCTTGATTTATGTTTTGGCAGTTCAACCATGCACTGTGTGGGGGCCAAAAAATCCCTAAAGATAATCATATGATATTGGCTAAGACCAAATGCAGCCACTTATTTCTGTTGGTATGTCTTAATGAGGCAAAAAAGCAGACCTAGATGCCTCTTCTTTCTTAAATTAAAAATGAAACAAGATAAACAAAAAAACTTTGAGAGAACTCAAAGCTTAGTAGAAAGTTTTTGTTTAAATTGCCAATTCTATCATTCAAGCAATGCAAGTAAACTGTCCTCAAATAACTTTTCTAGGTATTTTTCAAAAAATTCTAAGTAGAATATTTGCTTTATAGGCATGGTTTTTAAATAGTTCACTGTCTAGGCTTAGATAACTTGGATAGAATAGTTATTATTTAATATTCAATATTTTACTTCAGCAGACTATTAGGATCTGCTCCTTGTGACTCAGTTTTTTGTATCTATGATCTGTTGGTTTATTACCCAAATCTGATAAGTAAACATCAGCATAGAAAGCTTTACTGTCGCTGAAGTTTTATTAAATAAATGAATGTAATTGTGGATTGTTGTCTGTGAAGTTAGGACCTGGAAGAGAAGAAAGCTACCAACAACATTCAAACTGAGAGAGGCCAAAATACTAATTCATAATTAGCCTGGTACATATGAAGGATCAAAAGGAAGAGGACTCTATGTCTGACCTCTGAGAGGTATGTATCAGTATACAGCCACGCCAGATGATGTCAGGTGGTGTGTTGTGGTGTCAATGACTTGATTTGAACGAAGAATCACTTGTAGGTTGGACACTGTTTATACACCTGACTCAAATTTGCCATTGTACCATTTAAGTGGAAACAAAGGAGAGCCAGATCTGCTAGTTAGTGGAGTAAACCTCTCACAATAAGAAGGGAGACTGGCCAACTTAAAATACAAGGCAAGTTATTTTCATGCACTTGTAAATTACATTATGAATAAGTGTTGGGAAACATTGGGCTGATAAAAAATTTACTATTGATATCTTCTAATGCTACATGAAGCAAATATGAAATAAAGAACCATTCTGAACGTAATCAAACTATAGATATTTCACATATTTCCACAACTAAGTGTTTTCACTAATTCTTATAGAATGTCCCCCATTCACCACAAATATGTCTGCCCTATATTAAAACAATAAGCTATTTAAATAATAGGGCTTGTGTTCCTGTATGCATAGGAAATGGTTCAATTCTTTCTGGTGCAATCAAACATCCTACCCCACTGTCAATCTGGCCATCTCCTACTCTTCTTTTTAGGTTTATACTTAAATGTCACTTTGATAATGGTTTATTCCCTAACCTCCTAATTGTAATTAAGTTCCCATGTACATTCCCTCTTCAAATTTGCATTTTATTCCTAGCATTTATAGCAATTTATAATTTTATGTGTGTGCCTCTTTAACGCCTGTCTTCTCATTTAATACCTTTTCTACCCCTGTGTATGCAGGCCCTAGCACCATAGTAGAGACTCAGCATGTGTATTTAATGAAGAAATAGTGAATATATCAGCAACAGAAATAAGAGTGACCGTAACTTCCTTAAGAGAGGCAAAGAGCAGCTCCTGCTCCTGGTAAGCCCTGACTGTATTTTGTTTCTTTTCCAAAGATGTCTGTGATATTCCTTGTTGTATATTTATAACAAAATTATTTTATCTTGAGCCAGCTGGAATGAGCTTCTGTTTCTTGCAACAGAAGTATCCTAAGTTAGAGCCAGAGGATGGGGGCACATTGACAAAACATAAAGCGAGTATGATAATAACAAGGTACCATTCCAGCAAGAACATCTGAAGAAAGAAGCAATGTCTCAGTATTGTTTATCTTTCCTTCATCTATTCTGAAACTAAAACCCTTAACCAAATTTATTTCCAAAGTTTAACCCTTTAATAAACTAGCCTCTGACTCCACCTGGTGGAGATACATAAATCTGTGAAAATAAACCGATACAAGTAAAGATTCAAAAGTCACCAGATCTCTTTCAGTCTCAAAAAGAAAACACACACATATCCCAGAATTCAAATAGATGACCATCCGAGATGTGTTATATGCACTCAGAGGTCCTGAAGAAGAAATAGTTTGAGTTGATCATTTGACTGTTGCTCTCAGCCATAATTTCTGCCTTTCTAGGTTGTATCAGGCATTTTGAGTGTCCAGAGACCCTGCATATTCTATTTTCCCAGTTACTTACTGCTAAGGTTTTAATATTTGTCTCCCTCCAAAACTCATGTAGAAATTTAATCCCAAATATGGCAGTATTCAGAGGTGGAACTTTTCAGAGGCGACTGGGTTATGAGAGCTCTGTTCTTATGAGTGGATTAATCCATGCATGGATTAATGGAATAATGGGTGAACGGATTAATGGGTTTTCATGGGTGCGGGACTGGTGCCTTTATGAGAAGAGGAATAGAGATCTGAGCTAGCACACTCACCCCCCTCACCATGAGAGGTTCTATGCCACCACGGAACTCTGCAGAGTCTCACCAGCAAGAAGCCACTTACCAGATGTGGTCCCTTGACCTTGGACTTCTCAGCTTCCATAACAGTAAGAAATAAATTTCTTTATAACTTACCCAGTTTCGGGTATACTGTTATAAGCAACCGAAAATGGACTAAGATACTTGCCAATGGCTCCTGGTTAGTTTCTACCAATAAGTACTGGCAGAAGTTCGAAAGGTAGGAGTGGTGAGAAGGGACCTTTTTTATTTTAGTTTCTATTGGCATTTTCCAGCAGCAAGGAAAAGCGGGCATTTCATCATCATCTTTTAGCATTCCCAGCACCCACAGCAAGGAGTCCCTTCACCTGCTGAGTAGCAGCCCCTCGGTAATCCTAGCGTCTATTTTAGGTGGTTCTTCATTTGCAGTTTCAGGACTGGCCCAGGTAGTTCTCTTCTCCATGATTCTGAGCTCTAGTGATTCTATCACTTCCATGTACTCCTTCAGCCACAAGTGTTATTGCTATTCCCAGTAGCCTTTAGCATACAGTTACCTAAATGTGCCCAAATTCCTGTATTATATTCCTTTGTTTGAAAAACCTTGAGTGATTTCTGACTCACTTCTGTCTCAAGGCCTGAATATTCTGATTCAGATGAATTTCAGATAATGGAAAACAAACAATTTAGTGAATAGAAAAGATGAAATATTTTTTAGAAAACCATGGAAGACAAAAAAGCAACTGGAAGTCACACACACACACACACACACACACACACACACACACACACTTTTAAGTCTAGAAGCTATAATAAATTATGGTAAAAGAGTGATAAGTTTGCCTACATGAATATTGAAGTCTTTTAAAATTTTTAATCTAAAGAAAAAAGTGTACCAATACAACAGAAAATTTCAGACTGGAAAAATATTTGTAGTCATTGTCTTAGTTTGAGCATTTGTCAATTGCATTACAGCAAAACCCTCCAAACTGCTCTCTCTGCTTTGAGTCTCTTCTTTTTCCAAACCATTTCTGCATATTGTCAAAGTTACATTTTTAGGGAACAAAGTAAATGCTGTCACTATGCTCTTTGAATTATGAGTCAACAAAGAGATTTTTTTAAACTGATTAATTTTATAATTATCCACAGAAATGCATATTAAAAGGGCAGTGAGGTGTCTGCTAACTCTTCGCTCTCTTGGATACAGCTTAATTTCTTCTTCGAGGGACATTTTTCTGAATCTTGTTCTTATACAATTATAGCAATTTTTCTTTCTTTCTCTTTCTTTTTCTCTCTCTCTCTCTCTCTCTCTCTCTTTCTTTCCTTCTTCTTTCCTTCTTTCCTTCCTTCCTTCTTTCCTTCTTTCCTTCTTTCCTTCTTTCCTTCCTTCCTTCCTTCCTTCCTTCCTTCCTCCCTCCCTCCCTCTCTCTCTCTCTCTCTCCCTCTCTCTCTCTCTCTCTCTCTTTCTTTCTTTCTTTCTTTCTCTTTCTTTTCTTTCTTTCTTTTGAAACAGGGTCTCACTCTGTCACCCAAGCTGGAGTGCAGGGGTGTGATCTTGGCTCACTGCAACCTACGACTCCTCGGTTCAAGCTATTCTCATGTCTCAGCCTCCCAAGTAGTGAGATTATAGGTATGCACCATCACACCTGGCTCATTTATTTCTGTATTTTTAGTAGAGACAGGGTTTCACCACGTTGGCCAGGCTGGTCTTAAAGCCCTGACCTCAAATGATCCACCCACCTCGGCCTCCCAAAGTGCTGGGATTACAGGTGTAAGTCACCATGCCCAGCCAGTTACAGCAGTTTTGAAAACAATATTCTAATCACGTCCTTTACAGAAACATGGATTAAGCTGAAGGCCATTATCCTAAGTCGGTTAACACAGGAACAGAAAACCAAATACCACATATTCTCACTTATAAGTGAGAGCTAAGCAGTAAGTACACATGGACATAGAGATGGGAACAGTAGACACTGGGAACTGCTAGCAAGAGAGAGGGAGGAGGGCAGAGCTGAAAAGCTACCTATTTGGTTCTTTGCTCACTAACTGGTTGATGGGATCATTTGAACCCTACATCTCAGTGTCACACAATTTGCACAGGTAACAAAGCTACAACATTTAGCCCTTGAAACTAAACTAAAAGTTGAAATTATAAAACGAAAAATTTTGTAAATAAATTATGGCAAATCCTTTAGAAATAAAACAATATTCTAAATAAACAAAATAGAGAATAGAAAAAATAGAGAAAATTAATGAAAACGAAAATGGATTCCTTGAAAATGCTTTTTAAATGACAAATCTTTAAAAAAGTCTCAAATAACTAAAATCAGAAGTGTGACATTACTACCCATTTACATAAATAAAAGGATTATAAGAGCATTATGAACAATTGTACCCCAACAAATTGAATAACGGAGACAAAATGGACATGTTTCTAGAAACACAAAACCTTCCAAGACTGAATGAGGAAGAAATCTAAACTCTGAATAGAATTATAACTAGTAAGGACACTGAATCAATAGTCAAAAACCTCCCCAAAGATGAAAGCCCAGAACTTCATGGCTTCACTGGTGAATTCTATCAAACATTTAAAGAAAAATTAACACCAATCCTCCCCAAGTTCTTAAAACAAAATTAAGGGGAAGAAACATTTTTAAATCACTCTGTGAAGTCAGCATTACCCAATACCAAAATCAGACAATTACAAAAAAAAAAGTAGACCAGTATCACTGATGAATATTTATACAAAAATCTTGAACAAAATACTAACAAACTGAACCCAACAGCATGTTAAATGCATCAGATACCATGCCAAGTGGAATTTATTAATAAAATGCAAAAAGGGGTCAACATATAAAAATCAGTTAATGTAAGACATCACATTAACAGAATGAAGGAGGAAAAAAACATGACTTTCTTAATTGGTACAGAAAAAGCATTTGACAAAATTAAATTTCTTTTCATGATAAAAGTACTAAACGAATTAGGAATGAAATGAAACTACCTTAACATAATAAAGGCCATATATGAAAAATCCACAGCAAACATTATACCCAATGATAACAGACTGAAAGTCTTTCTCCATGCTCAGGAACAAGCAAAGATGCCTCTTGCTTTCAACACAGTAGTAGAAGTTCCAGCCAAAGCAATTTGAGGAGAGAAAAGAAAAAAAGGAGAGGAAAGGAGAAGAAAGAAGAGGGGAAGGGAAGAAAAGAGAGGAGGGGAAGGGGGAGGAAGGATTAGTCCGTTCTTACAGTGCTATGAAGAGCCTCCTGAGACTGAACAATTTATGAAAAAAAGTTAAATTAACTCATACTTCCACAGGCTTACAATCACGGCAGAAGCATAAAGGGGAAGCAAGACCTTCACATGGCGAAGCATGAGACAATGTGAAGGGGGAAATGCCGCACACTTGTAAACAAGATCTCAAGAGAAATCACTTATTATATCATAAGAACAACCAGGGGAAAATCCACCCCCATGATCAAATCACCTCCCACCAGGTGCCTCCTTCAACACTGAGAATAAAAATTCAACATCAGATTTGGGTGGGGACACAGAGCCAAACCATATCAAAGAAAGAGGAAGAAATAGAAGGCATCAAAACTGGAAAGGAAGAAGTGAAATTATCTCTGTTCACAGACTCCTTGATCTTGTATGTAGGAAATCCTAAAGATTCCACCCCTCAAAAAAACCCTTAGAATTAATAAAGGAATTCAGCAAAATTGCAGCATGTAAAAATCCACATGCAAATATCAGTCGTATTTCTATACACTAACAATTAATAATCCAAAAAGAAAATTAAGAAAACAATTCCATTTACCATTGCATAAAAAAGAAAAAAATGGGTAGAAACTAACTTAAGGGAAAAAATATGCCCTGAAAACTATACAATATTGCTGAAAGAAATTAAATAAGATATAAATAAACAGAAATATTTCCCATGTCCATGGATTGGAATGTTTATACTGTTAAGACAGTAATACTACCTAAACCAATTTACAGATTTAATGCAATCCCTATCAAATCCCAATGACAATTTTTGAAGAAATAGAAGAATCAATCTTAAAATTTATATGGGATCTAAAGGGACCCCAGAAAAGCCAAGATAATCCTGAAAAAGAAGAACAGATTTGAAGGTCTTTTTTTTTTTTTTAAACTTACTACAAAGCTACAGTAACCAAAATGGTATAGTACTTGCATACAAACAGACATACAGAGCCGTGGAATAGAATAGAGAGTCCAGACATAAACCATCACATGTATCGTCAAATGAATTTCAACAAGGGTACCAAGACCACTCAATGAGAAAAAGATGGTCTTTTTAAACAAAATAGTATTGGGAAGATAGTTATCCACATGCAAATTAATTAATTTGGATCCTCATATTATACCACATACAAAAGTTAACACAGAATGAACCAAGTTAAGGACAACGTATTGTATATTTCAAAATGACTAGTAGAAAGGAATTGAAAAGTTCTCAGTACATAGAAATAATCAATAGCTGAGGTGATGGATACCCTAAATACCCTGACTTGATCTTTAGATAATCTATGCAGGAAATAAAATATCACAGGTAACCCATAAATATGTACACATATTACATATCAAAAAAGGACCAAAACCTAAATGTAACAGCTAAAATGATAAAACTTTTAGAAGGAAAAGTAGGGAAGTCCCACGTGAGATTACATTAATCTTGGTTAATCTAAGATTAGATTTGGCAATGATTTATTGGGTATGAAATCAAAAGCTCAGATAACAAAAAAAAAATCAGACAACATCAACATTAAAAACCATTGTGCATCAAAAGACACTGAGTAAAAATTTTCTCCCACAAGATGGGAGAAAATATCATAAACCATATATCTGATAAACATCTAATACTCTGAATATACAAAGAACTGCTACACTCAACCACAAACAAAACAGCAACCCAGTTAATAAATGGTCAAAGCTCTTGAATAGATATTTCTTCAAAAAAAGAGATACAAATTTCTGAAAAGCACATGAAATGATGTTCAACATTACTAATCATTAGAGAAATGCAAATCAAACCCACAATGAGAAATCACTTCTCATCCATTAGCATAGCTATTATTTAAAGGACAAAAATGAAATAGAAAATAATGGTCTGTGAAGATACAGAGAAATTTTCACCCTTGTGTGCTGCTGTGGAATTGTAAAATGGTGTAGTCACCAGGGAAAACAGTATGGTGGTTCTTTGAAAATTAAACATAAAAGTACCATATAATCTAGCAACTCCATTTCTGGGTACATACTCAAAAGAATTAAAAGCAGAGACTGTAATATATATCTGTATACTCATTTTCATAGCACTGTTATTCACAACAGCCAAAAGTGAAAGCAATCTGTGCTCTGTGTCCCTTCATGGATTAAACAAACATATATATATATATTTACTATTATTTAGCCTTAAAAAGAAAAGACATTCTGACACATCCTACAAAATGGTCGAACCTTGAAGACACTTGAAAATGGTTAAAATTGTAAATTTTTTATGTATATAAAAAATAATAAAAATTTTTCTTTAAAGGATCAATGAAATGATCAACTTATTACTGTAACATTTTATATTATTATTACTAAATTTCAATGTAAAATTTTTCTGCCACTGGAATAAGAAAAGATAAATGTATTTTTCAATGAAGTAATTTATAGAAATGCTTATAAATTCTGGAAAGTAATACTTGATGAATATGTAACTTGCAAACATCTATCATTGTTAGCATGTCTTTTAACTTTATTCTAAATATCTTTTGATATCAGAAATTTTAAAATGTAGTCAGTTTATCAATAGTTGTTCTTGTATCTTCCTTAAGAAATATTTTCTTGCTTATTATCATCAAGGTATTCTCTTTTATTCACTTAAGGTTTTTTTTTCTTTCTTTTTCTTTGAAACAGGGTCTTGCTCTGTCACCCAGGCTGAAGTGCACTGGTGCAATCTCTGCTCACTGCAACCACCTCCCAGGTTCAAGCAATTTTTTTGCCTTAGCCTCCCAAGTAGCTGGGATTATAGGCATGCACTGCCACACCTGGCCAAATTTTGTATTTTTAGTATAGACAGGGTTTCATCATGTTGCCCAGGCTAGTCTTGAACTCCCAGGATCAAGCCATCTTCCCACCTTGGCATCCCTAAGTGCTGGGATTACAGGCATAAGGCACCGTGCCCAGCCCTCATTTGACTTTTTAATCCATCCGTAATGATGTAAGCTATAGAACCTAAGTGGAGAGCTTTTCCTTTCTGCTTTGTGAAACATTTGCTGTCATAAACCAATGTCTTTTATATACTAGATTGTTTTTAGGCTCTAAGGTTTATTTTTGTTTGTTTGTTTGTTTTTGTTTTTTTGTTTTTACCACTGCAATGTTTTGATTATATAGTAGGAAGTCCATGTGGCCAATTAAATCCCATGCCATAAGAAAAATGAGGTAGCAATGTGACTAAATGACTAAATTTAGTCAATTTGGAAACACTAATGCTGATGCATGATGCTATATGTGTTTGTGTGTTTGTGTGTTTGTGTGTGTGTGTGTGTGTGTGTATCTTTAATACTCTCACCAAAAGTGATCCAACAATAACAACAATCCATTCTCCTACAACTACCACTCATATATTAATTTTTGGTCTTAATGCTATTGTAGACTGAAGGAGAACAGGTTGCCTTGGAGGTAGCTCTTTGCAAATCATAAGGAAGAAAGGTAAAAGTATATATGGGTCTGGATTATCTTGGGTTTTTTTAATTATTATTTTTAAATATACTCCTTACCATGAATTTGAGAATCTTTAAAAAGTGCTTCCCACAATTTCTTTTTTCTTTTTTTTTTTTTGAGACAGAGTCTTGCTCTGTTGAATAGTCTGTGGAGTCCAGCGGCATGATCTCGGCTCATTGCAACCTCTGCCTCCTGGTTCAAGCAATTCTCGTGCCTCAGCCTCCTGAGTAGCTGGGATTACAGCTGTGCGCCACCACACCTGGCTAATTTTGTTTGTATTTCATTAGACATGAGGTTTCACTGTGTTGGCCAGGCTGGTCTCAAACTCCTGACCTCAAATGATCTGCCCACCTCAGCCTCCCAAAGTGCTGGGATTATAGGCGTGAGTCATCACGCCTCTCACAGTTTCTAAACCTAAAACAGTTTTGTTCCTTCCATACTGTCTTGTGTCATTCTAGAAAATATGTGTCTGATTACTAGTAATAATAAAGCACTTACAATAAAAGGAAATCCCATACAGTTACAGCCTTGGGCAATTTGGTTGGTTCTTTTCTTAAAATATAGTCAATCTTCCACTTGTATATATAATGCATGTTGTAAAATGTGTTACACTGTTGAATGAATATGTTGTAAGAAAGCCTGTACTCTCAGAAAGATAAAATATTATATAAATCTTTAGTCAAGATATTTTCCCTGCTGATAAAAATTGCAGTAGATTATTTACAAAGATGTTCACATTCCTTCATGCTCCTTTGCAGTATAAGTTCTCATTCCTCACAGTACAAAGTAGTGTCTATCCTCTCTTCCTCCTTGAATTTGGTTTGAATTTGTGACTTGCTTTGACAAGTTTCAGGCCTGAGTTTTAACAGGCCATGCAGCTCCTGCTTTCATTCTCTTGGAACCGTGCGCTCACTATGCTGTGAAGCAGTCCAGTCTTCGTTAACGGAGATGAAAGATAATATGGAGGAGAATTGAGGTCCTCTAGCCAACAACTAGCCCCAATTGCCAGAGACAGATGCATTCCATCTTGGACCATCTGGCCCAACCACTGGCTGAATACAGCTGCCTGAGGGCATCTAGACAAGCCCAGCAAAACTACTCAGATAATTCACAGAATGTTCTGAATTAATAAATCATAAGTTTAAGCTACAGCATCTCAGGATTATTTTTTTACACAGCAATACGTAACTCAAGTAACAACATATACATAGATATAAACAACAACATTTTTTTTTTAGATGGAGTCTCACTGTGTCACCCAGGCTGGAGTCAGAGGTGCATCTTGGCTCACTGCAACCTCCACCTCCAGGTTCAAGGAATTCTCCTGCCTCAGCCTCCTGAGTAGCTGGGACTGCAGGAGTGTACCACCACACCTGACTAATTTATGTATTTTTAGTAGAGATGGAGTTTCACTGTATTGGCCAGGCTGGTCTCGAACTCCCAACCTCATGATCCACCTGTCTCAGCCTCCCAAAGTGCTGGGATTTCAGGCATGAGGCACTGCGCTGAGCCACAATAACAATTTTTTCAAAGTTATCTCCTGTTTGAGTTAAAATTTTTTAGCTTACTTCAAAGGACGCTGCAGATTTTGTAAGCAAATGAGCAGGAGATTTTTATGTTAATTTTTATAGAGGCCCCTAAGATTTCTCACAAAAGAAGACTGTGGAACACTGAACTCTTTTTTCTCATGGTTAAGGAATGTATTGTGCACTGAGATAGAGCAGGGACCCTGCTTATGGACCTGCAGGTCCTCCCAAGCATGGAAGTAAAGGAAAGTCTTGAGTTCCAACAAGGAAAATTTCAGGCACCCAGCTAGCCCTGAGAAATAAATAGGCAATGTGATAAGCAACAAGGCAACTTAAAACAATAGATTCATGGGATGTTTGGTTTCCCTACAGAAACTACAGATAACATCTCAACATATGTCCCTGAATTGTTTTTCAGAAACCCAGGACCCCACCAAACTGATCTGCTGGCACGTAGACTTCAGAGAAGGTGGAGTAAGGGGGAACAAGGAACTGAATTCTGACCACTATTCTTTAAATTTCTTTCTGAGGGGCCTGGAGGAAGTTACGTCCATGAGCCAGAGCTAACAGTCTTTTTGCTGACTCCAAATTTTTAAACAAAGCTTCTCTTTCTTAACCAATTGTGAATCAGAAAGTCTTAAAATCTACCTCTGACTTGTAAGCCCCCCACTTTAAGATATCCCACCTTTTTAGGCCAAACTAATGTGTAGCCTCCATATATTGATTTATGATTTTCCCTGAAATTTTTGCATTCCTGAATTTTACCACGCCTTTAAAAACCTTTACTTGTAAGTAATTGAGGAGGCCAGAACTTAACTGAGAGCTGTCTGAATCTCCTTGCTTGGTGTCCTACAAATAAACATCCTCCTTTTGAAACTGGGCTCAAGAGTCCCACAGGCAGTTGTTTTTGGATAAACACAGAAATTGACCCTTCTGCTGTTAAAGCTTGAAACTTACATTTGTTTTATCTGAGTTCCTTCCTCAGGAAATGACCTCCAGGCCTCTCACAAAAAGTATCCAAGAACTGAAACCAGAGGCCAGACCCCTCATCATGATTGCTTCCTTGCCCATCCCAAGTTCATATTTTCTTACACATTGTTACATTACTTCCCTATTATATAAACCCCTGGTTTTAGTCAGTCAGGGAGATGGATTTGAGACTGAGCTCCCATCTCCTTGGCGATACTTGTCATCCCAGTGATTGGCTTTCTGTGCAGTGAGCAGCAGGACCTAGACCAAACCCCTGGTGTTTTGGTGACACGTTCTCCTGCTGCAAACCTCAATGTGGATGTTTGGCCTTACTGTGTCACATGAACAGATTCCAGTTTTATTCAATAACAAATGTTTCCCTACCAGCAGACCTGTGAAATTTTCTCCACCTTTGGATCACTGAAGTACCTTTGTTGATGTTTATTTTTATATTGATTTGTTTCCTCCAATACTGAACCTCAATCCACAGACATTTTTCCCTATTTTTTCCATTTCCAAGCTTGAGCCTTTAGACATCATCCATCAGAGTTTTCAATTGCAGGCAAAAATATTTAACTTCTACTCTTTTGAGGAAAGCAGAAATTTATTGCAAGGAAATCAGAGTTCCCAAAACTGATGACAAGCTAGAGGATCAGGCCTGTGGAATCTATAACTAAAGAGCTCCAAAGAGCTCTGCAGAAGAAACCAATATTGAGATTATGCATCAGGGCCAGACTAGTTCATGGGAATCATTCTTTTGCAATTAATCCCAATGTCTTTGTGGGTCACCTACTTGAGAGTTAAAGTTCCCGAAGAGAGTTCCTGATTGGCTGAGCCCAGAGGTCATGGCCTAGCCCCTGGCTGCATCAGTGTAGAGACTGAGAAGATGTGGCCCCTTAGCTTCCATGGGGAAGAAATTACTTCTCACCAAGTCCACAAACAGAAGTAAGTCTCTTTGATGGTACTAAGAAGACTTGAATGCCAGACAGCCAAAAAGCAGCCATGTGCATTACAAATAATTTTGCTACCATTTTGAACATGTTATAAATTTGTTCTTTTCTGTCTCAATTATAAACTTCATTTGAAGGGCTTTAAATGGGTTAGAATCTACCTTTTAAGTACCACTAAAAAGTTCCATATTCATCTTAATTATATTATTCCTTTTTTCAGTTTTCCAGTTCATAATATTTTTAATAAAATAAAATGTATATGTTGTAAGTTTTATTTAATTGTTTGATCCTCATTGTACAAGTATTGTGTGTGTAAAACTAACATCCTGGGTTGTTAGCAGCACTACAAATTAATGGCTTGCAATGCTCATTTGTCAACTAGATGAAATTTGTAAACCAAAAATAAAATCCTAAGCCCTTCATCCAGCTGAAAGGACATGCTCTTGGCCAAGGGGACCCCAGAGAAACCTGAAAAACCGAATTCCCGACCATGACAGGAAGGGAGGTCAGACACAGCTCATTACGCCTCGTCCCTTTTGGAGCTTAGGCAACGTTAACCAGCATTAACGTTGAAACACAGATCTTAAGACTAACAGAACATACTCCTCATGGCAATAAGATATCAAATTCCCACCTGACTCTGGTATAACATCACATGACAGATAACAGACACTGAAAGAAATCAAAATATTTCATCTCAAAATACATATATTTGACATATTTTGAAATGACCCTGCAAAGCCATCTCTTGTGGAGAAAATTTGCATCTGTAGAGAATCTCCATTAATGCAGCTAGGGCTTCCCTTTCTAGATATTTCCAGGATTACAGAGAGATTAAATGAGAGCCTAACATCTTCAAGGTGTGAAAACAGACATTTATTATTTATTCTCTGAAAGCTGCTACCTGGACACTTCATCTGTATAACACGAACCTTAGTCTCCAAACCCCGTTTATTTTAAATATTTCTTTCTACTGACTTTAAGTCCTTAGACAAACCTTAACTCTTTCAATCAACTGTCAACCAGAAAATCTTTGAATCCAGCTATGATCTGTAAGCCCCCTCCTTCAAGACATCTCATCTCTTTAGGCTGAACCAATGTATATCTTCCATGTCTTTATTTATGATTTTACCTACAATTCCTGCCTCTCTAAAAATACATAAAATCAAAATATAACCTAACTGCCTCAGGCAAACTTTCTCAGGACCTCTTGAGACTCTTCCCCAGGGCCATGGTCACTCATAATTGGCTCAGAATAAACCTCTTAATATATCTTACAGGGTATGGTTTTTCCATTAACAAATTCCAATATGAACATACTGAAGTCAAGGACTTCTGGTGTCCCATCCCCTTTCTCATGAGGAAGTTCATTTATACCTGCTGTAAACCAAGGCTAATGGAAACTGCTATTGGGGGTGGAGGAGGGGCATGGAGGGAGTTTCTTTTCTCTCACTAATTCTGTTCCTTTACCTGAAAGCCTTCATTACACAAATACAAACATAATAACAAAGAAGTGGGTATCATAAGAACATTAGGATTGAAGCCTAAATGGAATATTCTAACAAGTGCCTCTTAATTGGAGGAATCCAAATCAGGATGAAGACAGGTATGAGCAGTGAACAGATTTGAAGTAAGATTTGCTCATCATAGGATATCTGTCTCTAATCATACAGGTTGTCATTTCGATAGCACAGTATAATGAAATGTAGCATTTAATCAGAAAGCATTGATTAATATATTAAAGCCATTATTGCAATAAGAATGGTTCATTTATATATAGATAAAAAAATTAAAAACCAAACCATTGCTTATCAAATTTCTTACCCCCCTGGCACAGACTAAAAGAACAGCTCAGTATAACACTTTATCTCCAGGCAGGTGAGAATCCTGCAGCTCCTTCTTCCCAACACGGTATTGATAAAGGGCCTCTTATCTCATTATTACAGTAATGGCATTTTAAAATGAAAATGCTAAACTTTCATTTCAAGATAGCAGAAAGGACATGATCTTTTCCTTTCATACCAAAACCCTAACAATAACAGAAAACATATTTTAAGAGATATTCAGCCATGCTGAAAGATAAAAATGAGAACTTAGATAAGAAACTGTGAGAAATCCTGGAAACACAAGAGGCCAACAGATTGGATTTATGAGGAAACTCATAGCTCGAGATAAGTGTGAGAAAGTTCCAGCGGAGAAGGTGGGAGCAGCCACAAGGGTTTTCTACATGAGTATTTTAGTGTGAAAATTCTTTCGTGGTATTTCTTGGGAAATTTATGTTTTTCAGAATCTTAAGAAAAATCAAAAAATCAAGTTAAGAAACTAAGAAAAGGATTTACTTCTTCCATAATTATTAAAGACTAGCAATCAACGTGGAAGCATTACTGGTTAGAAGGAGTTCACTGATGTCTAGTTGAAAGCAAGACATTTTGTGGCTGAAAGTTAAGGCCAACATTTCCAGGAATCTAAACAGAACATGGAGGAGAAAAGCAAGAACCATCTCACCAGTCAGTCTTGCCATAATTGTTATCTTGTGATGAACAGTTGCTCATGGCCCTGTCTGCTGCTACTGGTAAGTTATTCTTGCAAATAATATTAATATTAATAAGTTTATTTGTATAGTGTACTTTAAACAAATCTTATGACTGATGTGCCCAGAAATAAGAAATTTGCAAAGCAAAATAAGTCCTTTAGTTAACAACTTCAACTAGTGATTCTGTGTAATATTGTTAACCTTGCTAGCAGATTCTAATATAACAATTTTTTTCTTTTTTCTTTTTTTGAGATGGAGTCTCTCTCTGTTCCCCAGGCTGGAGTGCAGTAGCAAGTTATCACCCACTGCAACCTCCACCTCCTGGGTTCAAGTGATTCTCCTGCTTCAGCCTGCTGAGTAGCTGGGATTATAGGCACCCGCCACCACACTCGGCTAATTGCTGTGTAATTTTAGTAGAGACAGGTTTCACCTTGTTGGCCAGGGTGATCTTTAACTCCTGACCTCAAGTGATCTGCCCATCTCGGCCTCTCAAAGTGCTGGGATTACAGGTGTGAGCCACCATGCCCAGCCGTTATCACAATATTTGAATATTGCTCAAGAATATTTTCTGGCGTTTTTACTGTCTGATTATTTGCTATAGGTTACAGTTGTTTGTAAACACTTGAAGAGAAGAAATGAAAGAAGAAGAAAATGTGAATATTATTGAAGACACCCCCCTTGGGAAATCAAAAAGTGTTCTAAAATCTGAATTAGTAAAAGCAATGTTGATTTCAATAGAAAAACTAAAATTATTCAAAAAAGGAAATGAGCTTATATGAAGCTACCTGTATCCTAAAGCCTGGCTTGAATATAGTTTTGGATGCACTCTTAATACATGAGCAAACATCAATGTGAAATAAAAGCAGCAGTTTTTGTCACAAAACAAAGATGAAGACTGTTGGATAAGATGGCCAGTGCTTTGTGTTTTAAAATTTAATAGAGAATTTAGAAATAAAGCCAAATACAGCCAGTTGAACTTCAACAAAGCATACAACAATGTAAATTGGAAAAAAGATACCACAAAAGCAAATGGTGCTGGAAAAGCTGGCAAACCACATGTACAAGAATGAAATTGGATTCTCATCTCTCACCTTAAACAAAAATCAACTCAAGATGGATCAAAGACTAAATCTAAGATCCAAAACTGTGAAAATTCTAAAAGATAACATTGGCTTTTTTTCTTTTTTTTTTTTTGAAATGGAGTCTTGCTCTGTTGCCCAAGCTAGAGTTCAATGGCTCGATCTTGGCTCACTGCAACCTCTGCCTCCTGGGTTCAAATGATTTTCCTCCCTCAGCCTCCCAAGCAGTTGGGATTACAGGTGCCTCTCACCACACCCAGATAATTTCTGTATTTTTAATAGAGACAGGGTTTGGCCATGTTGGCCAGGCTGGTTTTGAACTCCTGATCTCAAGTGATCCGCCCTCCTCAGCTTTCCAAAGTGCTGGGATTACAGGCATGATCCACTGTGCTAGGTCTTTAAAAGATAACACTGGAGGCCAGGCTCAATGGCTCATGCCTGTAATTCCAGCACTTTGGGAGTCCAAGGCAGGCATATCACAAGGTCAAGAGATCAAGACCATCCTGGCCAACATGGTGAAACCCCACCTCTACTAAAAAATACAAAAATGAGCTGGGCATGGTGGTGTGCACCTGTAGTTCCAGCTACTCGGGAAGCTGAGGCAGGAGAATCACTTGAACCCGGAAGGCGGAGGTTACAGTGAGCAGGGATCGTGCCACTGCACTCCAGCCTGGCAACAGAGTGAGACTCCATCTCAAAAAAAAAAAAAAAAGATTAGAAAAACTCTTCTGGGCATTGGCTTAAGCAAATTCATGACTAAGACCCCAAAAGCAAATTCAACAAAGACAAAAATAAATAAATTGAATAAATTGGACCTAATTAAACTAAAAAGATTCTGCAGAGCAAAAGATATAATCAGCACATTAAACAGACAACCTAAAGAGAGGTAGAAAATATTAACAAACTATGCCTCTGACAAAGGATTAATATCCAGAATCTACAAGAAACTCAAAGAAATCACCAAGAAAATGACAAATAATCCCATCAAAAAGTGAGCAAAAGGCACAAGTAGCCATTTCCCAAACAAAGATGTAAAAAAGAGCCAACAACCATGTGAAATATGTTCAATATCACTAATTATCAGTGAAATACAAATTAAAACCACAATGAGATACCACTTTACTCCTGCAAGACTGGCTATAATTAAAAAGTCATAAAACAATAGATGTCGGCATGATTGTGGTGAAAAAGAAACACTTTTACACTGCTGGTGGGAATGTAAATTAGTACAACCTCTATGGAAAACATGGCAATTTCTTAAAGAACTAAAAGTAGCTTTACCATTTGATCCAACAATCCCACAACTGGGTATCTACTCAAAGGAAAAGAAGTCATTGCATGAAAAAGACACATATACACAAATGTTTATAGTGCACAATTTGCAGTTGCAAAGATATGGAACCAGCCTAAATGCCCATCAACCAATAAGTGGATAAAGAAAACGCGAACATATACACCATGGAATACTACACAGCCATAAAAAGGAATGAAATAATTTCTTCTGCAGCAACTTGGATGGAGCTGGAGGCCATTATTCTAAATGAAGTGGGAGCTAAGCTATGAGGACACAAAGACATACAGAGTGATATAATGTACTTGATGACTGCAGGGTGGGAAGTTGGGAGTGGGGTGAGGGATTGAAGGCTACATGTTGAGTGGGTACAGTATACACTGCTTGAGTGACAGGTACACTAAAATCTCAGATTTTACCACTGAAGAACTCATCTATGTAACCAAAAACCACCTGTACCCCCAAACCTTGTAAATTTTTAAAAAATCAAAAATGTTAACTTTTAAACATTAAATATACATAATATAATGTTTACATTTTAAATGACAATTGTTTTAACACCCTCTTCTTTCAATGTTTTCTATTATAAAATGTCAATACCAGTTAAAGATGATTTTAACACATCATTTTAAAACATATCATTTTGCCCCAATATACTGGTTTATTATAATAATTTTAAAAGTTATAAACTTTCTATAAAACCCTTATGGTAGAAAATGATTCATAGTTTAATATTATGGTCACTTGTTACTAATTAAAAATATGTATTTTTAGAAAGAGAATAATATCATTTCAGGAATTCCGATTATTTGTTCTGAAATTTCAAAGATTACTATCTGTTGGGAATTTAGAAACCCCATAATAATCTAAAATGTCACTAATCAACAGTGAAAACCAGGAGGCCATTAGAGCCCAAAGGAAGAGGCAGAAGGGTCACTCCTGTATGGCACCTTCCTCTCCTGGCTGGGTGGCAGTGCCTGGGGTTGTTGAAGGGAGCAGCATGAAGATGAGACCTTCATTTAGAGAAAGGACAAGGCCAAAGAGAATGTGGGAAGACCCACACTCAGGCCCACTTTGGTTAATCCTTCTTAGTTTTTTTGTAAACTATTAAGACATTTAAATTTTCAATGGCTTGCATTTACCTCTTCTAAATATTCAGCTTTTCACTTGACTTTGACTGGTTACCAAGAAAACATAAGTATTATACCCATATTATTTTCAAAGAAGAAAGCATGCTAGTAACTACAACAGTGTCTGGCATGTAGCAGGCACTCAGTAAACAAGTGTTACATGGGTTGATCTGAGTCTCTGCCCAAATCTCATGTCGAATTGTAATCCCCAGTTTTGGAAATGGGGCCCGGTGGAAGGGGACTGGATCATGGGGGAAGATTTCTCCCTTTGGTGCTGTTCTCATGGTAGGGTTTTCACAAGATCTGATTGTTTAAAAGGTTTAGCACCTCCCCACTCTCTCTTCAGCACCTGTTCTGGCCATGTGATATGTACCGGCTTCCTCTTTACCTTTCACTGTGATTGTATGTTTCCTGAGTCCTCCCTGGAAACAGAGCAGATGCCAGAATCATACCTCTTATACAGCCTGCAGACCCATGAGCCAATTAAACCTCTTTTCTTTATAAATGATCCAGTCTCAGGTATTTATTTATAGCAATGTAAGAAGGACTAATACAATATGTTAAACTAATTACTGGATGTTGCAATTCACAGAGGAACAAATAATCCTTTTGCTTGGGACTGGCCAGTTTCCTGTAAGTCAGAAATATGCAAATCCAATCAAATTTTTCATAAACAAAATATTGTGATTGAAGATTAGATTCTTTATCATAACTCTGATATCCATACAACTTTCTGTAAAAATTTTAAAGATTGTATCTTTTTTAACTTCAGCCAACTGGAGAGTGAAGCATCTGCTTTAACGGGGAATTTCAAATTTCTTTAGAATTATCGTGAGAATAATCTTAGCGGAAGTCAATAGGAGACTCAGAAGCATAAGAATACCTCCTAGAATTTAGATATAAGAAACAGATTAAAGTTAATAGTCTTATTTTCTCATTGTAAAGTTGCCTGCTCATCTTACTGAGTATAAAATTGGGATCCAGTTATTCAAAATCAGTGTGTTTAGTATGTGTAACATAGCAGAGTATTTACTGCTGGTCACCAACTAATCCTTAAGCTTTTTTTATTCTAAAAATAATTGGGAATAAAACATTAACAATTTAGCTAGACAATGCATTTAAAGCTTTAAAGTCTGCCTTAAAAACTGCGATATATCAGTTTCAATGCCAGGAATGTCGATTCAACAAGATTCATTAGTACCAAATGTCTGCTATAATAATTCCTAGCACGTAGGGAGTTCTATGTGCTAGACTCTGCATCCCAAGCTCTTCACAGATTGTAACTCAACCAGTTTTCATAAAACCTTGTGGAAGAAGTGCAGTTACTTTTCATATTTTACAGAAGAGGACACTCAGTCTCAGAGACATGCATCTCTGACATGGCTAACACATGTCAGAGCTAGGCCACTTGGACCGCAGCCTCCAGAGTCATTGAATGGTAACCCCTCCCCTCCTGCATGGATAGCTCCAAAGCCAAAACTGCTGAGTCACAGTGACAAGACTGAGCCTCTGGCCTTGAACAGCTCAAACTAATAGAGTAAATAGATACACAAGCCACTGTGACGATAATAATAGTAATAAAAGGTTATAAATGCCAAGATAAAACCATGAAGCATGTAGTGTAACAATTCAGGAAGATGCCATAGCCTAGCAGATAAGAGCAGAGACTCAGGACTGAGAAGGTTCTCACTCCAGTGCCAGCTCCAGAGGCTCAGCTGCATTAGCCTCTCTGCTCTTCAGGAGCCTTATCTGTAAAGCAAGGATGGTCTTCGTGTTAACTCAGAGAACAGGCATGTCAGGTATTCAGAGGAGTCCTGTAGCCCAGAAAGCCTAAGTCAGTACTATCATGATCATGGAAGAGTACATTATTAATGGAAGCTGACTTAAAAGAACTGGGAAGACTTCCTGAAGGGCTTTAGATTTCAGCTGAGCCTAGAAACAGGAGTTGCTGTTTTAAAAGAGAAACAAAAAGGAAAACTCCAATAGTCTAGGTGCAGCCCACAAAGCACCTTCCAGACAACAGAAGCAACTGGGAAATGAAACAACAAACAAATAAGACAAAGCCACATCTCAGAACAGGACCTGTCGTATGGACCCACGTACTTGGAGAGTGAGGTTCAGGGAAATTCCAAGTGAACGGGAGTAAATAAAGATGGAAACCTAAGGACGGACTAGGCCCTAAGGTAGAGAGAGGTTCTTCAAGTACCTCAGCCCATAGGGACAAATCAGTGGTTTTCCTTTTACCTAAATGGATACATGTTTCTTGTCTTAGAGAATTATTATTATTTTTTGAGACAGAGTTTCACTCTTATTGCCTAGGCTGGAGTGCAAGCAATCTAGGCTCACTGCAACCTCTGCCTCCCAAGATCAAGCGATTCTCCTGCCACTGCGACCAGCGAGAATTATGTTTTGTTTTGGGTTTATTTTCTATTTTAAATGTAATGTTTTAATTGTAAGACTATAGAATACCAAGAGTTCCAAACTCTACATTTTTCTTATTCCTTTAGCTCTGCCTTCAGCATATGTCATGGTAAAAAGTAAATTAACCTAAATCTATACAATAAAAATAATAAAAGTAAAATAAAAATTACACAGATAGGCTGTTATGTTTTCAGGGTGTTTGGTGCTTGCTGTTTGTTTTTATAGCTAGTAATTCTGAACAAAATCAAAGCACATAAGCAATTCTAGCAGGAGATAAACTAAGCTGTCATAGAATCATAGTTTCAGTCATTGCATTAATCAGCATTAACTTTGTGTTAAACTTGACAAAAAAGAAAAACGTTTGAGCTCCACCTTGTGGTAGCATATCTGAGCCAAGCTCAAGTCTCAGGTTCTTTGTGCAGGAAAACCATGTCATAGTGAGCCTGCAAAAAAACTGAGTTACTTAAAGAAAAAAATTAGGAAAGCTTTGAAAAATTGTTTCAGAATGTGCAAATAAGGGTTGCTTATTTGAAGAGTTTCTAATATTAGAAATATCATAGTGTACACTAATGGCCCTTGGGCAGCATCCTGCTAACAGAGGGAGTGTGCATGTGTGCGTGTATGTGTGTATTAATTTGAGCTAATTACTACCATTTAAATATTTTAGTATGTGACGTAAAAATCAAGATTTACAGCTTCTGTTTAGACACCAGAAGATCCGGGAGCCCTGTGTCTGCAATAATTAGCTAGAGCTGAGCATTTGATGCCCCCTAAAGATACTGCATGTTGTCTACATTTCACTGGCTAACCAACAGAGGAGGCAACACAGAAGTGGCAACACGCATGTCTGTCAACGCTTCCTCCATCTTCACTGTACCCCGTATTGTCACCCAGACGACCTACGTAAGACATCATGGACATGCTGCCTGCTGTTTGACACAACACAGAAAACCTGATGTGCCATTGCTCTCAAACAACTTTTATTTTTAAAGACCTTTATTGTTGCTTTGCTAAAAAATAAAATGATAGCTTTCCTTGATCTCACTGGCCTTGAAGGTATTTATCAGCGTTAAGATCCCAGATGTTATTACATACACATTTTGCTTCCTAGACATTGGTACTATGCAAAGTCTCATCTGATCATGTCTGAGAGTTCATAGTTTATGAATTGATCTATCAGGCTCTCTCACTGCGTGGCCTGCTCTGTTCTCCTTCTTCACTCCTTCAGTCCTTCAAGCCAATACCTGAGAAGTGCCTGCTGTGCTTGTTGTAAGGAGAGCAGACTCCTCTGAAGTAGGCTTTGCCGGTGCTCCCCAAACAGTCAGTTGATGGTAATATCACACCGGTTTCCTACTCTATTCCCAGGTGGACTTGCAGGGCTTTATTTCCCAAGAACCAAAAGTGCATTACATGTACTCCACTGTCTCAGAATCCCCCTCTATGAACAGCTCCATTGGATTCTGGCTGCTGTCTCTGTCTGTCTCCACTGTACTCCAATCTCATCCGTTCTTCTTCTCTTCCCTCCTTCCTCAAAGGCTACATCTCTATACATCCATGCAAATCAACTGCTTCAGTCAGATGGAGAGGGAGCCGCCAACACTATCTACTTATCAGAAATTTCCCGGAAGGTCTGAATTCTAGCTCTGGGTATGATTTAATTGGAACTCTCACTAAAACTTATTTAATAAACTCAGAATTCTTATAACAACACTGTCCAGTAGGGATGAAATGGACACTACAAATGCAAGCCACGTGGCATCTTAACCTTCCTAGTGACCACTTAAAAAAATATGTTCAAAATAGTGCTTTTTAGACATGTAATCACAATGAAAAAATATTAATGGCATATTTTATACTAGCTTTTTCATGTGGAGTCTTCCAAATCCAGTGTCTATTTTACATCTCAATTTCCAGCCATTTTGCTAGCTCAAGTCACATATGGTTAGCGGCTGCCATATTGGACAGGTCAGGTTTACAGCATAGGAAGAAATTTTAGAAATCATGTTATGCAACCTCCTTGTCTTGCAAATAATTGAGACTTTTTAATTTCATTAAGTTGGACTTCACCTTTCTCTGGTGCCTCCTTAATTAGCTTAATAAGTGACCTTCTGAATTCTTTTTCTGGTAAGTCAGAGATTTCTTCTTGGTTTGGATCCATTGCTGATGAGCTAGTGTGCTCTTTGGGGGTGTTAAAGAATCTTGTTTTGTCATATTGTAGCAGGAGCGGCCACGGGAAACGGATCTCTCAAACACCGAATATAGAAGGAAGATGTTTATTCAGCCTGGGAGCCTGAGCAATAATTTGTCCAAAGCTCGGCTCGTCTAACAAAAGAAGGTTCCACCTTTATATAGGTTTATACTTTAGCTATTACACGTGGAAGAATCCTGGGTTTATAGTCTTAGAAATCACATACAAAAAGGGTCTTGGTTCCAGTTTACAGTCTTAGGACTTACATGTGAAAAGGTTTCTGGTTTAATCTTGTTTTAAGTAAAAATAGTCCCTTCCAGAGAGCTTCCCCAAGATCAAGCCTGCCACTTACAGGAGGGTGAAACAGGAGGCGCCAGTTAGTCAGCCTTTTCTTCTATTGCAATGCAGTGTGATAGTCAAAGGGGAAGTTGATCTCAGATGCCTGGGTCTCCTTCTTCACCCCTCTGCCCCTTTGAGACCCTCACCACTCCATATTAGTGAGAGGTCTCACTCTTATTCTCACTTTCCAGATCCTCTGAAGAAACTGATCAATGATTTATATAATATACTTGTGACGTTATTTTTCTAGTCTTATTACAGCAGTAAAGGATTTCTTAACCATTTAGAGGAACCAGGGTAATAGTAAACCAACACCCACTACTGTTATTACACTAATGGTGAGGGTTTTTAATCCTCCCAAGGCTGAGGGCTAACCTTGCAACAAGGACTTAGGGTTGAGTTTATGCTATACCTGCACAGGCACGAGTGCCAGTTTGGCTATATTCTTAACTGCATGACCCTGGCCGGCTATGTGCCCTCAGCAATTGGTTAGTTTGAATTTTCCGCAGACTCCTCCTTCAGCTGCTGGCAAATAATCTACAGCCAGCTGGTTCTGATAAATCGCATTTCTCATTTGAGTTTCTTGTTGGGCTAAAAGGGACAGAGCTTTGCCCGCTTTATTAGTGAGTATTTCCAAAACAGGGGTCCAGTATTCTCATAAGCCATCCTCTGCCCATGTGGCCAGCCCATAATACTCAATAATTCTCTCTGGTGGCCACTCATCATCTGTCCAATCTCTTATTTTTAGGTCTCTTTTCTCCTTAGCAGAGTAGACTGAATACCCTAACAGTTCATCTGTTTTAACAGATTATAGGAAGAAAGAGGGCTTAATGATGCCTATGACACAGCTACCTGTCCATCTCCCGCATTACACACCTCATACTGAGCACCATTATACAAACAGGTTCCCTTTTGTGCCCCTGTGCACTCATAGTAACTGTAAAACAAAAGAATGGAAGTGACATTTCACCCTACCTTTGTAACCTGGTGGACACATTGAGAGCATTCTTCAAACAGCTCAAGTCCCTGCTGTACAAGTCCAAATATTAAGAAGAACAAGTACCACGGTGAAGTTCCTCAAGCTTCGGCCGTGCGTGGACCAGCCAGCTTCCAGGATGTGGCCGGAGCAAGGCTTGTTGCCCTTTTTAAGGTGATTCTGCAGTCCTTGCCTTGATCCAAGTCTCAGCTGTTGCTGGTTTTTACACGGCTGTGGTGAATTCAGGCTGGGATTACCTCTAACTTCACGCTGTGGGAGTGGTCAGGATCAGGTCTGAGGTCCTTTCCATTGTGGCTTTAGGGGGGCTGTACTCCTGTCCTTTAGCCACATGTGATCACCTAGTGAGAAAGGGTGAACTGGGGAGAAAAAGGATTACAGGGCATTGGTTATTTATTCTGGTTGAACGATCCTCAGCGATTCTCCCTAGAGCTAGTAACTAGCTTCCTAACTCAATCTCTCCCCACTCCCAAGGAGTTCCCGGAGCGCCCGGAGCAGGGGAGGGGGCCTATGATATAAGACTTCGCAGCGGAATATCTTGTTGTTGTTTTTTTAAAAGAGGGTACATCTAATTTTGAATAACAACAAAAGAAGTGCCCGCACACACTTTAATCTTGTTTCCTGACACACCTTCCCTAAGCTGTTTTTGATGGTCGGGTTCATTCTTTCCACTTTTCCAGAACTCTGAGGTCGGTAGGCAGTGTGCGGTATCCAGGTGGAGGCCATTGCTGTTTTCCGGACTAAATCCTCCACAAATGCTGGTCCATTGTCTGATCCAATGCGCAATGGCAATCCAAACCTAGGGATAAGATCTCGAAGCAGCACACGGGTTACTTCATGGGCCTTTGCAGTCCTAATCAGGAAGGCCTTAACCCAAGCAGAGTATGTGCACACCAGGACCAACAAATACTTATGTCCCCCATACTTGGGCATTTCAGTAAAGTCTACCTGGAGAACTTCAAACGGAGCTGCTCCGTAAGCTTGAATGCCAGGGGGAATAGTTGGACCCTGCCTCACGTTGTGTTGCCGACATGTAATGCATCGCTGTGCCACAGTTTTGGTCAAGGCTGATAAGTATGAGATGTAAAGTACCGGCCCAACATCTTCTCAAGTGACTCTCGACCTAAATGAGTGGTCTCATGGACGGCTTGTACAACCACTGCACAAAGCAGGCCCTGGTATTTGGCCGGCCTACCAATGAGGTCTTTTGGTATTCATTAGAGTCACCACTGTGTGGGGTGCTTTGATATTTAAATTCTTCCCAGAGTTGAGGCTAGAATCTTTAATTGCCATTTCTCTTCTTCTTCTTTTTTTTTTTTTTTCTTTTTTGACAGCATGAAAAGGCTGTGTTAAATTGGCTAGCCCCAAAGCCAGGGCTGACGGAAGTTTCACTTTTAGCTTCTGCCCCATTCAAAGGGTGTCTTGTCTTCTCTCCTCTTTGTCACTTTGTATGGGGGTTTGGCCAGTGCTGCGAAGTTTGGAATTCCACAATTTACAAAACCCACGGCTCCCAGGAGCTCTCTCACCTGCCTTTTAGTCTCAGGTTCTGGCAGGTTGCAAAATGGCTTGCTTCCTCCCTGCTTCTAGGCTATGTTCCCCCTTCTGGATGGTGAGCCTTAGATGTTGCATTTGCTTTTTGGCAAATCTGGGCTTTCTTTTTAGACACTTTATATCCACAGTCCTCCGGATGCCAAAGTAAGTCGTCTGTTTGTGCACCCAACTGCCGTGGGGTGTCCTGATAGAAGGTTATCAGCATATGGGGGCAGCATGCAAGCAAGAAGATTTTGGGGGGGTGGTTATAGGTTAATGCCTCCCCAAGGATGTTGAGAGAGTTTCTGAGCCCCTGGGAAGCTGGGTTCAGGTGTACTGGGTGGTCACGCCTGCTACTGGATTTCTTCCATTGAAATGCAAATAGTTTTTGCCCCTCCGAGGCCAGTCAAAAGCTTAAGAAGTATTCTTGAAGTCCAATTAAGTGAACCAGCTATTCTCTGCTGGCAATAATCCCAACTGCATGTACAAGTTGGGTGCAAAGCCACGCAAGCCCTGCACAGGCCTGGACAATAATATCAGTCTTCTGTTTCTGGCTAGGAAGTCTCCATCCTCCTTCCCAAGGGACAATGAGAGCCTGGATAATCCCCTCCTGAGGCAGTTTAGGCTGCAAGGAGTCTTTTTTTGTTGAAGAGATAGTGACGCTAGATTTGCACAATAGGTTTTGCTGGAGAAGGGAGGCAGGGGAGGTCCATTAAGTATAAGAAAAGTCTGTTCTCTTAACACCTTAATAGCTTTAACAACATTGGTTTTGCTTTTTTTCGGTGGGAGGTTACAGGGCTGTCGTCTGGACCATGGGCTCTTTGGGGGCAAATGAGTCTGGACCCCCTCATTTCTTTTAGTCCAGTGGCCCTTCCATTAGATTCAACAGAGCCCCTTCACTTTCATCTGGATCCTCGTGCTTAGAATTGCCCTGTTCTCCAGTTAACTGTGGACATTTTCTTTTCCAATGTCCTATTTTTCAACAAAATGCACACTGACCGCATTGCAGGCGTGGGCGGGCAGACTGGGGGGCTTTCCAGGAATCCCCCTTTTCCCACACTCCTGGGGGCATTCCTCTCCTAGCAGCAGCTATCGAGTCAGCCTTCCATTGAGCTGATGCTCCTTTTCCCTATGATTTTTTCTCTGGTTTACCGCCTCTCGGTTTACAAACACCTGGTTAGCTATTTCCAAGAACTCTGAAGTATTCATGCATGCAAATCCTGCCTGTTTCTGCAATTTTCATCTAATGTCTTCTGCACACTGACTGACTAATGCCATATTTATCATACACTGGTTTTCCGGACTCTCAGGATCAAAAGGAGTGTACATGCGGTAAGCCTCACATAGTCTTTCATAGAATTGGGTAGGGCTTTGCTCTTTTCCTTGAAGAACCTCAGAGACTTTATTAATGTTTGTAACTCTCTGTGCCCCTTTTTAAAATCCTTCTAGCAAGGCTTCTCTGTACCGGATTAGCCTCTGCATACCCACCGGAGTGTTCGGATCCCACTGGGGATCAGTTCCTGGTAACTGGACCCTGACATACTCTTGGGGGTTCTGGTAATCTGCAGGAATACGCTCCTCCAGCCGTTTAGAAGAGGCTTGGAGTACTCTCTGCCTTTCATCAGTGTTAAAAACATGCATAAGTAGCTGATGGCAATCAACCCAAATGGGGTTATGAGTTTGAATAATAGTTTGCAGTAGGTCAATGAGAGCTTGTGACTTCTCAGTATAAGACGAGTTGTTATTTTTCCAGTTAATAAGATCAGCCGAGGTGAACGGCAGGTATGTGAAAACATGCTTTTCTACCATGTGGCCATCCTCATCCACTCCCGTGTAACCTCAGCTCTCTCAAAGGCATCTGCACCCTGGCCTTGGGTCGCAGATGGGCTGCCAGAGGGGGAGTTCCCTCCAGGAAGCAGGCAGCAATGGGCAGAGTTTTTCCACACTCTCTTTTGTCTACTCTGAGGGGTTTAGGCTGTGCAGCTCTGGTGGGGATGCCGAGGTTTCTGGCTCAGGGGCAGGGAGGCCTTGAGGAGGAGGAGGAGGACAAAAACTCTTCTGCCTCCAGATCTGCCAGAACCTTGGGAGTCCCTGTTCCTGCCACTGAATCTGCCCCGACCTTAGAAGTCCGCATCTCTTGGTGGCGAGGGGGATGGTGGTTTCTAGCAGTCTGTCCCTTGGCCGCTAAACCAGTCACTGCCTGCTCTCTTAGCCACTTCGGAGGAGGATTCAAAACTAACTGCAACCACGAGTCTATGTATGGAAATTGATCAAGGTGCTCTAGCTCGCTGTATATAACCTCACGCCTTACTTTGAAGACAAGATACCTATCTAGGGTCCCCTCTTGGGGCCAACCTACCCTAAATGCTGGCCAATCTTCCCTACATAAAGCCTTTAATTTCTCTGGTGTCATAGTTACTTTATAATTCCCACTAAATCCCTTCTTGAAATTTTTCAGCATGACCTCTAAAGGGCTGGGCTTGCTATGGGAGTGACCCATATTAACACTTCAAAGAAACAATTCCCACAGTTAGGGGAGAGTTAGTTCACTCACAGCAGTTCCCACCCAGCAAGATGCAGCATGGAACACTCTCCAATTTACATTCCCTTCAATCCTTTCACAACTGCCCAGAGGCTTTTTCACTCAGCCTTATGTGGCTGTCTCTAATTCTTACAAATTGCTCAACACATGAGGCCCTTCATATTGGGCCCAATACCTTTCACGACTGATGAGTCCATTCGAACACATCTACACACACACACACACACACACACACACACACACACACACACAATTGCTCTCCTTCCAATTCAAAACCATAAGCAAAAAGCTCCCAAGGTTAGTTACAGAGAAAGAGAACCACGTTCAAAAGTGCCGAATCTGGCACCTGTGGGTGATCAGGCCACGCCTCCACCCAAAATGGGGTGGACAATTTTCCTGGGTTCAATCTTACAATATTCAGTGGTCTGGACGTTCCAAATACTCGTTCCTCCTTGGTGTTCAGCCACTGGGTGGATCCACACTCCTGGACCTCCCTGCTTGGCTCTGGCGAGGCTTTTCCATGAGACAAACACCTGCCAGGGAGCACTCTCAGGATGCGCCGCCCCAGCGAGCAGGACCCCCCCCCCCCCACCAACACACACACATACACAGGGATGCTCCACAGGGCTAGGCAAACCTCCTGAGAGACTTTCTCCTGCCATCTGCTATCCGAGACTCGCTTCCCAGCCCAGGCACCAAAAATGTAGCAGGAGTGGCCGCAGGAAACGGATCGCTCGAACACCTCATGTAGAAGGAAGAAGTTTATTTGGCCCAGGAGCCTGAGCAATAATTTGTCCAAAGCTCAGCTCGTCTAACAAAGGAAGGTTCCACCTTTATATAGGCTTATACTTTAGATATTACATGTGGAAGAATCTTAGGTTTACAGCTTCAGGAATCACATATGAAAGGGTTCTGGTTACAGTTTTAGGGCTCACATGTGAAAAGATTTCTGGTTTGATCCTGTTTTAAGAAAAAATAGTGCCTTCCGGATAGTTTCCCCAAGACCAAGCCTGCCACCTACATGAAGGTGAAACAGGAGGCGCCAGTTGGTCAGCCTTTTCTTCTATTGAAATGCAGTGTGATAGTCAAAGGGGAAGTTGATCTCAGATACCTGGGTCTGCTTCTTCAATATTATCGGAGTTGTTTTTCTAGTTCTTTATTTGAGGAGATTATGTCAGAGGGAAGATCTGGGGCTCAAGGGCTGCTGATCCAATTCTTTTGTCACACAGGGTGCTCCCTTGATGTGGTGTTCTCCTAGTTCCCCTAGGGATGGAGCTTCCTGAGGGCCAACCTGTAGTGATTGTTATTTCTCTTCTGGGTCTAGCCACCCAGTAGAGCTACTGGTCTTCAGGCTGGTATTGGGGGGTGTATGCAAAGAGTCTTGTGATGTGATTCATTTTCAGGTCTCTCCGCCATGCATAGCCGCACCTGCTCTGGTGAGGTAGCAAGGGAGCGAAGCGTGCTCTTGTGAGGATCCTTAGTTGTGGTTTTATCGTGCTGGTTTTGTGCTGGTTGGCCTCTGGCCAGGAGTTGACACTTTCAAGAGAGCACCAGCTGCAGTAGTATGGGGAAGATACAAGTTTGCCCTAAGGTGGCCTGGAAAAGTATTTGGGTTTCTCAGGTGGTGGGCAGGACCATAGAGCTCCCAAGAGATGATATCCTTTGTCTTTGGCTACCAGCACAGGTAGAGAAAGACCATGAGGTGGGGACAGATTAGGTATGTTTGAGCTCAGACTCTCCTTGGGTAGGCTTGCTGTGGCTGCTGTGGGGGACAGAGGTGTGGCTCCCAAGCCAATGAAGCTATGTTTTCAGGGGGATTATAGCTGCCTCTGCTGCATCATACAGGTCACCAGGGAAGTAAGGGAAAGCCAGCAGCGACAGGTCTCACCCAGATTTCATGCAGTCTGAAAGGCGAGTCTCTCTCTCCCACTACCCCACCAACAGCACTGAGTTTACTTAGACGTAGCTGGTGAGCAAGGCCGAGAACTAGCCCTAGGATACAAGCCGCCCTGCTGAGAAAGCAAGCAGGGTTTCCAGGTTCCACACCTCCCTGCATGCTGCAACTTCTGTACTGGTATCTGCATCCCAGTTCGCCCCCTCCCCCAGATTATGTCCGAGAAACTCTGTATTTAGTCAAAAGTGTTACAAAGTGCAGCTGGAAATGTCCTTCCCCACTGTGGTCTTTCCTCAATTTTACTGGCAGTCCTCCCCAAGGACCCCCACGAGACAAAGTCAGAAATGGCTTCCCTTGAAACCAAGAGTGCCCACAGCGCTCTTCCCGCTGCTTCCTCTAACCCCTTTATTTTGCTTGATTCTTTAAATTTATCTCATTTCCCAGTGAGGACTAATCCTTCTCCTGTGATCTGGACCTTCAGGTTCTCCAGTGAGCATGTGTGTTTGGGGCTATGTTACCCCTCACACTTTTGCACACTCACAGTTTTTCGGCTGTCTCACAAAGCCTGCAGAGACAAGCTGCTTCCTCCAAAGAGTCTGTGGATTCCCTTGGCTTTTCTCGTATGTTCCTGCAGTATTGCCTGGAGCAAAAGTTGACAATGTAAATCTCCACATGCTGTTCTGTTTGTCTGAGTGGGAGCTGCAAGTTAGTCCTGCTTCCTACTTTCCCCTACTGCCATTTTTCGCCTGTTGTCCCCTGGGTTTTACTGTTTTTCCTATTGTCCCCAGGGCTTTACTTTTGAACCATGATCGTAACCTGAGAAACATGACCTTCATGAAACTGACAATTCAAAAATTCAAATCATAATAAAATATCAGGAGCTCTGTTTTCACTGAGTAAAAGAATAATTTTGGGTTATTTTTAATAATTAAATCAAAACATAAATATAATACCAAAGATTTGTTAATCAAACAGAAAAAAGTTAATTTCATAGGTGGCACTTTGGATTGGTTATCAGATGTAGATAATATTCGATTTTATGCAGCATGTGAGATTGGATTCCAAATAATGGTTTTAAAAATTTTCCTTAAAACTTCTTTAAAAGAAAAACTGATAATTCCTATAGAGATTTTATGTAACCACAAATAAAACAGTATCAAGAGAAAAATTTAGTGACTTCTAAGGCTCATTGCTATGAAACAGAAAACCTATTACTAGTAATATAATTGATCCATATATTGATCATGACTGCCTTGAAATGTGTATATATTGATTTAAATGTCTGTATTGACAATTAATGCATTTACACAAAAGTTTGTTCTAAAAGGTCTCAAATTTAAAGTTAATCTTTCTACTTTAATGTAAAATTAATCTTTTAATCTTTAAATTATCTAAGCGTACAAAGTAGAATAGTTAAACTAATTATGCTATATTAATGTAGAGGAATATTTTATAACTATTAAGATGTTCTGAAGTAATTTTTGTGACATAGGAAAATGTCTAATTAAGTAATGGGATAAAACTAGATATATCTTATGATCCATGCTATTTTATTGTGTCCATGCATATATAATTGCAAATTTGAAAAAAAATGTTAACAGAAGTTATTTTGCATGGTGGAATTGTGGGAGTTCTTTTACATTTTTATTTTATTAACATTTTCCAAATGTGCCATCATTAATATGTACCATTTTATAAATTTTTAAATAACCATCCCCATTTTGTATGGAAACTTCTTTGTGGTATATATGAAGAAAACATGTATGACACAATATCTAACTTGTCAGAAGAGGACAAGTATTTTATGTACACATTTTTTTCATTATTTGTAACTACTGAGTCATCGAAATCAGTCCTGGAAAAGGGCAGCTGGTCCATTTGAGGCCAAATGGCCAAGATGATCCATTACAAAAGAACTTTGAGAAAAAGGTATCGCACGACAAGGCTTGAGAAGTCCTGATGCCGTCATATAGTCCTGATGACTATAGTTCTGTGGGTTTGCTTTTTTTAACATCAAGGTTAGGTCTCAAAGTTTCCTCCAAGAATGCAAGTGCATATGTGCATTGAGAGCTGAAAACACATGCCAATCTCATTCTTGAGTCTCCTGTTTTTGAAACCCTGCTTACTTACTCTTTTGGTTATATTTCTGGCTCTCATACTTGTAGAGATCCATCAGGATAAGAAAACATAGCTCAGGTCAACGTTTTGTTAATATAAACCCCTTGATAAAGCTTAACTACGTGTTTCTCTGAGAAGCCTAAATAATTCAAAGTATATGTTGAAATCCAGTTTCTTAGTTTTTCAGATGAATAGCAAACCACTTTGGATAAATCTAGTTTTTGCATATATTTCTCAGAGATTTTTTATTTTTCTCAGACAGAGTAAGAGGTACAGATTTTTGTTTGCTTCTTTGCCTTATAAATTTCTCCAATAGCTTTGATTATTAAAAATGGAAATGAAGATACAGAAATAAATAGCAATCAAATCATCCTAGTGGAAGGCTATTTTCTGAATAGCCATAAAACGGTTTTGGAAGTGGTCTTCACTGCTTCAGATTCTTGTCTATATAGTAATATGAAAACATTTTCAACAATTCTCTGGAGACTGAAAGGGTTAATATTTCTAAAACTGCTTAACTTAAATCAGGTGAGTGTTTAGGTGGTATGAAACTCCAACATATTTTTTAATTTATAGAAATACTGAAACTTGGCATATCGTGTCTGAATGAACATAACATGAACATTCATTTATTCAAAAGTATGCTGCCTGCTCGGCGTGGTGGCTCACACCTGTAATTCCAGCACCAGCAATTTGGGAGGCCGAGGCGGGCAGATCATCTGAGGTCAGGAGTTCAAGATCAGCCTGGCCAACATGGCGAAACCCCCTCTCTACTAAAAAATACAAAAATTAACGGGGCGTGGTGGCAGGCACCTGTAATCCCAACTACTTGGGAGGCTGAGGCAAGAAGAATTGCTTGAACCCAGGAGGCAGAGTTGCAGTAAGCCGAGATGGCACCATTGCACTCCAGCCTCAGCAACACAGTAAGACTGTGTCTCAAAAAAAAAAAAAAAAAAAAAAAAAAAGTACACTGCCTTTAAGAGATGAATGTCTTTGGGAAACAGTTTTTCGTCTCTCATCATTCTTATGAAGTAGCTCAAGAGAAGGAAGTGCAATACACATTGTAAATATGACAAAACAATAAACCAATTTGCTAATCTTACTACTACACAGGGCAAACATGATCCAAGTAGAAATAAACAATAGCTTTATTTATTCATTTGCATTATAATCTAATTAAATAAACTCAGCCTATCAACCAATAATTCATTTCTTACACTATAGTAACATTTTTTCAGGCAAATAACAGACGTTTTTGTCTCATGGTGCAATTGCTGTAAGTTAAATTGATTCAATTTAATTAACAAGCATTTATCCAGAGCCTACTTGTGCACAGCACTATACTAGGCATACAAGAGAGTTAGAAGATATAACCCCTGCTCACAGAGAATTTACAATCAGAACAAGAAAGATAATCCATGCATTCAAAAAGTAATAAGGAACCATTACCAATCACATGAAAATCTATATAAATAATAGGCTCTGAAGTAAAGACACAAGAGCCCAAAGAATCCTAAAAAAGGAGTGACATTATTAAGGGTGAAAGCTAATCTGAAAAAGATAACCAGAGGAATAAAGTTTAGAATTGTCAGGGAAACAGTGCAATTATTCTATGGCCAATAGAGTTTCTCCTTCTTTTCAATCATCAGTAGATGATGATTGAAAAGAAGGAGAAACTAAAAGACAGAATCATAAAAAATAGCAAGTCAACTGCAGGGAATGGTAGGCAAATTGGCTTAGCTTTGGAAAGGCACACTGAGTTAGGAGATGCAATTGAAGTCATACAACAAGGCTAGTGAGGGCATTGAGTGTTACTATTTAAATTCAATTCAAAGTGTGAATCTACAATAATGCTTAAACATATCTATATATTAAAGCCCTCCACAGAAGTGTGTTTACTTAACCTTAACGAAAAGCAAAGAAAAAATTATAGAATATTAGAATCTAAGTTTACAGGATATGATTACTAGAGTAAGTAATTAGACAAACATAGGCAGGGCAAGAGAGGGCCCCCTCAACCCACAGGAATGTCAGGTGGCCATTAGTTGCTGGTCAGGTGGTTTTTAAACTCTCTCTTTAAAATAATAATTGGTGGCAGCCAGTGCCAGGGAAAGGCAGGCTCCCAACAGACAGAAAACACCTGAGCTGGAGATCTCAGGAGTTGGACAAGTGGGCTCAAGCATGTGCACTCAGCAAAATGGCAGAGTTTAACTGGTATATGACCTTCTTCTAAGAATGCTGGAATGGTAAGGGAAAATGCCACAAGTGAACATGCACACAACTTCAGTAACACATTGTGCACATAGCTCCTCCCAAGTGGTGGCAGGCCACTGAGCACACAGAGAGCCCATCTCCCCAAAATATCAGGGGAGGAGAAATGCAAACCCCAGAACCATGCCAATGTATAAAACCCCAGGTCAAAAGCTGAACAGGGCAGTTGGAACTCTCAAGCTGCCCACTTGGCTTTCTTCCAAGTGTACTTTATTTCCTTTTGTTCCTGCCCCAAAACTTTTTAATAAACCGCTCCTGCTCTAAAACTTGCCTCAGTCTCTCCCTCTGCCTTAAATCTACTTCTGCCCCGCAGCTGATTTCTTCCCTCCAAGGTGGCAAGAATCCTATCAAGTTTGATGTAAACCTGTATGGATTCACCGCCAACATAATCACTGGAAGACAAATGAGCATGAGCAGACCGAGGTAACAGCAGTCATTTATGACGTCTTTCCTTTTTGTTTTTTAACTTCAACTCATAAAAAGTTAGGCTGTATAAGACTCATGTACTGTCTCAAGGTAAGAGGTCTTCAACTCAGTGCTATCCAAGCCCCAATTCACATAGGATTTTATTTATAAAAAGCCTATTTCTCTTCATACTGAACCCAGCACCAAATACAAAGGTTTTAGGTATATATTTGCAGGGGGTATGGGTGGGGAAGCGGGTAGAAAAAAAGAGAAAATAAGGTATTGGTTTCAAAAAGTGAGTTAATGAATGATTACGAGTACTTTTTTCGCAGATATTTCTGAACTTAGAGGAAAAAGGATGAAATATATTTGCTCTCAGTTTAAGAAAACTAAGGCAAAAGAAATGTATAAAATGAAAGTTCATATAAGTAATTTCTTTTTAATTAATCCACCAACGAAACCAGTAAATTGTATTGCTGGATCACACCCACTTCTAAAATCAATTGGTTAAAAAAAAAAAAAAAAAGTCACGAAATGGAGCAGGGGAGAGAGTCGCTGCACAGAAACAGTTTCTGAATTTGGAATAAGGTGAAGATTCTTTTTGCTCAGGTAGGATTCATGATGCCTTGATTGCCCGGAATGACCTCGAAAATCCATCGGGGTAGAACAGGAAAACAGAAGTTCCACAATACTTGTTCTCTGGGCCTTCACAGATTTGAAACAGCAAGGCAAAGTGAACCTTCTCTGGGTTCTCAGGATACTTATGACTGGCCACCAGCAGCTGCAGCTATTAAAAAAAAAAAAGAAACAAACAAACAAAAAAACAGTGAGAGAGAGAGAGGAAGATGAAGAGGATGAAGAAGAGGCAAATAAAAACGTAGCTTTCAGTGTGCTTAATGGTTCTGAATGAGGTGGCCAGAAATAAAAAAATCTGTATTGTCCCACAATATTTAGCATTTTTATGTTCAAAATATTTTCATGTTTCTTAGTTTGCAAAGTCTTCACAAATTCTAAACAAGGGAGAATGAAAGTACTACTTTTTTTTGGTAACATTTATATATTATTTCTTATGTGATGAATAGATAAATGTATTCCTTTCATATTTTTTCAATAAAAGAGTTCCTCATTTTTCAGTAGATATTCAGTAGGTATTTACTGGGTAGCCATACACATTATGGAAACATATCAGATGAATAGCAGCCTATAGCATTATACTATCATTTAAAACAATAAAGATAACAATAAGCCTTAATTAGAATTTAGATCTTATAAGTCAGAATTTTCCATTCTTAACCACTAATTTGATAATATTAAATTATACAAAAGCACTGCTGGTATGTGTGATGTGTGTGCTTCGAACATTTCATCTTCTGCAAAGACTAGACAATTCTAATCAATTGTCTACCACTAAGGTAGACTCCATCCCAGACTCCATTTAAAAACAATACCCCAGGTAAGCACTGTGGGATGAACAGAGTGAAGATGGAGATAAAACCATTGCTCTCCTGTTGTAGGAAATACAAAGATTTCCCTAAACTGCAGAGGTAAATACACTGAATTGAACTTTCACCTTTTCACAAACATGACAGTCAAGAAATTTTGGGGGTGTTGGGGAGGATGGAGGAGGTTGTTGCATAAACCTACAAGGAAGGGGAGAATAGGAAAAGAGACGATGATAAAATTTTAGAAGCTGGAAAGCAGACAGATTAGTGATACATGACTTACCAATTCTAAGAAACTGAAAAGCTAAGCCAGGGGAGGAAAAAGACAGTAAGCAACATAATCTACACACAAAATCTCCAAAATTCTCAGTAATGCACAGCAACAGGTACCTCTGGAAGTCAGGAACCAATACAAAGAGGATGTTTTAGCTGTCCATTTAAGAAGCAGTCAAGCTTGGTGGGGCAAAGGGGTGGGGTTATTAAAAAACGAAGCAGCAGCCGGGAGCGGTGGCTCATGCCTGTAATCCCAGCACTTTGGGAGGCCAAGGAGGGCAGATCACAAGGTCAGGAGTTCGAGACCACCTTGGCCAATATGGTGAAACCCTGTCTCTACTAAAAATTCAAAATAATTAGCCAGGCGTTGTGGCGCATGCCTGTAATCCCAGCTACTAGTGAGGCTGAGGTAGGAGAATTGCTTGGACCTGGGAGGCGGAGGCTGCAGTGAGCTGAGATCGTGCCATTGCACTTCAGTCTGGGTAACAACAGCAAAACTCCGTCTAAAAAAAAAAAAGAAAAAAGAAAAAACAACAACAACAAAAGCAGCAGCAGTTAAAAGACTGAGATCTGAGATCGGCTTCGCTTGGTACAAATGAATAATTGCTCCCCCGCCCCAACTGCAGCCTTTAATCTGGCAGAAGGCCAGAATAATTTTTTTTCTAAAAAGAGTAAAACAGAGATGCGTCTGGGCTAGAAGACTACAAGGAGTGCCGCAGTAAAAACAGGGGCCAAGTGAGCATTTGTAGGCTGAACGCTGAGTCCCGCCCGTGTCGATTTTCCCACGCAGGTGCTACAGGTTTGCTGGGCAATCCTTTACTCCCTGGGCAGGATTTCAGAAGTAATTTTTCTTAAGAATCTGATCAGCCTAAAAGGAAAAGCCCAAAAATACTGACAAGGGGGTCAGCAGCAGCCCAGGCAGAGTCCTTCAATGAGGATCTGCCCACGAGCCCCACCCACTTGCCTAGAGCTTCCAAACCCACCTTTGCCTCCTACCCTGAAATATGAGCTGAGAGTCACAAAGCCGGGGATCACCAAGCAAGGGGGAAAGAAAGGACAAAACAGCTTAGAGAAAACAGACTATCAAAGGCAAGAAAATGTCAAAAACAGTTATTAATATTTTCATAAAGACAGAACAAGTCATTGCAGCCATTGAACAAGGACAGCATGCTGTTTAAAAAAGAATTAAAGAAGAAAACAGCTTGCAGAAACTAAAATTATAATAGCAAAAGTGAAGAGGCAAAGAGAAATGTTAAAATTTAAAGATAAGGAAATATTCATGGGTAAAGCAAAGAGACAAGGGGAATGTAAGGATGAAAAATAAATAATAGGAATTCTACATGCAAAGAAAAAAAACAACAGAAAATGAATGGAAAGAATTCATAAAAATTCCCTGCAACCAAATAGCAGAAGAACCCACTGATGAGTACACAAGGAATAAAAACAGATCCATGCAAGACACATCATCATGAAATTCAGAACAGGCAGATAAGGAGACCCTATTGCGTTCCAGATTGGAAAACCAAACAATCAAAAACACAAGTTGCTCAAAAGACTAGAATCACAATGGCTTTAAACTTCTCAATAGCAATAGTGGAATACAGAAGGCAATGGGAAACCTCTGAAAAAATATTATTCCGAAGGGATATTATTTCTAATATAATTAGATGAGTATTTTTGACACTCAAACTACCAGTCAAAAGGGGGAGTAAGAGAAGGACAATTCCAGACATGGTCTCAGAAAATTTGCCTCTCACACGTCGTTTCTTACCCACAAAATGTGAGCAAACCAAAACAGGGGAAGTTGGAGAAAATGGAAAACACGACATCCAAAACAGGATAGAGTGACAGAGATCCTGCTGAATGACAGTGAAGAAAAATGAAAGGATGACAGCTGTAGCCCATACACCAGCTGAAATTGGAGAGGTTCGGAAGATTCTGGGAAAGATTTCTCCAAGGAAATGAAATGGATAGATAACCCAGTATGTCTGAATATATTGAGAGTATAATTCAATCAATAACAGAGATTTGGAAATTAAATGAATCACTGAAAAAAAATATATAAAAAAGAAAACGTTTAAAAATAGAAATTCTGAATCCTGAGAAAACTTAAAAGTATGCACAAGTACCATCGTTTACTGCTTAGCCCAGCTGTGAAGACATTGTGTGTCCATAATAATGTATACTGGCCTAACCAAAATAATAATATAACTACATAGTAGAATGCATAAAGAGACTGGGGCAAGAGTCTAAAAACGTTTTAAGAATTACCTACTAAAATTTATTATCTCTATTGTAGTTATTATCTCCATTATTACCTACAAAGGATATAATAATTTTAATAGATAACACTTCAAAGTCAAGAAATTACAACAAAATTAGTCAATTTGGAGATAAATATCTAAAATCAATTTAAAAACTGAAAGTGTCTTGGGGTAGTTGAGTGTATGGGAGGGGAAGAGAGCAGAATTAATGTAGGAGGCGGAAGAAGATGGTGTTTTTCATGATAAACTTTATAGAATTATGAAACTCTAAATAAAAAAACTCTAAATTGTGCACACATGCAGCTTTGATTTGAAAAATTAAAAATTTTATTTAAAAAGTCTGATAACTGTACAGCACTGTAATCATTTAATTCAGCACCCAGCATTTAGCCTTACATTTCTGCATGCTAGATAGAAAAGAGAGAGGAAAAAGAAAAAAGGCTAAGTATGAAGAAGGCAACAAAAGCAAGTCTTGAACATGTTGTTTGGGGCCACCCAGCATCTTTGTCCTCTTCTCTTAGGTAGGTGTGCCCTCCCCAGTGCATTTCATGTGTCAGGAAAACTGACCAATCCCAGGTCCAAGGGTGGGTCCTGACTCAGACAAGTATGGTAAGTTACATTGACTGGCATAGGAATGGACACATGACCCATTTGGGGCCAATCGGAAAGAAGGAGAGATTGAGGAATTTCTAGGAAAGAAGTTTTACAGTCTGAGGACATGGCATTGGAAGTTGCTGCATCCATTCCTGCTGCCATAAAGGTCAGCCAGTGTGAAAGGAGGTTAGCTTCAGAGATTCCCAGAGAGGTGGGCTCAGACCTGACCCTCTTCTAAGAATAAAAACTACCCTGAAGTCTGGGCTCGGTGGTTCATGCCTATAATCCCAACACTCTGGGAGGCAAAAAGGAGAAGATCACTTAAGCCCAGGAGCTCAAGGGCATCCTAGGCAACATAGTAAGACCTCATCTGTACAAAAAGATTAAAAATTAGCTGGGCATGGTGGCGTGCACCTGTGGTCCCCACTACTCAGGAGGCTGAGAAGGATCACTTCAGCCTGGAAAGTTGAAGCTGCAGTGAGCTGAGATCATATCACTGCCCTCTAGCCTGGGCCACAGAGCCAGATTATAACAAAAAAAAAAAAAAAAAAAAAAAAAAAAAAAAGTGGCCTGAAGCCATACATACCATTTCCCTGCATTTGTGTGACCAAAAAAATTACTCTTTCTTAATTAAACTAATTTGAGGGTTTTCTTACTTACAGTAAGGAAACAGTCCTACTAATATAAAGAGTTTTAAAGTTAGGAGTGAGGTAAAGGTTGGAAAAGATTTTCATTAAAGTTCATAGGTATCGCCTTTCCATGGGGAACTCAAAGCATAGTATTAATTTTGGCACCTAGAAGTTGGCTTTATTCTAAGATTTTTAAAATTAAAGAGGTTTAAAAAAAAAGAAAGAAAAAAGAAAGTTTAATAAATTAGAAAGGGCTTCTGGCAATCAGTGAACCCTCTTGGGATCTTCTCAGCATATCCTTCCATGTATGAAAATAGTCAACATGGGCAGGAGAGCATCTGCATTTGTATCTGCTGTTTGTATATGACTATATGGGGGACTTCATTTTCTGTGCATTTTCAAGATCACTTTCAAAAATCATTACTGCCAAGTTTACATGCCAACATTTTCATTTCTCTTTTTTTTCGTCCAATTAGAAAATAACCAAATCCCCTGGATGTGATGCCTGAGAAGGGCTAAAAAGGTGGAGGGTAAGGACTGTTGCATGACTTGCTGACGGCAATAATGCCACTTGCCATCCAATGGAGAAAAAGCAAAAAAAAAAAAACAAAAGGAAACATAAACCTATCTCCAACCTGCTCGTGCAGCTGCCATTTTCTTGTTTCGCATTTTGTTCTCCAAAGCTTGCTACACAATAAAAAAATGAGAGAAAAAAATTAGATTTCCCAGTGCTTTCTACTACTTACATTAATAAAGATAATATTTCTATGAAATAAATTGTATCTTACCATTTTCATCTTCTTTTTTAGATCCAGATTCACTGCCTTCTGGCCCTTGGCAGTAGCATTGAGATAATAGATAGTCAAACTAAATTAAAAAGAAAAAAGGATATGATTTAGGGTATTTTTCAGTTCCCCAGAATACATCTTAAATTTCCATTAATTTAGTTATGAAATATCAGCATGGGAATGAACATTAAGTTATTTTGTACTGTAAATCTCTTGTCTTATAGATAAAAGCTGAGGTCCAGAGGTAAAGAGACACACTCAGATGACAGAGGGATGAAGCTGGGGTGAAGCTGGAAAGCTGGGGTCCAAGGCTCCTGATCCACAGCCTGCTCTGTCTGCTATTTCACACTGCCTCATATCAGCTTCTTCCTGGAAATGTATTAACATCAGTTTAAATTATAATTGAAAGTAGCATTTTAAATGGTTGGCAATGGCATCCCAGAGAATTGAAAACCTACTGCAGTTTAGGGAATATGTCGAACAAAAAGGAAAACGGCTTTCTGCCTTAAATTTTGTCCTTTGGCCTTTGCAGCTAAGAATGTAAGCCTCATAGGCATAGATAACGAACATGGAATTTTTTCCGTAGAATGTATTGTTTGCATTTACTTCTCCCTCAAAAAGAAAATGTTGTATAAAGGAATATTCTTGGATTTTAAATGACATTTACATTCTAGAAAGGGCAAATTCTAGCCAGACAATTCTGTAAAAATAAATATGCTTACCTTCACTTAACGCAAAACGAACAAACAAACAAAGAAAAAATGCAGTAGAAAAGGTAACTTACTCTTTGCTGCAAATAACTGGATATTGAACATATTTCCTCTACTCCCCAAAATGCAAGACAATATTCTTTATGAGCCATCTGGTTCTAGCAACATCATGATTGACATGGTTTGGCTGAGTTTGTTTATCTCTTACGTGAGTGATAGGAATTTAGCTAAGATTACATACATAAAAGCATGCAGGACAATATCTGGCATGAAACAGGTGCTCAATAAATGTGTGTGTGTGGTGTATTATAAGGATTTTCTTAGAAAAGTTCCTGGATTTGGAGGATGAACTCAAAAGATTTCACAAGTCATTTTAAGTTCTGGAATTCTCTATTTATCCACCATGTTTTTCTGCCTTATAATGCACATTAAATAAATATTCCTCACAAATCTTTTCCTAGTCTCTAAAGGAATGAAATTGCCTACAGAGAACTAACCTGAAGTCTGCTTAGATACCCAAAAAACATCCAGGTTAATTTAATATAATCCACTGGGGGAAATTCAAAATACTAGTACAACTCTCTAAATAAAGGTAATAAAAAGCTAAACCAATTGTATGGGCCCCATAAAGTAGAAGATGAGATTTCCGAATTTGAAAAAATAAAATAAGCAATAAACTAAAATTTGAGTTTTAAATCAGAACCTCAGAGCTACAATCAACCTTTCAGGACATCTATTTGACACTTGCATGCTCCCAGCTTTTCACCAGGCTGTCCAGATCAAAGCAAACTAGGTCCTGCAGGCTGAAAAGGACCGCCAGACTGTTTTGTATGGCCCATGAACTAAGAATTGTTTTTCTGTCTTTAGATGCTTATATTAATAACAACTTAATTAGATCCTCAATTTTGCCTCTTGGCCTAAAATGTCTGCTATCTGATCCTTTAATTAGAAAAAGTGTGCTGAGGCTGGGTCTATACCATCTCTATCAAATGGCTTTCAGCCCATCTGGAATTCCCACTGATTCTGATCCCTGTTTGGTGCTGCAAGTGAGTGTAGGAAATAAGTGTGAAGAAGAAGACCTGAATTTAAATTCAGGTCTTAGTCACTTGATTGGGACCTAACTTCAATGTGTTATTGATAGTATGATTAATGAAGCCAACTTCTCAAGGCTGTTATGGGAATTAAACAAGTCAGTGTAAAAATAGTGCCTGAAACAAGGCAGTGTTCCTTTTAAACACTCTTAGGACCAATTACAAAATCTTTGGATTAAGGCATTTGAACAATGCCACTCCTTTACTTAAAAACAAAGATATCTCTGAATAAATTAAGAATATAGTAACAAAATCTGACATTTACATTGTGATTGTGTGTGTGTGTGTGTGCGTGCATGTGTGTGCGTGTATGTGTGTGTGTGTGTGTTTTAAACAACATCTCATTTATAGCACTACAGGGCCTTGACTCTTAAAGGCTACAGGATACTGATTACTATGCTCTCAGAAGCCACTGTATCATGGAAATATAGAGAAAGAAAATCGTTTCAAAGGCCATCTGGTGAAACATGCTGCATTCAGTGGTCATTTTCTAATTCATCTGTGCCAGAGATTTACTATCACATTCTTAACAGCACCCCATTATCAAGGTTATATAATATATAATGGTAATCTGATTTACTGTTTAATTATCCCTTCAGGTTATTAGCTCTCCCTCACAGAAAGAATCCTGGTAAAAAGACGTGAGCACTGGATTTACTGTCAAAGGTTCTGCTTTAGGTCACACTATGACCATTTTACTCTCTCTCTCTCTCTTTCTCTCTCCCCCCCCCACCCTCACCTAGGGAAAATCACTTTCTTTCTGTAAGTCAAATTCTTAGGTAATAAAATTGAAGAAGATAAACCTGCCCTCACTACTTTATGTGGCTTGTGATCATGACAGTAACTGGGTCAAAATCCCTGCTCATTTACTGCAAACCACTGTGAGTTCTCTCCCTGAGATTTCCTCGCCTTACCTTTATTTAAATGAACCCAATCCTTTGCATCAACTTTGTTCCTAAAGTGTCCTTGGTGTTGTTTAATATTTACCCAATGACTGAGAGTCACGGCAGTTCCAGGTGTTCTATGTAGGAGGCACTCGGGGACTTGAAAGGAAGAGCCAGACACTGCGTTTGGCTATTCCACAGCAAGTCAATACTTTTACTCAGAATCTAAGTTTATCTGTGGTGGCCAAGAGTCAGAAGCCAATGAACGTTATATGAAAACAAAAGTCATCTGCCAAGTTCCCCTTTTGAAATCACTTCTGAGTTTCAAGGGACAGACTACAGAAACTTCCCAAAACCCTCTGGTCCTTGATTCTATTATCGTGAACACAGAGTTATTGGCAGCCCTCTAATAACAAGCACAGGGCAATTTTTAAGATCCTTTAAGCCCTTGACCCTAAAATATAGACTTTAGGGCCCCCAAGGGGAATATTAACTTAGAGGCTCATTATTTCTATATATTCATAGCCATCTGCTCTATGGAACAAGAGGTGGAGGCCAGGTTGTTGGGGGAAAGCTCAATGTCCTGATTAGATTAAGCATTTAGCATTTATATTTCCCTTGCTTTAGCTGTTTACAGATAATTACTTTGGTTACTTGGGAACAAATCTTATAATCCTGGGGAAGCAAAGACAGATGCAGATGGCTGTGAATTACATCCAATAGGATCAGAATATGGCTCATGAATTTTAGCCTCTCACCACCATGTAATCAGTGTTGAATTTGGGTAAGTTACAGCACAACCCTTAGGGAGAGTGAAAGCGCTTAAAAAGCTGAAAAGTAAAAGCATCCAGGAAGAACATCACAAAGCCTCTTTCTATGAGGAGGGAAAGCACGTACGCCATCACCAAAATGACAGCAATGACCAGCCCAGGGTTGGAAAGCTGTCTCAAGATCTTCGCCATCCAGCTTGGGAAATCATGCTCCAGGGTCTCTCCAATGACTTCAAACATTCTATTTTTGCCACTAGGGGAATTAAAAAAGGGGAGACAAGTTTATTAAGAACATATGGAAAAACCATGGTTACAGGAAGAAAACTGTAACTCTTTCCCCATTACTGCTTAGGTCCTCTTTCAGGTTAGGAATCTGATGTTTAGTTACAACTGCTGACACACTGACCTCATGTAGTCAATAGACGGGTAAGATATGAGAAATATGATCCCAATATAAACATATACTCAAAGCAGTTATGAAATTAACCACATACGTAGGAGGAGATTTTTTTAAAACTGTATTTCTAAGATTTTTCTTGAAATATGTTTTGTAAATAGCTCGTAAGTCTGCCTCTCAGTCAGCTGTTCTTGCAGGAGAACACTCTCTTTGAGCTAAGTAAACAGTGCACTCAATTTTTAATTAGCCTTGGAAATGAGAGCAAGGAATAGCCCAGTGGAATAAAATCCACATATAATCCAATATCTTTCCACGCAAGAGCTTCCATCTCATTTTCCACCAGACTTCCTTCAGCAGATATGTTAATAGGTAAGGTAACCACACCGAATAATGGATTCTTTCCCTCTCAGTTTCTTCTCCTGGACAGGCCCGAATGAATACCAGCTTAGCTCTACTGCTAAAGGCCATGAAGGCCAGTATCAGCCAGTATCTATAAACTAGAAAGATGAGAACAGGATGTCTTGACTTACAATAGAATAGCTAGAATTGTACCATAATATTCATTATACCATTATTTTTTCTGTATACGCATATTTATTTTACTATGAAAAGATGAATTTTCAGAAGAGATTTGGATTGGGTTTCGCCAAATTGTATGCATCTTCAGAATAAATGTGGGTGCAATATTTAATATAATGTTTAGTTTTGCTTTTGTATTTTAATCTTTAAGCATTTTCAACTACCAATGTGTGTCATTGTTAGACACACAAGTCAGTCCCAGATTGTTTTTTTTCTCCATATCTAACCAATACTATCTTCGAACAGACAGAGTGACTCCAAGTATTTTGTCAGTAGTCATTGGACTACAGAGGTAAAAGTTTTGCTTCACAAATTAAAGCTCTACAACCTAATTTTCAAGATCTATGATACATAAGAAGGAATGAAGCTTACAAGCAATATAAGATTATAACACCCTATTCCAGTAAGTTTTATTTTTCACCATTCCATTCTAATTGTTCATACCCCCCAATACAACCTTAGCCAGATGGAATACAGGATAAGCAGATACATTAAAAGTACCAAAAAAGATAACACCCTCTATCCTCCCTTCTCCAGTACCTCAGGTTATAGCTGATGGATGTGGTTAGAGTGGGGGGATTCAAATTTTATGAAATTATCTCTACCCACAAAGGCCTTCCCAGCATCCACTGTGACCCAAAGCAAAACTGCTGAGTCCCTGGGGATTCTTGTATATCTTTTTCATGTCAGGCCTGTTACCAAACAAAGGAGTCCAGATACCTTAATTACATACAAACTATAGAAGCATCTACAAATCCTTGGCAATGCCTTCTCCTGCCAGGTTAGCCAAAGTGTGTTACTACACAATATACTCAGAATTCTTTTCCAGTTGTCTGTGCCTATCCATCGTCCTGCTGTAGGCATAGTGCCACTCTAGATTAGAACTGCTTATGAGGAGGCCTATCTTCCCAGCTGGGTGATAAGCTTCACAGGACCAGAATCAATGCTTAATGCACGGACTTAACCCTTTGTTTCCTCTAGTGCTTAGTGCACAATATGCAGACATTATTCATTCATTAATTCAAACTATTGATCAGCACTTTACTGTGTCCTAGACCTACGAGATGAAAATGCGCTATCCCCAATCTCTACAAGTCAACAAAACTATTAAGAAAAATAGATGCATAAAGCATGATTGCAAAAGAGTAATATAATAGCAGTGTCACAATATAATGCTAACTTTTAAAACTAAAAACCTGCACCTAGTATACTGATAGGAACAGGAGGAAGCCAAATGCCTAGGCAGATAGGGGCAGGTACCTGGTGAAACACCACCTCCAAGCCAAAGACAGTTTAAAGCCTGAAAGCCAAGCTACAAGTTAACTCCTCAGACCAGTTTGAGAACTTGTCTTCCTGTTTGGGGCACTTTCCTTTGATTGATCCCCTATATAGGGGAAAACCAATTAGGATAGGGTAGGTATATGTAATGCGCTGTTGTCTACTTTGAGTGGTATCTTCATTTCAACCTTTTTTGCATACTCACAAACCAATCAGCACACATTCTCCATCCTGTGCCTGTAAAGACTACAGACTCAGTTGGTAGAGGGGAGAGACAGCCTGACTTTGGGGAAGAGACAACCTGACTTCGGGGAAGATGGCCTGCCCCTCCTGGCCCCTCTCCAACTCCCCTCTCTGCTGAGAGCCAATTTCATCACTCAAAAAAATTCTCCACCTTCACCATCCTTCAATAATCTGTATGACCTCATTCTTCTTGGATGCCAGACAAGAGCTCAGGGCCCACCAAATGTGGGTACTCAGGAAAAGCTGTCGCACTGGCCCTTTGCCCTCCCCGGCAGAGGGCAGCTGCCCCATGTAATGAGGCAAGGGGCCAGCTGAGCTGCTAACACACTGCCATCCATTGGGCTGAGGATGGTGGAGCTGAGGAAGCACTGTAACACCCCCTTTGGGACTTCAGAGTCATGGGCATCCTCACTTGGGCACCACTGCGTTCCCCTCAAGGTGACACAATTAGCCTGGCCATGGGCCCCACACGGAGCTTGCTCTTGTGTCAGTGCAGGCCATGTCTAGCCAGATCCTGCACTCGCCTGCTCACGTACTTCCTCCCATAAGGGGTTAACCACAGCAGGCCGAGTAGACAGGGTGCCCCTCTGTGAGTCCAGCAAAGGAGCTGAGGAACATCCTGTATCCATACAATCTCAGTTATGAAAAATTATGCTTAAAAGGCAAACCAGAGTATAAAATGCTAAAACATTATTTCAGGTTTCCGAGATTATAGGCAGTGTTTCTTTTCATGTAAAAATGTTTCTATAATTTTTAGGTTTTCTAGCATAAGCACATATTATCTTTGCAGTAAGATGAATATACATGAAAAATAAAATTGCCATAATGTAAACACAGACATGTATAAAAACCTAGAGAACCACAAATTGTTCAGAAATATTGACATAGATGAAAGGAAACATCAGTGTCAGGAAATGAGATAGAACAATTAGAATTGTCTTCATCTGCACATCAAATAAATAGTTTTTAAATTGTCAACTGTTTAAGATAAATCCACTGGCCACCCTGTTAGAATAATTTCTTGGAAAATTTACCCTCTCTAGCCAGGTCTTATTAAAACCAGACAAGCTAAAATATCTCATCAAATTGCTTCATTGAATGGATAAATGTACTATAGCCATCTTACCTGAAAACTTTCCTGCACTGGAGAGCAACTAGCCATCACTGTGATACCTCCAGTAACCTAGTTCAGATTCATTCTTTCTAAATTGCTGCTTGCCCAGGAGCCAGATAGAGTCAGACAACCTTCACCAGGAAGGTTAAGCAAATCACCTAAAACTCAGGGTTAATAAAGATGACAAACCATGAGGTACCTACTAATACAAGCATTCTCACTTCATTTCTAGAGCAAAACAATCCTTTCAAACTTTTAAGTCCAGACTAATAAACAATGTCAATATCCTTTGGCTCCAAAATGAGGAAACCGATAGGAAAAAAAAAATCTAAATAGCATAGAGATATCCCTTCCGAGTACTCCACTGAAAATATTTAAATTTCCCTGATTTCTCAAAAATAACCCTACAGAACTGACTCAAGTAACCAAACACTACCAGTTCCCCAATAACCAATGGAAATTAAAAAATAAATAACTAATTAAAAAAATAAAAAAATAAATTTCCCTGATTTCAAAATAATGATTTATGTGCAGTAATTTTTCCTAAGTTTGCCAATTAGAAAACTCTTGGTCAAAGTCAGATACTATGGCTTAACACAAACTATTTTTTTTTTTTTCAGTAAAAATCAGAGTAAATCAGTGTGTGACATAAGGAAAGCCAGAAGAGTTAGGGCTTAACAAGCTGAAATTGTGCAACTATCGTTCATGTCTAACTCAATGGTATTGTAAATCTGAATGCATCTGTGTAACCACCACCCAGATTCATGTTTACATTGTGTGGTTGCCCTAACAGACAGCTAAGGTCCTTTGCTATGTTTTACTGAGAAGGATCAACTTCCAGTTAATAGCTTAATGCAGACCTCAACTTATCTTGGATAATAAGTTGTGTGAAAAATTTGCAATTAACTAAAGCCTTTGAATGGCATATTTCTTGAAATTTGTACTCTGAGATTGGTCAGGGATTTATTGAGACGATGTCTCCATCAAGACTGTAATTTCATATTTAGTCTCCAGATGTCACTGTCTGCATTATTTATTTCAGCCCACTTGGAAACACACACACACACACACACACACACACACAGAGGAATTAACAGAGCTTGTCAGCATCAGTTTTCTGAGCAGACAGAGCTTTAGTTGGTTTAGCTCAATCAGCTGACTTAATATTTTCTCTGTTTTCTGGCAAAGCAATAACTCAAACTACCGTTAGAGTGAAAATGTCTCTCATATACTTAGTCTGTTAGCAATGAACCTTTTGACTTTAATCAAATAACGGGTCTGACAACATAAAGGCAGAATTATATGTAGGCATTACAGCATCATGCATATAATTCACATGGCTGTGTTTTTTTTGAAATAGATTCACTCTGTCACCAGGCTGGTGGAGTACAGTGGCACGATCTTGGCTCACTCCAACTTCCGCCCCCCGGGTTCAAGTGATTCTCCTGCCTCAGCCTCCCAGGTAGCTAGGATTACAGGTGCACGCCACCACACCCAGCTAATTTTACATTTTTAGTAGAGACGGGGTTTCACCATGTTTGTCAAGATGGTCTCGACCTCTTGACTTAGTGATCCGCCTGCCTTGGCCCTACAGGCATGAGCCACCGCGCCCGGCCCACATGGCTTTTTACAGTCTCGTTTTCTTCACTGAAAAGGAGAAACAGCTCAAGAGCATGCTGGCAAGTGACTCAACATGCAGAGATTCTTGGGAGAACTTGTGGTAGAATCATTTCTAAGACCCTTTAGGGAAAGAAACCTCATCCTCCAGATCCCATGGACTTAGCTTTCTGATATGTGTCATAGAGGGAAGAGAACGCTGCCATAGAGAACTGTGGAAATGTACATCTCTACATTGGATCAAGGAGCCTTTGTGACTCTTGATTCCTCATTTGAGTGATAATTAGGAGAGAATATATATGTGGAACAGCCTTAATTTTTTTTCATTAGCATGTGGCATTTTGGATAACAAATTGGGTGGCCCTTTTTTTTTTTTTTTTTTTTTTTGAGATGGAGTTTTGCTCTTTTTACCCAGGCTGGAGTGCAATGGCGTGATCTCGGCTCACCGCAACCTCCGCCTCCTGGGTTCAGGCAATTCTCCTGCCTCAGCCTCCTGAGTAGCTAGGATTACAGGTGTGCGCCACCATGCCCAGCTAATTTTTTGTATTTTTAGTAGAGACGGGGTTTCACCATGTTGACCAGGATGTCTCGATCTCTTGACCTCGTGATCCACCCGCCTCGGCCTCCCAAAGTACTGGGATTACAGGCGTGAGCCACCGCGCCTGGCCCAGGTGGCCCTCTTTATGCTCATTAGTATTTAATAATGATTCCTCTAGGTAAAGTGTGGGGTATTCTCTGTCTCTTTCCTTCTCTCTCTCTCTCTCTCTCTCTTGTTCTCTCTCTAATGATACACATGAGAAGTAGCAATAGCTGATTGTCTGGATGTGATGGCCCTGAGTCAGGCAAACTCACATCCAGACCAGTGTCATCAGACCTTGCTCTTAGCTATCTCCTAACATGGAAATAGCTCAGATTCATCATACATGGTTTACCCAGGCAGAGCCTGGAAAATGATAAAGTATTTTCTCTTTTATGATTCCCAAATGCGGAAATAGATAGAACTTGCCTAAGAATCTCCATGTCACCTAATGAACCTGAATACCCAAAGGGTCTCATTTCTACCAACCAAAAATGCCATTGTTTGGGGAATAAAAATAGCTTATAAAATGAATGGCTATTCCCACCTCCACTCCTGAAAGAACACCATGACCAGGTCAAATTTCAAAAACAAGAGACCTGAAGGGACCACAATCAAAAGATGGCGGGAGGGACACGATCATGTACAACACAGGCATGGTGGACAGGAAGAGGATGAGAAGTAGCATGCCCAGGTAGAAGTTATTCGATCTGGAAGCTTTGAAGACCCTGGCCTCAGGAACATTGCAGCACATCACGGCCCAGCACTGGAAGTACATGGATGTGTGGAGTCGAAGGATATTGATGCCTGGGAGGCTGGGAGCAAAGAAGGAGCCCATCCTAGAAAGAAAACAGAGCTCTGCTCAATTTTGAGTCTACTCTATAACAAAGTCACACTGCACCTTGACCACCACTTTCAACCGCACAAACCCTTTTCATAAACTGCATTTTTCTATTTCCATCTTCTAAACACATTTTGCCATTTTCCATATTATTGTAGGAATTGCATATCATAATTCTTTCATAGATAGGATGCTGTTAACTAACTCTACCTATTATCATTAGTGAATTTAAACTACAACAGAATAAACAATATTTATAATTCTTTTACTTCTTTCTTCTAATTCTAAAATTAACTGTTCCTAACACTCGTATCATTGACTAATATATCTATAAATATAACTTGTTCAAAATAACCCTTAAAGTCACTCCTATTCCAATAAACTGTGCATTTGAATTCATTACTTTTATCATGAATAATGAATTTTTGCTTAATGACAGGAGGTGAGGGCTGCAATGGACCAGGACTGCACAAGTGAAAATAAAAAGTTTTGCTTAATGAAAGAAAAAATTAAAATAATTTTTTTCTGATGTTGATCATTTTCTCTTTGTAGGTGGTATGGTGTTTTAAAGCCGATTGCAAAGATGTATTTATGCCTGATAACAGTGTTTTGTTGAAAATTTCTAACTAGCTTATAGGTTTTTGAGAAAAACAATTGACACATTTATTTAAATTTAGTTTATCTGTTTACTTTCTTACTTCAGCTTGTCCTGGGAATTCTCTGCTTTGTGCATTGGAGCTTTGATAAGTATTTTAAAATACTGATTTTAGGTGGGAACCACTTAGGTAAGGTCACTTTTACTTGATGGCTTAGTTGATTATTTCAATAAAATAAGTTTCACTCTTCTTGGGTGAGAAAATTCATTAGCATTATAAATCAATACAAATAGCAATTTATTATCTCAAAATCAAAAAGAAGATAGATGGGCACTTATTTTAAAAATGTAAAGGGAGTCCTGTCTTTTCAACTGTCCTATCTATAGTGAAGCCCTCAACATTTCTCGCTAGGTTTAGCATTTTGTACTTCCTGGATATGCAGAATAGTTGTTTAGCCAATCCAATGTAAATTTGGTACATTACAGAGACATTTTAAATTTAGATGAAGAAATTATTTTTCACTATAATTGAACTTTTGCCAACCCAAAGTTAACTCATTTCTTAGAAAAGTGGAATCTTGTCACAATTTGGGTTCTTCAATACAGTGAATTTTTGTTACAGGACAGCAAGAGACAGGGAACTCCAAAAAAGTGAGCAAATAAGCAAGTGATAGTCCCAGCTAATGGGTTAGAATTGCAAAGCACTAGATTATATCCAACAATACCAATACTTGTTGATGTAATACACTTTGAGTCTTTCTAAAAATCAGGTGGCGACATCACTTGTTTCGGCCAATAAAGTATGAATAGAAAGTAGGTGTCTTACTGCTGGGTAGAAAGTTTAAAAGCCCCGTGTGGTTTTTCCTTCTCTTCTCTCTGCTACTGTGATAGCGATGTTTCAGATAGATCCTATTCCATCTGTCTATGTCTCCAAAGTGAAGATAAGTTCTAAGAGCAAAGCTTTTCTTCCACCCCACATTGAACATGCTCTTTTTAAGAGCTGCTAAGATTTTGAGATTGTTTCATTGCTGCATAACTTAATCGATTCTAAAATGTAATTTTGCACATAATTCAAAATTGAGACTTGCCTAATACCACATATATTTGTATTTATATACATGCACATTGTTTGTATGTATATTCTTATTATTTGTGCATGAATCTATAAATAAACTTTAAAATTTAAAAATAAATATCACAAAGACATTTTGAACAAATAACTCAAGAGCCATAACCTAGAAAAACAAGTCCTGGCATAATATCTGAATATTAATGCTCATCCTATAGGCTCATAAATCACTTATCACCTCGGCTCACTAAGTCCCTTACCCAGACCTGATCCCATCATCTGTCAGTAAAAATCATTGTAATACCTTAGCCTTATAAAATGCTTTTCTTCCAGGAAGATCAAAGAAAATGAAAGCTTCTTTTATTTAACTCTCCCTATTACTTCAGTGACATGTACATGTCAGGTAAATTATTCACATCTGATCAACTGAGAAAGTAAGGGGAAAAAGGTGATAAACCTGGCTGAGGGTACCCAATGAAGTGGTGCTGGAGCAGTGTCCAAATTCATTTTCTCTCTCACTCTGTGTTCTCTGCTATTTCTCTATATACTGCTATGATAAAGATAGTATGTGCTTTCATCACTTAAAAATATTAGCACAGAAACCATCATGTGTATTTCAGAAAAATAAGTGTATAAATGAAGGTTACTGATCATTCAGCCAAATCATAACAAAATGGATTTTATCTATAAATGTTGATGTTAACATCTGCATAAATAACCTCCACTACTCAGCGTCTCCAAAAGCAGTAATTCGATGTCTCCAGTCACAAGCCAATGAAACTGAATAAAAAATCCCCATGCCATTTTCATTGTTTCTGTAGAAAATGATTAAACTCAAGCATTAGATCCTCATGCCTCATAAAATAATGGAAAAATTGTGTGTGAGTACCTTTGTGCAGAATGAACCTACTAATTTTACATTATACCTGCTCCACACCTCCCTCCACATGACATACCCCTCCCTCAACAGCCTCCTAGGTTTAGGAAAAGAGTATTTGTGCCAAGTATTGACCTGAAGGTGAATAATAGAATAATAGTCAGTTTCCATCTGGAACTTCGAAAAGAGTGTGAGTATCTTTGTATACTCAAAAACGCAATTGCGTTCTAATACTCTCTTCAAACCAGCCAGAAGCAAGCTTGACCACTGTCTGAAGAATAAATAAATAGAAAATGACAGTGCAGAGATTTTGATAATGGATCTATCCATGAGAGAACTGGAAAAGCATTTTTGATATTTAAGAATTTCAATATGAACAATAGTGGACTAAAATAGTTGCAAAATCACAAGTGAAACCAATCAGGACATCCATTATAACAGCTTTTCTGACAATAAAAACGTATTTCTAGGCCAATCTGTTGTCTTAACTCTGAAAGAACACAATCGACGTGCAGCAGATGTCTTCATAAACGGTACCCACAAGGCCTGAGGGATTTATGACACTTTGTATAAAAGCCACTGACAGAACAGTGGTTTCTCATTACTCCCATAGCTGTGTTAGCCATTTTCTGCCATGACAGCAAACTGAACTCTAGGAAATGAAAGCTCAGAACCCACAGAAGCTGCTCCCTTTACTTCTGTGTCAGTAGACATTCCCTGGGCCACCTTGACTTTGAGATTTTCCACTGCTTGGAAAATGAAGGATGCATTTCCTTCCTTAGTGACTCTGGACATGTGAGTCATACTTGGAAAATTTAGAAAGGAAAGGTATAAAAATCAGATTTTTGAAACCTACCTGACCAAGGAGGAAATAACATTTTTATAGTGTCTTTTCCATATTGATTCACCTAGTCAGGCACAGGAATGTGACAGTCCCCATGAGAGGATGACAGAGCCCTTGAGGGTGGTCTTTGTGTGACTGAAACAAGACAGTTTTCACATTTGCAGAGGGGTCCAGTGTCTGCCAGCACCCAAAGTTTTAGTAATTCAGCCCAGCTATATTTGTGCAATATATGAAGCTTGTTCAAAAACTGAGTCTATACTGGCACTTGTGAATGGCACAGTGGTGTGGTTGATAGCATAATATTGTTTTAGCTACATGTCCCCAGGATAAAGTAGCCCGATAGTAATTGCTTGTAGGCTGGAAATCTGAAGTGACAGATTTCCAAGACACATAGTCCCCAGATGAATCAGATGTCAAGATTCAATTTTTAAACTCAAAAACGATTTCTACTGTATCGACTCATCTTAACCTGTCAAGTTTACAGTGAGAATGCTTTTATTTGACAAAAGATATGACAACCCTTCACACATGAAAAAGAAATTATTCTGATGTGCCAATGGCCCTATGAAACATATGACAACCCTTCACACATGAAAAAAAAAATTATTCTGATGTGCCAATGGCCCTGTGAAACAAGTTACAAAATGAAGATCATATTTTAACTTGACCTTCATAAAACACGTGTTTTATCTCGATAAACTACTGGATTTGATAAAATATTATTTTTAAAATTAGCTAAAAGTTACATTTTGAATATATTTAGTAGTGACAACTAAATAAACTCAGTCTCCCAGAAAGGACTTAGGTTAATCTATTTCATACTTAACATGTGGTAATGTAATTATTAATGTTTCAATTCTAGATCCTGGTGTCACAAAATGTAAAAATATAGTCTTCAAATAAATCTACCAACCAAAACATAGATTCCCATTATTTGATGAAGGAGTGCCCTGCAAAACAGAGCGACACCTTTGATGATTGACGTTTAAGATATGGAAAAAAACAGAAACTATTTACAGGCATCTACTTCGCAAAAGTAAATATTGAGTTAGACATCAATTGTGTTCTCCTCTAACACCAGGATTCAGCGCTTTATGCAAAAATAACCTTGGAGGCTTTTCTGTAAGTGATAAGCTATCCAACAGCTGGCCTACCAGATCATGCCTTGGTTGAAGATCAGAGCGAGGACGTTGCCACTGATGTCGAATTCCGTGTACGAAGGCTAGAGGAGACACGGTGTTCATTGGATTAGCATCTCACATGGTCAAAACTGAAAGGCAAGTGGTTCTGCGTAGGCATGGCTAAGGTTTCAACTACTTTCCTTCAGCAACAATAGCAGAATAATCACTAGGATAAGTAACCAGAGATAAATAAAACAAAGAAAGCACCTTTTTTTTTTTTTTTTTTTTTAACATGAGACTCATTTTAAAATGTTGTCATCCAATGGTATGAAAGAATAGCAAGACAGGCTTTCTTATACACTGCTGGTGAAAGTAAAAACTGTAGCAACCTTTCAGAAAAACAATTTGAGACTACATATTAAAAGCTTTAAAAATCTTATTCTTTTTGACTCTGCAAGAAAACTTCTAGAATCTGTCTTAATAAAATTATCTGAGGTGATGATAAACTTTAACAAGCAATGATGAAACCATCTAAGTGTTGAACATTAGTTAAGTTTATACAGTATATTTATACTATGATATATTGCAATGAATTACAATCATTTTGAAAGAATATTTATGTGCATGAGCAAAAACTGTGTTCTAATGTTAAACAAAAAATATAAAGTCACACATTAATCAACTATATGAAACTACACACACAGACTAGAAAATAATCAGCAAGATAGTCATAGCTTATATGTGGGTGATGGACTATAATTTTCCTTTTCTAAGGTTTCATATTAAAAATTCTTTTAATGAAAATGTGAATTAACTTTAACATAAAATAAATATAGCAAAAGAAATGTAACAAAAGCTTAAGAAGTTATTCAATTCAATGTCCAGTCTTCATGTGTTGGATAATACCATCACGCTCAGGGCAGCAACACTTGGTGGGAAACTGTGATAGAGTGGTCCATCCAAAGACTTCCTAGTGATACATTACGCATCCTAACAGGAGGTTCTAACAATGGAGTTAGTGCTAATTAGCAAGGGCAATAAAACTGGCTCTTATTTAATTTGGGCTAGAGAATCAGAGGAGACTGACCAATTGGTAATAAGGGAATAAGAGAGCAGAAAATATGAAATAAGAATGCCAAGAAGACCGTGGAAAAAGAGACCAAGATACTGCCAGGTCCCTAGCTGCTCAGACCACACGTATCCCCATAACAACTCCCTCCCCAACACACACACACACACACACACACACACACACACACACACACACACACTGACTTAGGAGAGCCTCTGTTCCTCCCAAACCCAAGAACTCAAAAATATACTTGTAAAAAAAATATAATTGGTTCCTGATTTGGAACTCCAACAAAACCATTCCCAGCTTTCAAATGCTTGGGCTCAAGAGTCTCATGAATCCAGGCCTCAACTTCATCACTTTCCTAAAAGGCAGTGTTACTCTTCTATTCAACTGAAACATAAAGACAATCTGCCTTGTAACAGAGCAGCAAGTATGGCATAACAGGAATGGTTAACCCTCAAGGTAAAATAAGATGATACATAATGAAATAATAAAGAGTCCTGTGTATTAAACAGAACAAAGATGACCTGGATAATTGGAGTATCATTTTAGATACTGTTGAAGGACAGCTACAAAGTGTTTCAGTAGTTTGCAGATTTTCTAGAAGGGCAATGTTCACAAGAGGCAAAAAGGTTTGGTGGACAGTTTTTGTTCTGAAATCAGCAATGAAAAAAAAAATGTTTCCTTCATGGAGAATAAATGAATTGCTTCTTTTCTGGAGAACATTAACTCTGGGTCTCTTTCCTTCTAGGGGAGTGCCCTGCTCTGGATGACCTTCAGCACTTTTCCCCTGGTGCCCCGTGTGAATCATAGAACACATCTAAAAAACGCTCATTTGGGTGGCCTGTGCCATCTGTGGCCTTGGAACAGCCTTCCTCTGTGCCAGTTTAAAAATCAAACCTTAAACCTTGGCCTCCTTAGAATGGTGTGATGAGGTAAGCCCACCAAACTACTGAACATGGAAAAAGCTCAAAGTTTTAAATACCTATTTTCTTCACTCTCTCGACCTCCTGAAGGTCATTTGAGATGAAATATTTTATAACTAGTTAACTAGAAAGCATAAAGGACACCCTAGGGTCCCTAGCTTCACGCTGTGTTTGTGGCAGGGGCAGCTGGAGGAACAAACCCCTTGATATATAAATTGGCCTGATGCAGAGAAAGGATATAGGGTGGTCATACTGGACCAAGTGGATTTGTAGAATAGACATTTGACGGGGATTCAAATCTGTATTTTAGACTTCACTCTACCATTTCTTAGCTAGATGAGCTGGGCAGGTCACTTATCTCATTAGGCTTAGTTTCCTGACACGAAAATCAATAAAAATGAACTAGACCAAGGGTCAGCATACTATGGTCCATGTGCCAACTCTGGACTGCCACCTGTTCTAACAAATACATTTTTATTGGAATACAGCTATATTCATTCATTTATATATTGTCTATGACTAGTACTAAATAGAGTTTAGCAGTTAAAACAGGGATGCTATGGCTTGCTAAGGTTAAAATATCTAGACCTTTAGAGCAGAAGTTTGCCAACTTCTGAACTATGTATATAGTATAAAAGTCAGTGCTCATTTTTTTAGAGGTAGGCTTTTTTAAACATGACGTTCTATTTTAAAATTTTAAAGCAATACTTTAATAAATATAAATCAATTTGCAATACATTTTTAAAAACAGTTTCTAAAACAGAAAAAAACTCAAAGGTAAAAGATGGTTATGGAAAAAGGAAAAAATAGATTCTCTTGAACTTTGCGATCATAAAATTATTTGACTGCGATAAGTATAATAAACTCACTAATGGCTGCTTATTGCTGGCGAGACTGTTGGGGGCCAGCACCAGAAAAGCACGTGTGGATTTGGGCTAAAGTCCATCATAGTCAAGGGACTGGAAATGATGTTGTTTAATTTTTGGACCTTTGCTTGTGATGTGCTAGGTCATCCACCCAGAGGGAAGACATGTGGTGCTCACTGGACAAAGAAAAGGCCTGGGAAGATCCCTTTTCTCTCTGCAAGTTTTGTTATTTGAGGCAGATTGCCAACCTGTGGATAACATGAAATGCAATTCAGGATCTTAGAGAGAATTAATTCTGTCACAGCATGAGTTGCCTGACCTTCTCCACATAAATCCCATTTCCCACAGCTGGAATCACTCTGCTTAGAGCTGCAAGCTGGCCTGGGCTGTGGCTCCAGAGCAGTGGCTCTTGGGTGTGGTCCTCAGACAAGAGTCAGCTGCATCACCTGGGAACTTGTTAGAAAAGCACAGTCTCGGGCCTCGCCCCAGATCTACTGAATAAGAAATGCTGTTTTCACAGGTCCTCAGGGGATTCTGATGCATGCTCAAATTTCAGAACCACTGATCTAAGACACACTATAGCCTCATCTGCTAGGATGATTGAGCACTTGAGGCTTTGTACTTCAACCATAGCTGAGAGTAGGATCCTGTTAACTGCAGACAGATCCTGTCCACATATTCAAAGGGCACTTAAAATACAGTCTGTATTGTCCCTGTTTCCATGTTCTCTACTCCTCATGGGATGGTGATGATTTCTTACTTACTCTTTATCATGATACCTTCCCGAACTGATATATAATATCTCCATGTTCCCAGCTAGAGAATAGTTGATCTTCTAATTCTGTATCCCATCTCATTTGCTAACTCCATTCTACTACAGGTATGTGTAAGGCTAGGAACATACCTGTAGTAGTTTTGAGTTCCAAAAGCCATAGATTTGATGCATGAATTATTCAAGTTTTAGCAGAGGTTGTAAAATTTCTAGAGTCAAGCATTACAGTGAAAATTCAACATGATAGAAATTTGGTTGATAGCTTTGAAGGTGATGAGACTCGGGTTTCAGGCCTAACTCTACCCCTAACCAGCAATGTGTCTTTGAGCAATTATTTAACATCCTCTAGCCTCAGTTTACTGCAAAGTAGGAACAATAATACCAGCTCACAGCATTGCTGGTATGGTCACATGGAATAACATATGTATTTTGTAGATTTTCTCACACAAAATAAGCAGTACGTTGAGATGTAATATAATACAATATAATATGATTGGGAATCCACTCAGGTAGTCAGTCAATTACATGCCTCTTATTTACCGATAATCTTAAGCACCCTTCATCAGACTTTAAGCACACTTCCCATCGCCATTTATGTAAACTGAACAATGATTACCTTAAAAATACAATTGTGAACATCATGCTGAGTTTATTGAACATTCCTTTACCCCATCATGCCCTGAATCTAATTCTATTTCTTCCTGGATATTCTTCACTTGCTTTGTTGGTAAATAGCAAGAATGGTGTCAATGAAAACTGAAGTGAAGATAAAGACATTCTGCATTGAACTGTTACAGAAAACTCAAAGTGTTTACAAGAGGCCGTACTTTGTATTAAATTAGAGCAGTTAAAATCCTTCCTAGGGACAAATTATTCTACTCCCCATGAACTCTTTTGAAACACTGAGACCTATGCTCAGAGAAGCATGGGAGATACTAACTTACATTACATTAACTTACATTGGTCTAATAATCTGCTCCAAGCCAGTAATTTTCCCACCTTAGTTAATCTTCATAGGTTTGTTGTGATAACACTGTGACCATAAATTTATGACTTGAAAAATATTCACAATCCCTTTTAACCCAACTTACTTTGATAAAGCCAGTATATAATTCAGTACATTTAACATAACATTTTGGTCCAGAAGTATACTTCATTGTCCTTATTATTCTCTCACTACGTAAACTTAGGAACCTCATTTCAACACACAGGTGCAATTTTTCACATGTTAAAAACAAGCATTACAGTTGACTGTGTCAAAAGCCACCCAACTTTAGCATTCTATAGATCTCTGAATCTAATGGTAAAATCTGCAGAGTTTCTACTGAGGCTGTTGTAATAAAAGTGAATAGGCTTTTTTAAAGGCCCTTTCTGTGACTGGGCAATTCAACTCAGAGAAATTTATTGTAAGAAAATAATGTGTGCACTATGATTTACCTATGAAGGCATTTATTTACATGAATATAATTAAATGTCATCAAAACACTTATTATCTTAAGAAAAATTAGACAAAGTTCAACTCAAAGTAAATTAAAAAATAATTAGATTAATTATACTACGTTCACATGCAGAATAGTATACAACCATTTAAAAGGCATGTTATAAAATAACAGTTAATAGTATTGGGAAATGGTCACTGGTAGGTAAAACAAATAAAAGCAGGTAACCAACCTATCTACCTATCTGTGTACATGCATACATACGCAAATGTATATATGTGTGTATTTATATAAATCTATGTTACTATATATAACTATGTGGCACTTGTTATCTAAGACTTTGATTCAACAATTCAAATAATCTCAGTGGCAGAGATAACCTATGATTTTTACTTTTCTGTTAGCTTTGTTGTATTTTCCAAATTTTTTACAACAAACTGCCATTATTTTTGGAATTCAGAAGAAAAAACACATGCTGTGTGTGTGTGTGTGTGTGTGTGTGTGTGTGTGTGTGTGTGTGCATAGTAGAAAGGACCACGTTTTTCTCTTTTATTTCTCACAGAATTCTCAAGTATCTCCTCTGCCCATCTCAGGTTCTCCTGCCCTATATGACAGGTACTTTCTGAAACCATATTGTTGATTGGTAGGTCTAGGAGAATAGCAGAGAAACATTTTTATCAGCCTTTTCTGCTCTAATACACCCTCATTTTAGTGGGTTTTTTCTCTTTTTTTTCTTTTTGAGATGGAGTCTCACTCTGTCGCCTAGGCTGGGGTACAGTGGTGTGATCTCGGCTCACTGCAACCTCCGTCTCCCAGGTTCAAGAGATTCTCCTGCCTCAGCCTCCCGAGTAGCTGGGACTACAGGCACATGCCACCACACCCGGCTAATTTTTTGTATTTTTAGTAGAGATGGGGTTTCACCGTGTTAGTCAGGATGGTCTCGATCTCCTGATCTCATGATCTGCCTGCCTCAGCCTCCCAAAGCATTGGGATTACAGGCGTAAGCCACTGTGTCCGGCCAGTTTTTTTAATTTATGGCTGCATTGCCCATACTGTCTAGCTCTGGGCCCCTGTCTTACATTTGTCCCTCCACAAGGGACTCCTTTCATCTCTTGAAATCCTGACCATCCTTCAAGACTTAGTTCAAATGTCTCCTCCTCCATGTCTGCATTTCTACTAATGTACCTCTCACTCTCTCTCTTCCAAAGGGCCATACAATTGAGTTCTCCTATGGCATTTACATTTTATGTTCCTTATCAATATTGGTAGCTTTGAAGAGAAGAGTGGTGAAGAGTATGAGGAACTGGAGAACGAATAACCCAACTGTAGATGGCCATGGTTTCTCAACTCTAGCCAATTTCTCCCTAGTGGGAGTATGAACTGAATGTTGCCGGTCCTTTCAAGAAATACAAGAAATCCATGTGTTTTTATGTAAAACTTCTCATTTTAAAATATTAGCTCATAAAAAAATGAAACAAAAATAACCACCACCACTGGCATACCAAACAAAAATATTCTTTAGCTGAATCTACCCTGCCGGACAAATGTGCAACCTCTCCGTAAGTCTACATCTTCTACAACCCTGTATTCTGTTATCACCTAGCACAGAGTTTGCTCATAATGGCTTGCACCTAGTAGGCCCTCATCAGTGTAAGCTATCCATTTGATAAGTCAACGACAATGGGATCTACATCAAAGATTCATCATCCATCATTAATGTTTTAAAACTTGTTTTGATTCTCACAGAGCTTTTTTGAGCCTTCCGAAGGTAACGTGGGAGAAAATTCTTTATGACCTAAAACAGGAACTTGTCTTTTTTCCTGTACTTTGTACTAACCCAGGAGCACTGTCAGCACTCAATAAATAATAAATTACAGTCATTTAATTACAGCTTTTATGCATCCAGGTCATGTTATATTGACTTCATATTTGCAGTCAGATTTTCTGCCAGAAGAAAGCAGCCAAGGGATAAAAGGTAAGCACAAGCCAAGGAACGGTCTAAGGAAGAAATGGCCATTTTTATGTCTGCCTCAGAGGAGCTGAATCAGGCAAGGAAATTAGAAATGAAACAAAGCCAGCTGAATACCTCATAGCAAAGAATGAGAAAGCAACACAAGAGCATCCTGGATCTATAGCCGTTACCTCACTGTCGTTCACTGAAGAGCATTACCTAACTGCTTTTGGCCAGTCCAAGGAGGCACTTTCAATGAGGGTGATAGAGATGACCTCATAAAAGGTACCATCTCAAAGTCAGACAGTCAGACAGAAGATCTAGCCTGAAATCTTGAAAACAGTCCTAAATGTGGGACTTATCTAGAGACTAGAGGGCATGAGATAAAACAGATAGAAGATCAGCTATAAAGGATATTGCCTCACAGGTGAGGGGAGAAGCATGACTGGCTCAAGAACTCAAAAACGTTACAAACACCGAGACTCTGTAGGCACATGCTTCAAAGGAGGCAGAGTTCCGCCAATAGAGAGTGCTGCCTTGATGGTGCTAAGATGCGAGGCTCAACGTTCAAACAGCTAGCCAACACGCGGTGCCTGCGATGTGACTTGTACAGCTCAAGTAACAGATGTCAGGGCCTCTATTTTCATAGAGTATTAATTCTAACACAGGGAGATAGACCATAAATACATTTTACAAGAGTAATGTCAAATAGTTGCACAGCTTATGAAGAAAACAAAACAGTGTGTTGAAATAAAGAGTGCCTGATTAGCTATGTTAGAATAGGTGGTCAGAGAAGCTCTAAGTAGGTAACAGAATGGCTGAATTTAATGACAAGAAGAAATGAGCTATTCCAAGTTCTAGGGCAACAGCACCCCTTGAGGGAGAAACAGCAAGTGCAAATGTAAGGGGCATCTTGTGTTTGAGCATAAAAAGCAGCCCATTAGCTGGGCACCGTGGCTCACGCCTGTAATCCCAGCACTTTGGGAGGCCTAGGTGGGCAGATCACCTGACGTCGGGAGTTCGAGACCAGCCTGGCCAACATGGTGAAACTGCATCTCTATTAAAAATATAAAATTAGCTGGGCGTGGTGGTGCATGCCTGTAATTCCAGCTACTGGGGAGGCTGAGGCAGGAGAATCTCTTGAACCTGGGAGGCGGAGGTTGTGGCGAACCAAGATTGCGCCATTGCACTCCAGTCTGGGTAACAAGAGCAAAACTCTGTCTCAAAAAAAAAAAAGAAGCTCATGTTTGTGAACTTTACAAAGCAAGAGCAAAAGTGGTAGCAAATGACTTGAGAGAGAAAGAAAAGAAGCAGATCATCCAGGGTACTGAAGGCCTAGAAATGGATTTAGAAGTCATTCTAAGTACTTGGTAAGCCACTGGAAGATTTTAAGCAAATGAGTACTACCAATCCCCAGGTCATATTTCCTGGAATGACTGAAGCCAGGTTGACTGCAAAGGAGGACAGTGGAAGCCATACGATCTGCTAGTCACAGAGTGATGAGTGTGCTGTTGACCTCAGACTTTGCTGGGGGACCTGAGGTTGAGCATAGAGAGAAAGCTGGTGATGGAGTTAGCATCAGTGTGGTTCTGAGAAATTGGAGCCGTTGTTTCAGGAAAAGAAGCCACCCCTGCCAGAATTTAGCTCCACAACGTGCCAGATGCATGACAGCAAATTAGGCCTTCCTTGAACTTTCTGTAATCTCTTGTTTGTGTCTCTGTCAAGCTCTTATTAGACTGTGAACTTTGTGAAGCAAGTACCATATTTACCAAATCCTTTTATCCTGCCACTGCAACTGCTGCACAGTGACTGGCACATGATAATATCCAGGAGTTTAGTAGAATTCAAAGGCATAAATAGAATATGCAGTTGATATTAGCCATCCTTCCCTGCTTCTAGATAGGAAGAATGGGCTACAGGGCCAAGATTTACTGAGTTCAACATTTTAACTAACAAGTTGAGGTCCATTGCTTTTGCTATCTTGTGCTAATTTTACGAGAATATTGTAAATTATGATACACAAGACTGACCTTCTCTGTACTATAAATGTACTCATTAGTCTTCATTTATTGACATCTAAAAAGATGATCCCACCTAGTAAACTCTATGATGCCTTTCCCTTATATAGTGTGTGTAAACGATGAATCACAAAGGAAAAATCTTATAAGAACAAAATTAACATCATACTTACGTATCCGTATTCCAAGTCCCAGCACCAGCAATAATTGCAAAACCTCACAAAACATGCTCTAAGAAAGTCCCCAATGAGGATTGTGACGTAGGTAGTCAGAACATCAGAGACCGTCAGCCGCACAAACTCCTGTTGAAATATTATCTCTATTAAAACACACAGTTCGGTCTTCAAATGGTCCTAGTGTTGGCATTAAATCTGTCATGTTTCTAAAGAAGTATTGGCTTGAAGACTACAATTAATGGCAAAAGAAGAAAATGACTAGGCATTTCAAGAAAATAAAAAATATTTCACTCCTATTTTATCACTTTAAAAATAATTATTTCCCATTTACTAAATCAAAAGTTTTCTTTTTACTGAGCAATTTTATAAGCATGATACAAGAACCAAAAACAGATAGGAAAATATTGACCACACAGCAGCTTAAAATTCTATGTGGTGAATGGCACTATTCACAGACTTGAAAGACAAATGTGGAAAAAGTACTTGCAACATATATGATAGAGGATGAGTACTGCTAACACGTTAAAAACTTTTACAAATCAGTATGAATATAGGCGGACAATCCAATGAAGAAAGAAAACAGCAAAAGGCACAAATTAAAAATTCACAGAAGAACATATACCAACAGTCCATTAAAACCGAAAAATACCTAAACCTCACTACTAAAAATGCCAATGAAAAGAATGAGTTGTTGCCTCACAGAGTGATAAATGTAAAATCTATGTTTCTTCATATTGGTAAGTGTAGTGAAATAGCATGAGCATAAACTGACGGAGAAGTTACACTGGGCACAACGTTGGGGAAAAATGTATTAAAATCCACCACATTTTAAAATGTTTGGCGCTTGATCAAGAAAACTACTTTTAGAAATGCCTGTGATAGCAGTGTTCACACACGTGCACAAATCTGTACATACAATCATGAAAGTACTGCTTCTTCCAGATTGAAAATGGAAAAATTCAAATATGCTTGGGAGATTTATTAAATAAAACAAATTAAATGTCCACACAATGGTATATTATATTGTAAGCCCTTAAAACAAAATGCTATCGTGGTGCTGGATGACTAACTATGTGACTACATTAGAAACCATTGAATTGTGTATTTTTAAAAAAATGTTTAGTGTATTTTTCTTATTTTAAGTTCCGGGGTACATGTGCAGGTTTGTTACATAGGTAAATGTATGCCACGGTGGTTTGCTGCACTTATCAACCCATCACCTAAGTATTAAGCCCTGGATGCATTAGCTATTATTCCTGATGCTCTTCCTTCCCCCTCACCCCCCACCAGGCCCCGGTGTGTGTTGTTCCCCTCCCAATGCCCATGTGTTTTCATTCTTCAGCTCCCACATATGAGTGAGAACATGTGGTGTTTGGTTTTCTGTTTCTGTGTTAGTTTGCTGAGTATAATGGCTTTCACCTCCATCCATGTCTCTGCAAAGTACATGATTGCATTCCTTTTTATGGCTGCATAGTATTCTATAGTGTACATATGGCACATTTTCTTTGTCCAATCTATCATTAATAGGCATTTGGGATGATTCCATGTCTCTACTATTGTGAATAGTGCTGCAATGAACATATGTGGGCATGTATTTTTATAACAGAATGATTTATGTTTCTTTGGGTATATACCCAGTAATGGGATTGCTGGGTCAAATGGTATTTCTGGTTGTAGGTCTTTAAGAAATTAACACCGCTTTAGTTGTGTCCCAGAGATTCTGGTACATTGTCTCTTTATTCTTATTAGTTTCAAAGAACATCTTGATTTCTGCCTCAATTCCATTATTTACTCAGGAGTCGTTCAGGAGCAAATTGTTCAATTTCCATGTAGTTATGTGGTTTTGAGTGAATTTCTTAATTTTGATTTCCAATCTAATTGTCCTGTGGTCTGAGAGACTGTTTATTATGATTTCAGTTCTTTTGCATTTGCTGAGGAGTGTTTTACTTCCAATTATATGATCAATTTTAGAGTAAGTACCATGTAGTGCCAAGAAGACTATATATTCTGTTGTTTTTGGGTGGAGAGTTCTGTAAATATCCATTAGGTCCACTTGATACAGAGCTGAGTTCAAGTCCTAAATATCTTCATTAATTTTCAAATTTTGTATTTTAAATGGGTGAACTGTATTGTGTGTAATTTATATCTCAACAAATCTGTTTTAAAGGTACAAAAATTGTTATGCTCTAATAGGAAATATGTTTTTAAAAAATTTCCAAAACAGTATATGTGGTCTGACCTCATTTGTTAACAAAGACCCTATATACATATTATGTATGTATGTATTTAATAACATGTATATGAAAAGAAAAGATTTGGAAAATTAGAAACTGGTTATCTCAGTTGGCTTCAAATTCAAGTGGGCTTAAATTTATGTCCAAAGTTTGTGTGCTACGAGTTAGAGGGGAAGTTCACTATTTTCTCATATGTCAATAGGCAATAAATATAAAAATAGACATACAATTATAAATTTTCATGATAGCTTGCATTTGTTCTTCCCTTTCTGTTCCTTCTCAGTAATTCATGCCCTAAAGCTGAAGACACTGAACATCTAACAGGACATATTTTGCTAGAAATACTAATGCTATTTCATAATATGAGAAGTCTTTTGGTGTTTATTTCCAGCTACCTATATAGACTCCCCTCTAAAGTGACTAGTGAGTAAAAATTATCTCTTAAAGAATCATTTAACTATGAGTTGTTAGGTTGAGTTCTAGCTTCACACCTCAGAACAGTGTTTCCTAAATCCTGTGCTGTCATGTACAATCTTCACAATCCTTGCCATATCCAAGTACCATGTGAAATATTATTTATCTAATATTTCTTTTAACTTTAATATAGTTTATTTTATAAGGTAATTGTTACAATTATAAATCGAAGATGTATATATCATCTGTCATAAATATGTTAGCTATAAATAAATATGATGAAAATAAAAACTTATGTTGAAACTTAAATATATAAACATAAGACACAGCCTCAGCTTTGGTTCCCCCTTTTCCCTGTGAAAAGGGTTTTTAAGCAGTAGCACATTTTGGGAAGTGATAGCAGAGAACAGGAGAGGGGAGTGGGAAGAATAAGACAGTGAAGGAAAGAAAGTCTCTCCACCAAGGTGTGTTACAAGCTGTCACTACTAAGATAAGTGGATCTTAATCCTTCTGGGGATCCACCTAGTAGACACATAGAATAAGCCTCAGAATTGTCCACTCAGGAGATGGAAGAGGGATGTACTTATCCACCAGCTCACATTTCCCATTCGTCAAGGATGGCCCCATAGAGTATTAATGTTCCACGTGGTGACTGCAGAGAACACTGGGGTAAAGGTAAGAATATGTGTGCAGAACAGTCCAGATGCTGTTACGTAACAGTACATGCAGTTGTTTGCTGCAACAACTGGAGTAGAAAAGTGGAGCAAGAGAGTATAAGGTTTCTGCATAATCTGAAAGCTTCTGCACAACCTGACGCCTGTCTAGTGATCCATATTCTTTTTGCATTTCTCTTCCCTCTTCTGTGTTTATCTTTGTCTTCTCCGGTCCAGCCCCACTGGCCTTCTTCAGGACCCAGACTTCACACTCCTCCAGGCCACAGGGTCTTTGCATATGGTCTCACTCTACATATGGTCTCAATCACACTTGCTAGACCTCTTTCTTGACTCAGTTTATGTAAGCAACTATGCGTCCTTACAACATATTTAGGAAAGTCTCCCTCAACTCCCTGACAAGGGTAAGCTCCCTATAAAAGGTTCCAAAGGTCCATGTATTTCATTTTTGTAGTACTTGTTACCATTGTAAATTTACAATTTTTGGTCTATATTTGTTCCCCAGTGTATCTCTAGTACTTAGCACAACGCCTGGCAATTACCATGCCCTCAAAAAATACAAAATGAATGAATAATTGATAGCATTCCTGTGGTTACTTTTGGACATAATTTTTTTCCTCTTTCCTACTCTTTGTCTCCTTTCCTTTCCTGAGGCAGTTCTTTGCATTTATTTACTTATTTATTTAGAGACGGGGATCTTGCTATCTTGCCCAGGCTGACCTGGAACTCCTGGGCTCAAGCAATCATCTTGTCTCAGCCACCTAAGTACCTTGAACTACAGACACATGCCTACATGCCCACCCTTTCCAGGCAATGTTTAGCTCGGATTCTAGTAACTAGCATCAATTAGAGGAAGGCTATGAGGGATATTTTTAGGTTTCTACTGCCAGGTCTAGAAGACTTCCTCAGGTAAGAAAATATTTCAGAGTGGTTTGGAAGTCCTCCACATCCTCTTAAGCACCCTCTATCCCAAAGGTTGAAATTCAATTTCTTCCCAAGAAGTGACTTAACGTTCACATAAAATATCTGAAGAGGATTCAAACATTGTATTAAAAATGTTAAATGTTTATTCATATAACATAGGAAAAATATATTTTAAAAGAAAGGGAATTCAAAAAATGGTAGCCCAGGCCATCTCAAGGACATCATCCATTCCTAGTTCCTCCTGTGCTTGTCAGGATGGGGAACACAGCCCCCACACAGGTCTCCTGCTAAACCCACACTCTGCACCTAAAAACTTTGCACACACAACATTGCTTAAAATGCCTTGGAAGCTTTGACCAGCAAAGCTAAAGGAATCATTTATTAATAGGTAAAGGGAAAACACCAGGCAAGGAACATCATAAAGGGCCACCAAATACAGATGTTGCAAGGCAGGCATTAGGAGAGTGTGTCGATGCTAACTGGGGGACAATTTAGCACTGTGAACAAAGACACAAACTCTAAGCAGATTATGCAGGCTAAATTGGGGCTCCGGTCATTGACGTTCTCAGAGGTCTTGAGTACATTACCTTCCTAAGTCTCAGTCTCCTCATTTATAAAATGGGAATAATAATATAACGTATCTCAGAATGAAACATAAAAATTTGAGGAGAAAATACTTGGCACATTAGCCATCGTTGTGGTTATCTTGCTTTCTCCCCTTCACCAAAGTGCAGACCTCAGGATATAGCTTCAAGGAGGAATGGCTCTGCAGCTCAACGAATCCAGTAGGAATGAAACTAAAGGACTGCTTGAAAATCTGCAGAAGTAAAGGAGCAGTCACATTATCCTATATTCAAAACAATAAGAGCTTTGAGTCTCATAACATCCTTGGAGATAGTCAAAGCAGAGGGCATCCATGGAGAAGAGGAAACATCTGTGATGCTCTCACAGAACAATGAATGAGGGTGCATATCTAACTTTACATGCAAACAAGCTGCCTTTTACTATTTCTTCTGGAGGCGTATTTTTTAAGCAATTAAAGAATAGAAATTTTCCAGATGCACAGATACAGATATTGATCTCTTAAAGGCGAGAGCTTTCCAGCACTCAGATCTGTTATGTCCTATATGTTCTCTTTGTTCCCAGAGATTCTATCTGCCTAGTCAACATTCCAGTCAGAACAACCCCTTTTCCCTTGGCCCACTTATTCAGACGTTAATGGCTCCTTGGAGAAAGGAAGGTGAAAGAGAAGGGAGAAATCCAACTACAAATGGCAGTAAGGAAAGATGACGAAGCAAGGAAAACCACTTCAGACAGGATTAAAACAAAACAAAACAAAAAGACAAGACAAGCAGCATAATCCATGGGCTTCCAAGGTGGAAAATTAAGTAAATGGTATTTCTTTTCTTTGAAGTCAGTATGTGTGGGACTATTGCAGAACCATGTGCATCCGAAACTTTCTCCTAGATGGCTTTCACATTCCTATCTAATTAATGCATTCCTCCACTCCAGAAATGGCCAGCCCAGATCCTACTCTTTACAACTAATTCTATTAATCCTGTTCAACTGGTGTTTTTACCTGTTAAAGGGCAGGTTTCTTAACTTTCAGGCCCTACTGTGTTCCAGGATATGCAGAAGAGAATGTCTCAAATTCCTTCAGTTTCTGAAAACTGTATTTTCTATGTTTTCCTTTCTTGAATCGTGTGCTCAAGATTTAGGGAGCAGCTTAGTTGTGATAAAACAGATTCGTGTTAAGCACCATCACCAGATTTACTCCAAAGAGCCTTGGAACATGGAGACCCAAGTACCATTGTGAACTCATTTCTTACTGTTGCTGTGACAAATTGCCATAAATGTAGTGGCTTAAATCAACACAAATTTTCCTTCTTACAGTTCTGGAAATCAGAAGTCTAAAATCAAAGTGCAGACATGGGGAGAGAATCTGTTTTCTTTTTCAGTTTCTGAGGCCACCTGTATTCCTTGCCTCTTGATCTCCTTCCTCCATCTTTAAAGCACATCACTCCAACCTCTGGTTTTGCTGTCACATCTCAATTTTCTGACTTTTTCCCTTTGTCTCCTGCTTATAAAGATCCTTATGATTTCATTAAGCCCACTCACATATCCACAATAATTCTTTCAACCTGAGATCTTTGACTTAATTTTATCTGCAAAGTCTATTTTACCATGTAACATATTTATTGTTTCAGGAATTAGAATGTGGACAGCTTTTGAGGGTCATTATTCTGTCTACCACAACCTGAATCACAAGCACTCCTCTAGTAAGTGGAGACAACTTTCATTTGTTACTTCATATGTAATATGTTCCTGTAAGCTGTATGAAATGAGCATGTCTGGAAATCAAATTAATATCATATAACATGAATGGGAGAGATTTATCTGGTTCCTGAAAGCTTAATGAATAAAGTAAAATAGAATTCTCAATTATATCATAATTTCTGTACTCAATTATTAATGATACATGTCTAGCACAATACACATTTACCTTATTTTTTTCTTTCACAGTTGGAATCATAATTGATTGGCCTAAGTTTGATGAGCACCTGATTGAGATTAAAGATATGATTCACATATTTGTTTGAATTAAATGAATTTTATAAGACTAATGCTAGTCCTTCAATTTTCATGTTATCTTACAAAAAAAAAAGAGTAAAAAATTATTCAAATAATTTCACAAAGACCAAATCACTGTTAAACTCAACTGTTGCACAAAAGCTGTTCTCAATGATAATCTGAAGCCCCAAAATCCATTTATGGAATACACATTAGGAATATCAATTCTAACTAAGTAAAATAATAAAAGCTTTTCAAAATATAAATTGGATTTGTATAAAAATAAGAGATCTGAAGTGGATTTTTCTTGAGTTTTCTTTTTTTTTATTTGTCTTGCCTTGGTTTCCCTTAAGTGATAGAAAGCCAGATGAAACAATATTTCTTTTCTCCGGGAAAGTATGGCTAGTCTTCAACTGGGGTTATTTACAAAATCATCATTAAAATAAATAACTTAAAATCGTATTTTATTTTTCTTAAGGGAAAATTATTTAACAAAAATGGACATTATTTAAATTTCTTAGTATGGGCTCCATCCCCCTGAGATGCAGATCAGCAATCACTCTTTGCAATTAGCCCAGGATGGATGGTCTATGTTGTGGGTCCAAGCTGGGGGTTCCCTGTCTGGTGACAAGCAGTGGGGGGAGTAGGTAGAACCTGTGAGAGACAGTCTGGCCTCCTCTCCTGAAGTCAACTGCAGTTTGTTGGATGTATGGATGAGGTACTTAGGGTCTTCGCTCCTTTGTTAGTCCAAGGGTAGCAAGGGTAGTTCTACTGCAGAGGTAGTGACAGAGAGGCTTTCAGTTGTCCCTGGGAATACTGTCCAGAGTGTTACAGAGCTGCTACTTGCTCAATAGCTCTGGCAGAGGGTAGCTGGAGGCCTAGGCCTGGAGGACCTGTCCAGTGAGAAGATATGGGAATGGGCGCCCTTGTAAAAGTCTGGCCACTTTTTCATAGGGTGGCTGCACTACATTGGGAGCCTGCATCAGTCCCTAGTCACCTTAGATGTTTTATTCCCTGGAGGTATCAACAGTGAAGGCTGTGAAACAGCAAAGATGGCAGGCTGCCCCTCCCTCTGGGACTTCCATCCCAGAAATGTACAGACCTGTTGCTGGCCCAAACACACCTACAGGAGGTGGCTGGAGACCCCGGTTAGGAGGTCCTACCCAGTGAGGAGGAACAGGATTAGAGACCCACTTGAAAAAGCAGTCTGGCCACATTTTCATAAAGCAGATATGCTGTGCTCAGGGTCTGCTCTAGCCCCTGGTCAGCTTGGACTCTGAAGTCTGAAGGCTGGAAAGGCTAAGTCTACCAAACAGCAAAGATGATGGCCCACCCCTTCTCCCAGGAGCTCTGTCTCAGGGAGGTTCAACACTGCTACCAGTGACTGGCTGGAGTTCCAAGCCAGTGGGTTTCATTCTGTGAGGTGCTGTGAAGTGGGGCCTGCAGACTGTCACTGGATTCAGCCCCTTTCCTAAGGGGTGTTCTTGGGGGTTTAACCTCCTGTTCTGCCAGAGGTGCAGCTCCTTTTGATGGAAAGCCTGAAAAGGAAAATCCCAGGTATCTAAGGCTCCCGGGTCTCTGCATGTGCTTAAGTGGCTGCTCTGCTGAGACTTTACAAAGCTCTGGTGTCAGACGAAGGCCCTGGTGGAGTAGGTTCATGAGGGAATCTCCTGACCCAAGGGTTGCCAAGTTCCATGGGAGAAGCATGGGTTCCCAGGGTCGTGCATTCACTCACAGCTTCCTTAGGCAGAGGAAGGTCCCCTGGCTTCATGTCACTAAGAGGTGGGCTGTCATTCTGCCTTGCTTTTCTCTGCTCTCCACGGGTCAAGTTGTTTCCTTGATTAGATCCCATGCACGTACCTGGACGTTTCAGTTGAAGGTGCTGTATTTACTCCCCCTTCTATTCCTCTCCTTGAGAGCCACTCACACTAGCTGCTTCTAGTTGGCTGTCTTGGCCACTCCCTAAGACTCTATTTTTGTTTGTTTTGTTTTATTTTGTTTTACAGCAAGCAAATAATACTAAATAGAGTTCCATTTAAATATTTGCTTTGGCCTGTATCGAAATCGAGTGCTTTATTGTAACACAGATAGTAAACATCTCTTTGCACACTTTACAACTATCCTTCCTTTATATGCAACTGTAAACGGGGCATACAAATAGTATTTACCTCAAGGGACAGATTCGCAAATAGCATGAGATTATATACATGAAATTCAGAGCCAGCACATGGTCAATATTAAACAAATCTCAACTATTTTTACTAAAAAGCAATTTTTAGAAAGCTACTCTTATGGAAGAAATATTGACTCTGCTCTTTTTTTAATCTACTAATTGCAAACATTTCTGTTCATGGCATTACCTGTCCCACCATCGTTTCCCAGCAGGGTCCTCGAGGTACATCTGCAGGATGAACAAAAAAGGGTGGTCCAGTGCTGTTTTCAGAGAATGATGCATTGTAGGCCTTGATCATATTGGCTTCCCAAAGGGTAATATTGGCCTTAACTAACTTCTCCTCTTCAATCTAGAAAGCAAAGAGAAAGAAAAATGAAGACAACAGAGATTTCAAAGGCATTTCTGGCAAACTTGAAACTGAGAATTGAACAGCAAGCACTCTTATGGCAAGGGCAATCCAGAAACAAGGCTTACCTTGTTGTTAATCTCATCCATTAATGCAAGAATAAATACATACAAATTGCCTAAAAGGAGAGCAAAAATGCGTCCCAGTAGCCATTTCAAAGCAATGAGAGGATGGTAGTCTTCTAGTTCAGCAAACAAGTCAAACAATGTTGGACAGAACATCCCTAAGAGGGACATAACCATGTTCATCTACAAGGAAACACAAGGGAGAAACTAGGTTAATAGTGTTTAAAAGTTATTATTGCTTTTTGCCAGAATTTCGGAAGATTCTGAGCTACGCTTCTTTGATCTTGTTTAAGACTAAAAAAGATTATTTTATGCATGTTTAGAATTTGATCTCAGTAAAAGACAAGGACAATATTCAACTCACATTTTCAAGATAGACATGTGTCTGAGTGTGTGTATGTGCCAATAGTAATAGTCTGTTTCCTGGTATAATGAGGGCAGCAATTTGTATCAATCTCTACACAGAGAACACATATTGTTCTAAGTGGTAACTGATTCTGATATGGTGACGCACTTCACAAAAAGATTTCCAAAGAAGTGGAAAATGATCTGCTTGAGGAGGAGGCTCAAACTGAAAATTCTAATCTGACAATCATCAGTATATGGGCTAGTTTAATCAGTTAGAATGGATTAATTCCCTGAGATGGGCTCAGGCCTAAATACTGAATTTTGGCAAATGTATACTTTTAAGGCCAAAGAAAACCCCACATAAAATGAGTTTTATTAAAGGAAACAGAAGACATTCAGAGAAACAAACGGAGAACACATGACAATGCTATGGAAGCCAAGGTAGAAAAGTTTTCAAAAGTGAAAGAATGAGCTATAATTCCAGAGACAAGAGAATAATGCAGGGGTGGGGAGAGGAGGGAGAGAGAGAGAAGAAGGAATAGAAACATGAAAGTAAGAAACATGTGCTTCTTATTTCCTGGATGTTTGGCAGCCTTATGGTGATATTATTTGGAAGTCAATAAAAAGAATCCAAAACATACACTAATTTTTTAATGGGGAAAAACAGATATAGGTGACTCTAGTGACTGTCTCCTTTTTCAAATACCTGGCTCAAATTGTCACCACTAAACATTTCCTATTTTCTCCTGTGGACTTCATGGTGTGAGCAATATAATAACTACTGGACTATATTTAGAAAATGATTGTTATTAGATTTTTGTCATTTTAATTAAAATATTATATAAGTATGACCAATGGGATCCAAATCTCAGCATGACATAATACAAAATCAGCATGCTATAATTTTAGACTAATGTAAAGAAAATTTGGCAGATCCTGTGCAATCTTATGCAAGGTAAATTTTAATTTGGTTTCATCAAATTTGTAAAGTTACTCATGAATCTCCATTATTACCTTCATTGGCCCCCAAAACTCATAGGGTCCCTAAAATGGATGTTAAAGAGGTTCTTACAAAATATAGTTCTTTTAATGATAATCAACTACCCATCCTTTAATATAGTTCATTTATACAAAAACATAATCAATATAAATAATGCACCAAAGCTGCATGATAATGTTTCCTCCATGTACTATTATAATTATGAGACAATTTAGAAAGCAAATTTAATAAATGCTTTGCGGTATTCCTCCATTTTTCATTTTAAATAAACAAACTCCCTCTGCTGAATGACTTATATTTTATAAGTTTTCATGAAATGACTGTATATTAAAGTCTTTAAAATATCTAGTCCCATCTCTATTGGTACCATTTCTGAAATACCTAGAATGTTATTTGGAACCTGTTTTTGTAAGCAGATTATATCATTTGCTGTCCAAGACTTTTTAGGAAATTCTATGCTTATAAAGACATATTTTAATTCTTTTGATCTATATAGTTCTACAAAAGCTTCAGTGTGGGAAGTCTACACTTCCCACAGCCTAAATCTGCACACACTTTGAAAATGCCCAAGCTCAAAATGATGTCACATTATACACATAAACATTTTATGAAAGGGAAGAGGCTCTAGCAACAACTCATGACCAGTGATTTTCTAATTCTAAATGATCTACCTCTAACCTCTTTTCTCTGCTCTACTAAGTGGACAGATACTCTGAAGGCAAATTACAATCATAATGTTTAATTCCTGGAAAAGAACTGGCCTTCCTCATTTGAATAGCATTTAGAGGGAGAGGAAGTGAAGTATAGGCAGGAGGAAATAGAGATGGAGATGCTGTAGTTAGGCTTCTACAGAAAAACAGAGGGAAGCCCAGACATGCCCAAAGGTGGAGAAGCAATCTGTGTGTTTCCAGTGAGATCAACACAGGAATAAGTGGCTTTATCACGGCTACTTCAAAAAATTCAGGCAACAATTTGATCTTTTACTGACAGATGAAGGATTTGGAGAAAACAACAAGAAAGAGCCTTGGACTCGAAGTCAAGACTCCTAGGTTCTCATCCTAACTCTTCTCCTAACTCTGTGACCATAAACATATCACACAATCTCTTGAGATTCAGGATTCCCATCTGTAAACATAATGATTGGACTATGTGTTTTTAAATATCTTTTCTGACTCTAATTTTCCATCATGTCACAAAATGAAAAACAGACAGTACAGATTTAGAAATAAGACTAGAAGAGAATGGAAAATGAGCAACATGATTGGTTAACTGTCAGGGCAGGATGGAGGATAGGTAAAGAGTGGCCTTTTTAAATGTTCCATCAAAGAAGCATAACCCACAAAATAGCAAATGTCAGGTTCTAAGCACATAAAAAGCATGCAGAGACGAACTTCATTTTTTTCCCACCACCCAAGGGTGTCAGGATCTTGCTGTGCAAATTCCTGGGATCGCTTCACAGCCCAAAAGATGAGGTATCCACTCCCTCCAAGTGTTAGAAACACGAAGAAGTTAGCAAGAAACCTCAGGAATCTGATCAAGTGGACGTTTTCTTCTACTTGGGCTGCTCTTTCTTCTGTTATGGCTTCCTGTATCCATGTAAACAAACAAACAAACAATCCAAAATAGAATACCTTAGCTACATTTTAAAAGTATCATAAACTCAAAAGTTATTTTTACAATCATCAGAATGTGAGGAATGACAATGTAGACTAAATCTGAGATTCTACAAACCAGGTGAATCTTGCCAAAAAATGATGTCAAGTAAGAGACAAAAGGAAGAATTCTTGCAAACAAACTGTGATTGATCTGATATTAGGATAGTCTTCATTCTAAAAATTTTCATTCCAGGGAAGCTCAAAGGCATGAAATAATTTTCTGGACATTTTTAAACTACAAAACAATGTTTTAGGGCCATTTTAAATATTATGCTTATTCCTGTAAATAATTAGTGAATATTGTTCTAGTTTTAAAAATATCTGACTCTGATTACTCATGGTGCCCTGTTTCAATCCAGTAACATTATTTTATTACCAGATTTAGAGAAGTCCTTAAGGGATAATTGTGCTGTTATGGGTCATGGAAGATTTTTCAGTAATAATCACAACCATGGCAAGATCCTGGTAGGCAGAAATCATGAGTTAATCTTTCTTGTAAATTATCAAGATACTACACTAGGGGAACAGATGGAATGCCTCCAATTTTACTCTTAGAAATACAAAAAGCAAGCCTTTGAAGTTGATGACTCTACCTTAAAGTTCATTGTGATAGAATTAAATTTGTTGTCTGCCGTCTCAGGATTGCCAATCAGGTAGTCCCAGCTGGTAAAGACCTTCCAGCTAAAATTGAAAGCGTTGTCATCTCCACCTCCATCATCACCAATGTTTTTGGTCATTCTGCAAAAACAGGAAGTTTAACCCAGCAGCCAGAAAAAAATGAGACAGGGAGAATTGAGAGAAATAAAACATGGTCACTAGAGTTGAAGTGGAGAAGCAATAGCAAAAAGACATATTTTTTAACAGGTTTGTTCTGAGGACCAGAAAATAGTTTATTTTTAAATTTTATTTTTGCTAAATTGTTTAAATGATTCAATTTCTAGGCCTTCAAGACTAATAAACTACTATAAGCACTGACGATTTAAATGATTCAAAATGTATACAAAAACATATATATATATATATATATATTTTAATTGTAGTTTGGGATCTGGGTACATGTGCACATCCTGCGTCCTGCATGATTGTTGCATAGGTACATACATGGCATGGTGGTTTGCTGTCTCCATCCCTCCCAACCCCCATCATCTACATCAGGAATTTCTCCCAATGTTATCCCTCCCCATCCTCCCCACCCACCGCTGTCCCTCCTCTCCCCTTCCCTCCACCCCCCACCAAGCCAAAAACATATTTTTATTAAACTGAGAAAATTAGATCTTAACCTTTGGTAGGATAAGAATCCCTTTAAGAATATGATGAAAATTATTTAGTCCCTCCCCAGGGGGAAAACACCACATGTACTGACTTTTACATTGCTCCACACAACTTTAGTTGGTTTCCAGACCATCTGAAGCCTCTGGATGAACTAAACCAGGCAAAGAAACTCCTGTGTAAATTTTAATTCCCCCTAAAATGTCCTCCCAAAGAGAGATTACATTGCATACATTAAATTTCAATCTACTGTACAATTCTTGAAGAAAAATCAACATTTTAATACAATCTTAATGCCAAATGGTTTTATATATATACATAAATCAGTGATCTTATATATATTTCAATCAGTGGTTTTATACACACACACACACACACACATGCGTGCACACACACACACACATATATACTTGCTTGAAGAACTTAAAATGCATTTGCTCACAGGTTTATTTTAGTGGTTAGAGATCTATATCCCATTTACTCCACTTCCTTTTTTCCCTTTCACTATAAATAGCAACATTAAAATTTCATATGACACATATTATAAAATGATCCCATAAGGTTTTGGTTTTTAAAATATTATAGTCATATAAACCCCGAAGAAGAAAGGGGCACAATGACATAAAGCTGACATTGTAAGTTGACAGGTGTCTCTAGATCATTTATGTTCCCCCACTGTTAGCCACACTTATCATGGAAGCTTATGCATTTTAATAGGCTAGCATGTAAGGAAAAACAACTAGATATCATTATTCCTTTCGTCCATCTACCAGTTTACCCTTTGCAAAGGGTGATTATGTGTGTTTTTGCATTTGTTCTCTTTAAAAATCTCAGCAAGAAGTCAAGATAGTTGCTCTCGTTTTTACAGATGAGGAAGCTGAAGCTCAAAGGCATGAAATAATTTTCTGGACATTATCCAGTAGTGAAGCACAGAGACAGGTCAAGGGCTCAGATTTTCTGACTTTGCTCCAGTGTTCAAGCTAGGATACCATGAGGCATGAAAAGCCATACAAAATGCCTTTTTTTTAGGTAAAAATGGGTTGAAAGCAGACATTCCCTATGGTTTAACCTAGGAAGAAAATGACTTCTTTGATTGATATGCCACCGTCCAATTTTTGCACTGTCATTGAGCCAAGGGCAGGGCTTCAAGTAAAAGTGGCCACTTGGCAGATAAATTTTGAATGGAATTTTATCACTTACAAAGTTTTGAGCTGAAGACAGCCTCCCTGAGAAGGGAACCCAAACTGAATGAGCAGACTGGGAAGATCTAACATTGGAACGGGTGTGAAAAGAAGTGGAATACTGAAAGGAATAAGGAAGAATGCCGAAGAGAAGCCTGCTTGCAACACATTTTGAGATATGGCCCCAATAGCTGTAAACTCTACTCTTTGTCTATAGAGCAAAATATATACATATTTATGAAAATTGCTCATTTTTTGAGACTGCTGTCATTTTCAGTGAGAAACAATCTCAATACATCATTTGCTTTGCCAGGGGAGCTGGCAAAGGCAATTTTAGCATATATGTTGTAGCCTAAGGTTTTTATACTGAATTTCTTGCTTTGGACCACAAGTTTGCAGTTCCATTTATACCCTGAGGTCATTTGGTTATTTCATGGGTATATGTGGAGGTTTTTAATAAATCAAATAAATGCCTCTTTAAATCCTAAACCAACAGGGTCACTATAATGTAGCCTCTGCTAAAATGAAAGTTGAGAAGAGGAAGGAGATTGAGAGGCAGGTAGAAAACAGTTTTCTAGAAGCCCACAGGATGAGACCACACAAGAAAAAGAAAATTACTGTAAAAGTGACACTAAACAACATGTGAACTAGTTCTCTCTTCTCCTTGGTTTTGGTTACTTATGATCAATTCATGGTTCCAAAAATATTAAATGGAAAACTCCAGAAATCAATTCATGTTTTAAGTTTTGTGATGTTTTGAGTATTGCGATGAAATTTCTCACCTTCCTACCTCACCCTGCCCAAGATGTGAATCCTCCCTTTGTTCAGTGTGGATGCATTCTTTGGATACAAAGTGTATCCATGTTGTTAGCAGCCATCTCAGTTTTCAGGCTCACTATTGCAGTTAGGCAATGCTTCGGTTCAAGTAACTCTTATTTCACTTAGTGGTCTCAAAGTGCAAGAGCAGTGATGCTGGCAATTAAGATATGCCACAGATAAGACATAAAGTTCTTCCTTTAGGTGAAAAAGCAAAAGTTTTTGACCTCATAAGGAAAGAAAAAATCATTCACTGAGGTTGCTAAGATCTATAGAAAGAATGAATCTTCTATCCATGAAATTGTGAAGAAGGAAAAAGAAATCAATGGTAGTCTTGCTGTTGTACCTCAAACTGCAAAAGTGAACTAAATTTTAAGTGATTAAAATTTAATTAAGGTGGAAAAGTCATGAAATTTGTGGGTAGAAGACATGAACAGAAATGTGTCCCAATTGACAGTAATATAATTTGCTATCCACAGTTTCAGGCATCCACTGGGGGTCTTAGAACATGTCCCCTGAAGACAAGGGGGTACTACTACTTTAAATTATTTCCCCCCAATGATTTTTTTAAATTATTACTTTTTTCTTTCCAATTTTTATTTTAGGTTCAGAGGGTGCATGTGCAGGTTGCTTACATGGGTAAACTGCATGCCGTGGGGGTTTGGTGTACCGACTATTTCATCACTCAGACGATGAGCGTAGTACCCGATAGGTAGTTTTTCAATCCTCACCCTGCTCCCACCCTCCACCCTCACTAGTCATGGTGTCTACTGTTCTCTTCTTTATGTCCATATGTACTCAACAGTTAGCTCCCATTTATACATGAGAATATGTGGTATTTGGTTTTCTGTTCCTGCATTAATTCACTTAGGATAATGGCCTCTGGCTTCATCAATGTTGCTGCAAAGACATAATTTCATTCTTTTTATGGCTGCACAGTATTCCATAGTGTATATATACTACATTTACTTTATCCAGTACACTACTGATGGGCATCTAGGTTGATGCCATGTCTTTGCTGTTTTGAATAGTGCTGTGGTAAACATATGGGTACATGTGTCTTTATAGTAGAATGATTTATATTTTTTGGCATTTACCCAGTAATGGGATTGCTGGGTTAAATAATAGTTCTAAGTTTTTTGAGAAATTTTCAAACTGAAAATTTCAGCCACAGTAGCTGAACTAATTTACATTCTCACCAACAGCATCTAAGTGTTCCCTTTTCTTCACAGCCTTGACAGCATCTGTTTTTTTTGCTTTTTTCTAATAACAGTCATTCTGACTGGTATGAGATAGTATCTCATTGCGGCTTTACTTTGCATTTCTCTAGTGATTAGTAATGTTGAGTAATTATTTACATGCTTAATGGCCACGTGTGTGTCCTCTTTTGAGAAGTGTCTGTTCGGCCTCATACTGACCTTCAGCTAACGTGACCCAGAATAGATTTAAAAAAAAAAAAGAGAGAGAGAGAGCAGTGTCTGTTCATGTCTTTTGCCCATTTTGATGGTTTTTTGTTTTGTTTCTGCTGGTTAGTTTAAGTTCCTTATAAATTATGGATGTTAGACTTTTCTTGGATGCGTAGTTTGCAAATATTTTCTTCCATTCTGTACGTTGTCTGTTTACTTTGTTGATAATTTATTTTGCTGTTCAGAAGTTTTTTAATTAGGTCCCACCTATCAATTTTTGTTTTTATTGCAATTGCTTTTGGAGTCTTCCTAATGAAGTCTTTGCCAAGGCCAATATCCAGAATAGAATTTCCTAGGGTTTCTTCAAGGGTTTTTTTTCCCCTACAAGACAGAGTTTCGCTCTTGTTACCCAGGCTGGAGTGCAATGGTGCGATCTCAGCTCACTGCAATCTCCACCTCCTGGGTTCAAGCAATTCTCCTGCCTCAGCCTCCCGAGTAGCTGGGACTACAGGCTTGTACCACCATGCCCAGCTAATTTTTGTATTTTTAGTAGAGACGGGGTTTCACCATGTTGACCATGATGGTCTTGATCTCTTGACCTTGTGATCCACCTGCCTCAGCCTCCCAAAGTGCTGGAATTACAGGAATGAGCCACCAAGCCCGACCCCAAGGGTTTTTATAGATTAGTTTTAAAAGCTAAAAATTTACAGTTTTAGATTTTACATTTAAGTCTTTAATCCACTTTGAGTTGATTTTTGTACATGGTGAAAGGAAAGAGTCTAGCTTTGAACTTCTGCATAGGGCTATCCAATTATTCCAATGCTATTTATTACCCATGGAGTCCTTTCCGCATTGCTTATTTTTGTGAACTTTATCAAAAATCAGATGCTTGTAGGTGTGCAGCTTTATTTCTAGATTCTTTAACCTATTCCATTGGTCTATGTGGTAGTTAATATTAGATGTCAACTTGATTGGATTGAAGGATGACTAGATAGCTGGTAAATATTGTTTCTGGGTGTACCTGTGAAAGTGTTGCCAGAAGAGATTGACAGTTGAGTCAGTGGACTGGGAGAGGAAGATCCACCCTCGATGTAGCGGGGGGGCAGGGGGGTGTACCAGCTAATCAGCTGCCACAGTGGCTAAAACAAAGAAAGAGGAAGAAGGTGAGGTAAGCTGGCTTGTCGAGTCTTCTGGCTTTCATCTTCCTGCTGTGTTGGATGCTTCCTTCCATCTTCCTGCCCTTGGACATCAGACTCCAGGTTCTTCAGCCTTTGGACTCTGGGACTCACACCAGTGGTTTGCCAGGGATTCTCAGGCCTTCAGCCACAGACTGAAGGCTACACTGTCAGAATCCCTGATATTGAGGCTTTTGGACTCAAACTGAGCCACTCTTGGTTTATTCCTTCCTCACTTTGCAGATGGCCTACTATGAAACTTCACTTTGTGATCGTGTGAGCAAATTCTCCCTAATAATCTTTCTTTCACATATACATATATTCTCTTAGTTCTGTCCCTCTAGAGTACCCTGACTAATAAAGTCTATGTGCCTGTTTTTCTGTGAGTGTCATGTGGTTTTAGTTACTGCAGCCTTGTAGCATAGTCTGAAGTCAGGTACTGTGATTGGGATGCCTCCAGCTTTTTTTTTTTTTTTTTTAATTTGGCTTGTGATAGCTTTGGATATTCAGGGTATTTGGGTTCCATATGGATTTTAGAATAGTTTCTCCTAATTCTGTAAAAAAAAGAAATCATTTGTACTTTGACAGGAATAGCATTGAATCTATAAAGTGCTTTAGGCAGTATGGCCATTTTAACAATATTGATTCTTCCAAACTACAAACATGAAAACAAAAAAGGGAAGAGCTTTCTGTTCTTATTTCAAACAATTTTTATCAATCTCTTTATGTCTTGATATATTTTTATCAATCTTTTTATTTTGAGCCTATGGGTGTCACTGTATGTGAGATGGGTTCCTTGAAGACAACGTACAGTTGGGTCTTGCTTCTTGATCCAACTTGCCATTCTGTGCCTTTTGAATGTGGCATTTAGCTCATTTACATTTCAGGTGAATATTCATATGTGAAGATTTGATTCTGTCATCATGTTGGTAGTTGGTTGTTATGTGGACTTGATTGTGTAGTATCAATGGTCTATCTACTTATGTGTGTTTTTATGGTGATTGGTAACAGTTTTTTATTTCCATGTTTAACTCTTCCTTAAGGACCTCTGTAAGGCAAGTGTGGTAGTAATGACTTCTCTCAGCATTTGCTTATCTGAAAAGGATTTTATTTCTCCTTTGCTTATGAAGCTTAGTTTGGCTGGATATGAAATTCTTGGTTGAAATTTTTCTTTTAGGATGCTGAATATAGGCCCCAATCTCTTCTAGCTTGTAGGGCTTCTGCTGAAAGTTCTGCCATTAATGTGATGGGTTCTTTTTGTAGGTGGCCCTCCCCTTATCTCTAGCTGCCTTTAATACTTTTTTATTTTGCTTTGACCTTGGAGAATCTGAGGGCTATGTTCTGGGGATGGTCATCTTGTACAGGATTTTGCAGGGCTTCTCTGAATTTGAATGTCGACTTCTCTAGTGAGGATGGGGAAATTTTCATAGGCAGTGCCCTCAAATATGTTCTCCAACTTGCTTGGTCTCTCTCCATCTTTCTCAGGGATGTTAGTGAGTCATAGGTTTGGTCTTTTTCATAATCCTAAATTTCTTGAGGGCTTTGTTCATTCTTTTTTATTCTTTCTTTTTTAGTTTTGTCTGACTGAGTCAATTTGAAGAACCATTTTTGAGCTCTGAGATTTTTTTCCTCAGCTTATGCTGTTCTGCTGCTGATACGTCCAACTGTATTATGAAATTACTGTAATGGGCTTTTCAGCTGTATCAGATCAGCTTGGTTCTTTCTTAAAATGATTATTTTGTCTTTCAGCTCATGTATTGTTTTACTGGATTCTTAGGTTCTTTGTATTGGGTTTTAACTTCCTACTAAATCTCAACAATCTTTATTGTCATCTAGATTCTGAATTCATTTCAGTCTGATTAAGAAGTATTGCTGGGGAGCTCGTGCGGTCATTTGAAAGTGAGAACACACTGTGGCATTTTGAGTTGCCCCAGTTCTCTTGCTGGTTCTTTCTCATCTGTGTGAGTTAATGTTTCTTTAATCTTTGAAGTTGCAATTCTTGGATGGGGCGTTTTGCTTTTATATTCTTTGATGCCTTTGAGGGTTTGACTGTGATGTAAATTGGGTCTAGTCAACTGGTTTCATTTCTGGCTGATTTCAGGAGACCCAGCCTCAGCTCAGCCCTCCTGGGTTGTGTGCTGTAACCTGGTGATACAGGACCAGGCACACAGCTTTGTTCTCTGGCCCCTCAAGGTTAAATACCTGGGGTGCTGAAGGAGCTGAGGTATTCCCAGTCTGTGAACAACAACATTCCAATGAGGGTTGCCAGCAAGACTACTTTGTTGGGACAGTGGCAGTGGGGTCTCTGTTCATATGCCAGTGGCAACAGAGCGGCAGGGTCCATGCTGCATGCTGGCAAAGCAGTGGGGGAAGGCTGCAGGTGTGTGTGTGTGTGTGTGGAGGTTTGTCTTCAGAAGCTCTCTAACAGTTGGGTGGGGTCTGCCAGCAAAGAAGCTATGGTGGTGGCTTTCAGAAAGTGTCCCAATTGGGCATCCAAGGCTGTGCTGCAAGGGGGCACAGCCAGGTATGAGCCTCAGGAAAGGCTGGCAGACAAGGGAGGCACTCAGACTAGAATGGCCCCATTCCATGGGCAAGACAGCTTTGCTCTGTATAGGTCTGACAGTCAACAAAGGCCAAAGTTTACAGGAGCATGGTCAGCCTTCAGGGATGGGTGTCCTTGGCTGTGCTCTACTACAGTCCTTCCTTTGCCAAATCCTTTGAACTCCACACAGTCTGGAGTTCTGTCCCTGCCAACTCTTCAAGCAGCTCTCCCTATCAGTTCAAATATCCATGGGGGTCATGGAGTCTCCCGCAGCTAGAATTATGGAGGTCCATGATGAGAGTGGGCAACTCCACACCTATTTAACTCTCCCTTCCCCAGGAGCTACTTGGGGACAGGAATGAGTCCTGTAACTTATTCTTAAGCCTAGCATTTCAAGCTTCCTCCAACTTCAGCACAGTCTACATCCTCCCTCCATCCACTCTCAATGCCTCCCTTCTGATGATCTGCTTGGAGTGTGCCAATCTTCTTAATAGTCTGGTTTCTCAGTGGGAGAAACTCTTCCTGGCTGTATCTGGTAGCCATCTTTGCTCTTCTCACCTATTTAAAATTCTTGAGCATGAAGAAAGTATAGCAAATATTTGACTGCAGAGGATCACAAAAATATGAAATTATACTATATTGGCCAAAACTACTGGTCATTTCTTTGTTTACAATATTTCCCCAACTGAGCAGCACAGGGGCAAGGACTTTATTTTGCTTGCCATGAAATACCCAGGTACTGGATAGTTCTCTTAGATTACCCATGCTAGGTGCTCCCCAAATAGTAATTAAATGAATGAATACATGAATTGTCATTCTATAAGTAAACTTAGCACTGGAAAAAGCCTCACCAAGTAAATACATATGGAAAGAAACCTCACCAAGTAAATACATATGGCATAAATTGCTTTTTTGCATGGCGGAATACATATAATAAATGCATGCCACATATGCTTGTTATGCTATTACTATTAGTTCTGTCTTTGTCATTATGATAGGTTTTGACAATATTGCCTCACTTTGTAAATAGCTGCCATTCATTGTGAACTACTACTATCCTTATTAGTCCATGCTTACAAGAGAAGTTTTTCATGTTGAGGTTTATAATCTAGATGCAGGTCATAGAGCAGTAATAAAAAATGGAAGGTGGTGACTTTATGTCTTTCGTACCTTATTGCTTTTCTGCTCCAAGCATTTTTGAAACAAGTTCAACTATAGTTTGAAGAAGATGAGATAATCGTGTGTTTTGTGGGATTTGCCAGAATATCATGCCCTGTAGGCTAGGTCCACTTATCCTTACATAACCTTCTCTAAGGTCTGAAATTCATCATTACAAACATCAAACATTATGATCTTTAATGAAAAGATCTCTGAGAAGTAAAATATTAGATTGGGGTCTATGAGGGACTCTGACTACTTTCTACTAAATAGATAAGGAGAAATTCCTTCGACAAAGAAAAAAATTAATTGGGGGTGGGAATGTGAGGAGGCAAAAGAAACAATTTCAATGTTAAGAAATTAAGGCTGTCAAGAGACATGGAAGACACTTAGGAAGAGTATCAGGTAGATCACAGCTGTCTGGGTAAACAAGTACCAAAGACGTAAAAAGGAAATGGACAAAGACACTGATGATCTAAGTAGGAGGGAGAAAATAAAGTTTCACTGATTTAGAAATGTTATGTGTGAAGCTGGCCATGATATATCTTGGAATATGTAAGAGTCATATAGAACAAGAACTTGGGTTTGACAGGTTTAATTTTTTTTTTTTTTAACAAAGTGTTTGGTCACCTGAGCCATATCAAGGCCATAAAACTCTAAGGGAATTTGACAACAGATAAGGAACTATTTTAATACAGAATTTTTAAAAATAAAAAGGCTACCCAGGATAAGACAGAGACATCAATCTATATTGATCATCAATATAGATGCATCCACATCAGAAGTTGGAAAAACTAAGTGTTGGAATTAAAGGAAAGTATTCAAAGCTCAGTTCTGCAAGTTACTGAGTATTTGAACTTAGTCATATCCTCAAACTCTGCTTAGCCTTAATTTCTACATCTATCCAACAGGAATAACTAATGTGTACTCATGTCCTGAAACAGCTTAAAAACCAAATATGGCAGTTTTCTCTGGAGGAACCAGTAAGCGAGGCAGGTTTAGGACACAAAGTATGTCACAGACTGCTTCAGAGAGTTCCTGCTTAGGGTGACTGTGCACTTTCTCCCTCAAACACCTTCAGGTGGAGGGCCCTTCACAATGAGGCAAAAAGCTCATTCACCCTGTGCATAGTCAAATAAAAGAATGGAGACGTTACCTGAGATGTTTCAACTCTCCTCATAAACTAGTTCAAAAACAAATTGGCTAATGGGAAATTTTTTAAATATATAAACCCAAATAACTCTGCTAGGCTTCTGCAGTCTTTGAGTATTATAAATATATTTTAGGCAGGGGCAAAAATGAACTGCAGTAATATCAGTTCTCTAGTGAAATTCCTCCCCATACTCTAATAAATCCTTTCCCAAGACAAACCATGATTATACAGTTGATTGTGATAGTTTCATTGGGGACCATTCGTTTTTGCTGTCTTACACAGCTAAAATTTTTTTGGATGGGTGATTATTCTGGTTTTATAAAAATGAGCAGAGAACAATAGATTCTGCCTATTGAGCTGATTCTGCAAGTTACAAACCTCTCTGCATACAAAAGAGGGGCCAGCAGCTGTTTCCCTGTCTTGCTGGCAACATTAATTCACACCTTCAAGTACAAAAATGCACATTTGAAAATTATGTTTAAACATAAGATAGGCATGTAAGCATTGGTCTGACCCCATGAGATGACTCAAGGCCTGTGTTTATGTTCAATTCTTTAGAAGATGTAATAGTCTAACATTACTGTTGGTATTAAAACTATATTTCATCTCTTATAGACTCTGTTTCCTTTAGACATAAAATAGCAACAAAATTATATCCAATCCCCAAATTAATCCCTCCATTTGATTCCAGGAATCATTATTTGCTTCCCAAAAGACAAATGAAACTTACGCTTTGAGGACAACCAGAAAGCTGTATCCAATGCACATAATCCCCACTAGAAAATAGGAGAGCGGCAACCTGAAATTCATCCATCCAATCGTTCGTTTATTGTCATAATAGCCATAAAAGAGCACGGAATATTGCGCCAAACCCTGAAATCCAACAACAAAGCCACTTAGCAGAAGCTGTGAAGAGCAACTCAAAGGAAAAGATCAGCTCTTAAGAGGAATAACAAAATGACATTAATTTTCAAACCTGGGTCACAGCTCTAACATGAGCCCTATTGTTTTATTCCATAAAGTGATTGTTTCAGCTGCCATGTTGAATGGCAGCTTTTTGGTTTATCTGAAATCCAGTGACTTCTAAATAGATAAAATTTTTCAGCAAATATGGGCTTGCTCAGCTGTGGAGCCATTACCGTGAAATGTCCTTTGATTTAAATATCAAAACATACTTCGTAGTATCATTAGATTTACGATTTTAAGAGCTTGCTTAATATTGGGGGATGGGGATCTGACAAATTCTTCCTCAAAGTGCTGTGGCAGATTTCCATTCCCAATCACCTGACTGTAATTAGATCAGTTCTTCTTAAACCACAGAGGTTGTCTCAGCTCTCGCTTTACAAAATAAAGGAGTGGTTGAGATGACATTGGAACTCATCTGCACAACTTTACCTTCACCAAGACCATTATAGCATTCCCCTATAACAAGCATGTTTACCTGTGCATTACATTGGCATATTCTGATGCTGCTTCCTTCATAATATGCACCTTTTTTCTTCTTCACATCCACTGTTTTTTACTCTCAGCATTGAAGAATTCTTGCTGTATCACTACAGCTATCCACTCCCAGCTCCTCACTTACTTCTTCTCTCTAACAATAACTATGTTTTGTGAAATGAGAAGACAGTAACTTGTCAATGTGGGGATTCCTCTGGAGATCAGGGGAGTCAACGCTGAATCTTAGAAAACCCAATTGGTTTCCTTTAACGTCATTTATGCCAACCCCAGGACTTTGACACCCGCAACTGAAGAAGGGAAGAGAACTAAGGGAGAGTGGAGGTGTGGAAAAGAAAGAAGAAATGTTGTGGATGCTAATTCCTAAAGGAAGAATTAAGAGAAAATTAGAAAACTGCCTTAAACAAAGATCATGCCTAACTCAAATCAGAAGCCAATGGAGATCTGAAAAAACTGCTTTCAAAATTTGGGGCAAATTTATTTTTAAATAATGTACTCTGTAAGAACTAGAACAAAATAAAATCTCCAAATAATCTCAGAGGAGCTTGTGTGCTTAACTTGGGACTGCATGAAATGAATCATTGGTAAATACCAAAGTTCTGAGCTTTATCTGCATTTTTCAGTTTAAGAAAAAAATAATCCAACTTGTGATGTTTAATTGTATGTGTCAACTTGAGTGGGCCATAGGGTGTCCAGATCAAACACTGGTTCTGGGTGTGTCTGGGAGGGTGTCCTAGATAAGATGGGTAGTTAAATAGGTGGACTCAGTAAAGTAGATTGCCCTCCCTGACATGGTGGGACATAATTTGATCCACTGAGGACAAAAAGAGGAAGAACAAAAGGAAGAAGGAGGGATTTGCTCCCTTTTCTCCTGCCTCTCTCACTGCTTGGGACATCTCATCTCATATCCTCCTGCCCTCAGAGTGGGATTCATACCATTGGCTCCCCTGGTTCTCAGCCCTTTGGATTCAGGCTGAATTACAGCACTGGCTTCTCTGGGTCTCCAGCTTGCACATGGCAGATTAGAAGATTTCTCAGACTCCATGATTGTGTGAGCCAATTCCTCAAAATGAGTCTCTTCTTATATATGTAATAAATCTATTATTTATATTAACTTATAAATTACATATATTGGCCAGGTGCAGTGGCTCATGCCTGTAATCCCAACACTTTGGGAGCCGAGGCGGGAGGATCACTTGAGATCAGGAGTTCAGGACCAGCCTGGCCAACATGGCAAAACTCTAGCTCTACCAAAAATACAAAAATTAGCCAGGTGTGGTGGTTCACTCCTGCAGTCCCAGCTACTTGGAAGGCTAAGGCAGGAGAATCCCAAGCTTGAACTCAGGAGATGGAGGTTGCAGTGAGCTGAGATCAAACCACTGCACTCCAGCCTGGGTGACAGAGTGAGACCCTGTATCAAAAAAAAAAAAAAAAATTACATATCTTATCAAGATTTATATAATAAATTTAAGTAATAATAAAATAGTGATAAATATAAATTTATTATATAAATCTAGTATTTATATAAATTTATTATATAAATACTAGATTTATATAATAAATTGTGTGTGTATGTGTGTGTGTATACATAATTTCTACTGGTTATATTTATCTGGAGAACCTTGACTAGGAGGCAACCCAAAATATCTGGCGGCATATTTATTATTAAACAATAATAAAGGTGGCATGTTGACCTCCACTGGTCTTACCCTTTGTTATATTTCTAATTAGTTCACAATCTTCTTGAACAAGGGAAGAATTATTATTTACCATAATTTTCCCCTCTCCTGCACACACAAAAAAGCAACTAGTAGAAACCTCAAGCAGAGGGAGCCGGTGAGCAAATCTCATGTCTAAGACAAGACATGGATTGACCAACTCCCCAAGACCTGGAAAGCTTCAACCCAGGAGAATGTGCTTGGCAGGATTTTCCAGCTCCCAGTTGCATGACATCTTCTTGTTTCACATTCTTCTAGTTAAGATCTCTGCTTCTTCTCATGTGTGTTAAATCCAATCTCCTTCTATCGTGTCTTAAACTTTCTTGTTGGTTCCTCTGTCCCAGGGTGACAATAGAGCGTGCTAAGTATAGACACTTGGTCTCTTGACTGGTTTAAAGGTTATATCCTGAACTGTTTATTTACCCCTGATGGGACAACACATCATTTTCCAAATGTCTCTGTTTTTCATTGCCCTATTTCTTTGCCACAGGCCTGACACTCAGTGATAATGGTTTCCATGATATATAACATTACTGTATACATTTTGTTAACATTTAGCACTTGCCAAATACTTTATTTTATCTCACAGAATCCTCAGGAGAACACTATGAAGGTGCTGCTACTAGGGTGATCATATCCCTCACTCTTAATGTTTCCTTCCATGTGAAGACTCATTAATGTAATGCTCCCAGCCACCCTCACTCTAGCCTAGGGAAAAAGAGACTGATTTGGCAGTAGAGCATGGATGGAAAAATGTGGACATTTCTTCCTTCTCTTGAGAGGGCACATGCTGTGCTCTGCCCCTGCAAGGAGAGGCCTGTCCTGGCAGAGAGGTCTGGCTGTGAAGTTTCCTTGTCCATAAAGACACTACATTCTTTAATGTCAGCTTTAACAACAATAAAGGCGGCATGTTGACCTCCACTGGTCTTACCCTTTGTTATATTTCTGATTAGTTCACAATCTTCTTGAACAAGAGAGGAATTATTATTTACCATAATTTTCCCCTCTCCTGCACACACAAAAATTCAATAGCTACTATCACAATATCTATTTTATAGATGAAGAAACTGAGCCTTAGAGAGGTTAAGTAATTTGTCCAAGTTCACATAACTAATGAGTGACAGTGTTTGAACTTGAACTGAGTCTAATTTAAATTCTATATGCTTAACCACTGTACTATACAGCTTCTCCCATGCTTTCTTTATCTAGCAAGAGTTATATCATGCTAGTGCCATACCTTCTCGGTGAAAGAAAAAAACAAGAAACTCTATGAACCCAGCACAGACTTTGGTCTATACCTCTAGACTGGTCCCTGGTGGTGCCAGAGCCTCTTGAAAAGAACCCCAGACATCCCTTTTGAGAATATTTCAGAGGGGGTCACCTCCACCTGGTATCTTTCATCTAATTCATAATGATAATATTGGGATTAAAAGACACACCAAAAATAACATAAAAGGAGAAAGTAGGTATATAACAAGCATCTGGTGAGCTTGTTAGGTTAGCACAATAGCTTCTGGGGGCAGCCAGCTCATCTGGCACATGTACCATTCAACATATGTTCAATGGCTGGCATTTCATAAATACTAGATCACAGCCAAAGCCCAAGAATAGCTCTGATTTGGTTTTGTTTTATTTTTCTGGCTGGGGGCAGGCAGAGTCATGATTAGTTCACAAAGTTTCCTGCAGTTTGCCTATTTGACATATATGCAAACAAGTCTGTAAATGAATTAATATTATTAAACAGAACAGTTTTTATATTTTAATTAATTAATTTTTAAAATTATTATTATACTTTAAGTTCTGGGATACACGTGCAGAAGGTGCAGGTTTGATACACAGGTGGTACACATGTCCATGGTGGTTTCCTGTGCCCATCAACCTGTCATCTACATTAGGTATTTCTCCTAATGCTATCCCTCCCTTAGTCCCCGACCCCCTGACAGGGATAGTATTCCATGGTATATATGTGCCACATTTTCTTTATCCAGTCTGTCATTGATGGATATTTGGGTTGGTTCCAAGTCTTCGCTATTGTGAATAGAAGAGCACAGTTTTTAAAGGCTTTATCCAATCTATCTTTGTACCATATTGAGGAGTGGCTTTAAATACAACTTGAGAGGCTTCAAAGGAGAACGCACCTCATCTTCTACCCAGTGGCATGCCACCCTCCACTCATCTTTCCCTGCCCCTTAAAACTATAGCAGCAGATATCTGGAAGTGACTAAAATAGCAATGACTCCTAGCCCAGCCAAGGTTCTATTCATTTTCCATGTCAGCTCATGCTGCTTTCCCTGTGAGAGCACTCTCCCACCCCAAAATCTGTGACAGAGAAACCAGAGTCAGAGCCAAGTTTCCAATGAGCACAGAAAATTTCTGTCCAACTCTGGGGTTCCATGCTGGTGTATTGTCCATTAAGACTCTAATTTCTGTTTGAATGCTGCAGCTGGTCTAATCTATAATCACCAACACATTTCCACAAGAAAGAATGTTTTTATTATGATTACCAGGACTCGATTTATGCATTTACTTTTCTAACTAACATTTATTGAGAACTTACTATTTGCCTAATATACATAGATGGATCAGGAGACAGGATTATAGAGGTCCCCAAAATGTTCTCCTTTATAAAAGTATTTGTTGCCTGAAATTATATTAGAACTGCACCCCTTTGGTGTTTCACATAATTATAAATAAATGTTCAGCATGAAACACTCTATGCCCAGGATGGCCAATGAACTTCTTCACTCTTAGTAACTCTTTTTAATTTTTAATAGCTGCCAGAATGTATGAGGTAAAACTGGTAGGAAAAGAAGATATAATTTTTGAAGCAAATCTGCTGAGCGTATGTGAGGGGAAGTGACATCACAATAGTGAAATCTGGGTGTATTTTTACTTTTCTCTGAGTTGTTGCTGGTTAGCATGAACCTTAGCATAAACGAAGGTTTCAAGTGTGGATGAAAGACAAGGACTAGTGCTCAACATTTCATAGAGTAGGACACAACACAGGAGCGGAACAAGAAGTGAAAAGGCTAATTACGCCCAGAACAAACCTCAACTAATGTCACAAGAACAGCAGCCTCCCAGCCCTTATGGGCTGCGTGCTGAGACCAGCACGTGGTCACACTCCTCCTCTCCAGCCAGATCCATTAGGTTTCTGCCTAATGCACTGCTCATCTCTGAGTTTTTTTTTTCTTTTCCTTTTGCTCCAACCCAGATCCAGAGACATAAAACAGATGTTCTATGGTTCTTAACAGGGATAGTGTAGATTACAAAGAGGAAACTGAGCTGAGCCTAGGCAGATCTAATTTTCAGTAGAGGGAATCATGTTGTGTTAAGGACTGTAGACAGTGACCTCATCCTTTCAAGCAGCTGTGAAGAAAACAGTTCCTTTGTGTGTCCATCCTTCCATCCTCGTATTGGCACTCTCAACCCCCTGCCTCCTGCCTAAACAGGGGACATGGCTGCTGCCCCACTTCCACTTTCTTGCTATGGATACAAGTCCCATCCCTCTGTTTCTTTGTCCCTCCAACAAATGGGCATTTTCATGAGCTAAGTATCCTGAATAGGCATTTAAAGCAGCATGTATTAAACATCTACCATGTGTAGATGGACTGTGCTAATACTTTACACATATAATCTCATGTATGTTTTAGACAAGCCTGGTAGGTAGGTATTAATACTGCTAGTTTATACATGGCAACTAAAAGGTTCAGGATGATTGTCTAATATGTCATAGGCAGTAAGTGGCAGGATTCAAATCCAGGTTTGTAGGAATCTCATGCCTAGTTTTTGTCACTATGCTACACTACATTTTTACTCTCTGCCTTCTACAGAAAGTAGTTCCATTTGCCTTTTGTGACATGACCTCACACTAAGATTGGGAATTCTAGACACTAGGCCCAAGGTCAACACATCTCACTCGACTTGCACGTCTCATAAGAAGCATGAACATAGCACATTCAACAAAGTTCCCAAGCCTGCTCCTTCCTCCTATCTCAGGTGAGCTCCACTACCTGTAGGATAAAGTCTGACTTGAGCATAATGAAATTGTTCTCCCTGATCAGGCCCTTTTCTGAATTGTTTGTTTAGTATGACAGGCTCACCTCTTACCACTCTCCTCTCTCAGTACATATAAACTTTGCTGAATCACTTGTGGGTTTTCAGAGTATAGTACCATCTCATGCCTACATGCCTTTGTGCATGCTAATCTCTCTGCTTGGAATATGCTTCCCAATTGCCTGCCCCATTCTAGAGCCTGGTCTATTCCTGCTCTTTCTTTTAAACTGGTTCAAGATACCTGTCAAGCCTTTACTGACCTCTCAGCCAGAGCCAGTTGGGATACAGGTAATGAATGCCCCTTCCTTTCTCTCAGCATTTCCTTCAGACGCACGGAGCTTCACTCTATGCAATACTCCTCAGTCTTTCTCTGTCCCTATACGCACTTCACCCCAGGAGAGGTGTAGTGATTTCTCTTGGTAAACTGGGAATGAATTAACTGGGCAGGCACAGCCTAAACATATCTTTCTTCCTGTAGGAAATAAGTTGCCCTCGAGGTAAACTGGGGTTCCAAATCTGCAAGACCATTTGGCTAAGAATTCCAGATTGTTCCTCCAATTTGATCTCTATTAATAATGAATGTGGAATTTTTTTGCCCATCTGCCTCTTGTTTAAAAACAAATTATTCAGAACTCACATGGGAAACAGAGTTACTGTTTACTGGGCTATCTCAAGAGTCCAGTATCTGAACTCCGGTAAACCCCGACACTGAACCTTTATTCCAATATGTCCCCATGTGCCTGTGATACATGTCTGTCAGCTTCAGATTGTCATTTTGCATGGCAGTTGTTTGTTTGCATATCCAATCAGATTATAATGTCCCTGTGGGCAGGGAATATATGTTAGTTCTCTTTGTATTCCTAACATCTGACATTCTATTTATATTTGTGGCATGACTGAATGAACAAAAAAAATTGCTTCTGGTGATCATTAGCAATCCTCAGTTAAAATAAGTTTCTTTGGATTGTCATGTACACCAATTTTTTTATTATTCTGCTTTCTGCTACTCATTTTAATAAAATGGAGTAAATCATCCAAGACAGTAACATGATAATAAGAATCTTACGTTGTGATTTAATAAATCAAAACACCAAAGAAGTATCTGAGAGACAATGAAGCTGGAAAAATGCTTTAATTTTTTCTACTGTCTAATTGCACAAAACTCTTACAAAATGAGATAATCTCAGTGCTATAAAGTGAGCTTTTATGTATAATTTCTTTCCACAGAGAAAAAAATATTGTCTTCTTTCATTTTGCAAGGAGGAAATTAAAAGTATATTGTTGGCTGACTGACTTCAGGAGTTATAAATTTGCCCTTGGTTCTATAAAATTATTCAGAGTGAAGATTTGTGAGTTCATACATGAAACGAGATGTGTGTGGTCATCGGGACAGAGCCTACACTGGGAGCTACCTCAGTATTATATATTTAAAAAAATTTTTTTAACAAATAAAAAACTTTAAATGTAAAGAATATATTGCAACTACTTGGAAAAAATGAATTTAGTTCAGAAATTTTTAATTCCATACAAGCAGCATATATTTTACTTCAAATATTTAATATTAGTGAATGTAATTAATTTCAAGGCCAGTTTACAGACAAATGATATCTACTGGAGACATACAAGGCTAGCACATATGACAGAATTTTTACTTCATTTCTTTCAAATGTTTGTAGATTTACGTAATCTACTTGTCACAGCAGTGGTATTAGATTTATGATTTGGTGCTATGTGTTTAAATTATTGATTACAGTTTAATGCATTGTGAAGTTCTGACCTAACTCAATGGCTCAGCCTTTAATCTATTAGCTTGGCAGCCAATATTTAAATATAGAAAATTCCTGACAGGTAAATTTAGATCTTCCCACCTTAGTCTCTAACCTAGTCCTATCGAAAGACTCTTTCTTGATCTCCTCAAATTCATCTTGCCCTTCTACAATCTGTTGATTACCTCAAAATCCAAATCTATATGTCACCACCCACCTACCCCCTCCAACTTAAATTACTTTTAATTTCTCTGAGATAAAAAAAATAATTAGCGCAGTCTAGATTTTAGAGAATGCCACATGCTTTGGTTCCATCCAGTCTCTCCAATGTCTTGTGTTCTGATCTCCCTTCACATTCTGAGCGCTAACTTTACTCAGTCCCTTGAATAAGGCCACCTCTTTTCATCACAGGATCTCTGTACTTGATGCTCTGACTGCTGAGAATGCCTCTCCTTTCTTTCAAATTCAGAGGTTATCCTGAGTCTTTAGAGCCCAATCTAAACATTACTTTCTCAGAAAAAAACCCCAACATTTTCTATTCTTTGTCCCCTTCCCTTAGCTCCTAAACTACATCAGGTTGCCTACTATAAGTTCTCCTAACACTTATAGCTTTCCTTCATAGCACTTGGCACAGTTACAATTGGATTTATTTTTGTGATTATTCGACTACTCCCCTGGATTTTATGTTCCTGAGGACAGAGACCTTGGGTTTTGCTCACCTTTTCTTAATATCTGGCACCTGGCAAATGCTCAACAAATGTTTACTGCGTTAATAAAAACAAGACTCACTTCTGTGGTCACATTCAAAGAAGGAATGCCGTTTTCATACTGTAAGTAAAGCATTAGGATCACATGCATCATGCATCCCAAATATTTGCAGAAAGAAATCTCATCTTTGATGAAAATTAGACTTTGTTGATAATAAAAGCCAAAAAAAAAAGCATAACTAGGGACTTCAGACCTTAAGAAATCAGTTCCCCAAGTTTAAAATATCAAGGAAGCTAAAAGCAGACCCAGGAATCTCTCTCATCATAACTTAGAACTATGTCATAAAGTCACCCACAAGTAGCAAATTAAGACGCTTACAAAGCAAAATAAATGATCTAGGACCTAAAATAGAATAGGAGATGCCTCTTGTTTTAACCAAATTTAATGAGCCTGTTGAACCGAAACCTGCAATGGACATTGAGGAAGTGAAGCAAATAAGGGATAGAGAGTCCTTAGATACTGCCAATCCTAGTGTCTGCCCTGCTCAGCAAAGCCACTGGAGGAATCTCACTACATCCACAGATCAGAAGATCCTCACCCCCTCCAATGTTATGATCTCTGCTCCTAAGGAAAGAGACATATCTCTAGGTGAATTTGAAAATTTGCACATCTGACTTTGTCCACAAGAGGCTTAGCAGTCTCACTTGGGGTCATGCCACTGAAGAATTATTCATGATCCAGGAGTTCAGTCTCTGCTGACCCAGCACTGAGGTAGGCCCAGACAATGGTTGTGGGAAACAGGTCATTCTGGCTGCATTTGAAACCTGTTGAAACTACATAACAGCAACAACAGCAATATGAACAGCTATGATCTAAAGGGGAGGAGCCCAGTCACATTTTCAAGGTAGGAGCTGGGCGTGCTGTTTAGCTCTCCTTTGAAAGACAGCCTCCAGATGCCACCTCCTTGGATCCACTAGAGTGGACCAAACTGTTTTCATATTGAGGTCACACACACCCCAACCTCTACCTAGATAATGACTGAGCATGTTTGGAAATATAGAGCTGAGTTATTGCTAACCAATATGGAATTTCTCTAATGGACATACTTTGTTTAGACGCTCACCACTGGCCTAGCCAAGACTGTTTCAGAAGTGTGCTGCAATCTGAGACTCTTCCTAAATCCTTGCTTATCTCTCTCCTTTCACAGGTATAGAGCCTGCATTACCAACTAAGGCTCTTCTCACCTACTCTTGCTCTCTATCTCCTTTATACTTCACACGCCTCCCTCCCCCAGTATCTTCTGCATGTAACATTGTTTTGATGTCTACACCTCAGGAAACCTAAAATGAGTCACCCTTTCAAATAAAGATGCATTTGAGCTACTGAAATATTTTTAAAACAAAAGATGTGTTATTCAATGTGTAACACACAAAATAGCTCCTCTACATGTGTCCAGTGCAATAAGAGATGAAGGAACTTAAGAGAACTGAGGTATGTTTCACAGGAGACAACCTTACTTTGGAAGATTATTACTTTAAAGAGTTGTTGATGTTGATTAAAGAACTAACTCATTATTATTAACATTAAATGTCTCTAACCTGTTTCCTTTAAGGACAGACCTCAAGATGGGATGTGAAGCAGGCAGGGCAGAAGGAATCATGTGGAATGATATATTCCATCTTAAAGAGTTGCTGTCAGGATAAAATTTAATGTATGCACCTACTTAAGACATAATGGGTGTTAAGTCTCCTCTCCTGCCCCTTGTAGGATATCTTCCATCTCCCACATCTATGATAATCCACAGAAAAGGGAAGGCAAAGTAGACATACCATTTATCCATCAGCAATGTACAAGATCTCTCAAGGTGAAAAGCAGAATGCACTTCCCTTTACTCATAACTTAGGTCTTTACCCATATGATCTCACTGTCTGATATCTGCTGAAGCTCCTTCCAAATTCCACTTTAGTTTCTCCTTCTTTCTCCTCACAAGAATATCAAAACTGTACAGCCTCTTCCTCTTTAACATTTCTATATCACCCTGGTGCCTCTGAGTATCTTGTAAACAAAAACATCCTCTTCCTACTGACTTAAACTCATTCTTCTACTTCTCTTAATTTACATGACACAATTTCTGCTTATTTGATTCATAGTGTACATAATAACCTCCCTGTTTCTCACTATTTTAATAAAATAGATTTCCTATGCAATCAGTAAGATGCATCATTATGCACTCAGTAGAAAGTTTAAAAAATGTCGTGTTTTGTAAATGGCAAATTCTGACTGTGAAAAGCCTGAAGACTAGCTGATCTTGTACATTTTGTATGGTATTTGTCTACTGTTAATTAAAGAGAATTTGGATGAGTTGTGATACATGCTTCTAAGTCACAGAGCACTGAGCTTTCATGGGTATGGAGAGGAGGTTTCAAGGTTCCAGATGAAGCTATACAGATTAGCAGTTCCTCATAACCTCCCTCACCTTAACCCAAAGGTTTTCTGATCCTTTCCATCCAATAGGATCGTGTATCATAAGAGATCATGCTTGTGTTTATCTTACATTATTCTGTAAGTGCAGACTTTTAATCTATTTCTGCTTCTGTTCCCTTGCCTCTATATTCAATGACTTACCTCTCTATGGTCTGTTCAAGGTCAACTGATCTTGAGCAGCTGGGTGTGCTGCTCAGATCTCCTTTGACACACAGCCGTCAGATGCCACCTCTTTGGATCCAAGAGAGTGGATCCAAATGTTTTCATATTGAGGTCACACACACCCCAAGCTCTACCTAGATAATGATAGCCTAGATAATGGCTCTAGCTTAAATAATGGCATTTTTCAAAAGCCCAAAGATGCCTGTTTTGGCATTCCTGGGCTTTGTGAAAGTCAGAATTCTGAGTTTTTTTGGAGTTTAAAAACATTTCATCGATGGTTTCCTCTATGGTGCCATGATAGATGGAATACTGGGTTGTCTACTTAGATCATCTGACAATGCAGAGTAGATACCTCTATGAAGTCATTGTTCATAGGATCAAGCAAAGAACTATAATTTTTATTGTCTATTTTAAAAATAAATGTTTAAAAACTAAAAATAGAATTCTGCTAACCAACCAAAGCAAAATTAATAATAATAATAATTTTCAAAGTATGATTTTCCTTTATAACTATTTTAATAAAGCATAAGTATATTTAAATGATAAAAAAGAATTCAGGGAAGAAGAAACATGGAAGCTCTCATTCTATTTGAAAAGCTGATTTGGGAATTACGAGATTACTATGAACGATGAAAATGGGACCCAATTGCTTCAACTCCTTCTCCCCTTGTGAAATAGATATAGCATGAAATGGAGTCAGTCTGTGTTTCAGGAACAGACAGTGAGAATGTTGCCGGAAATTACAACAGGAAAATTATGGTTGGAATACAGGACATGAAAAGAACACTAGAATAAGAGCCTCTAATAAACTATAAGACCCTGCAACTCAAAATGTCTGTAATGTTATGAGGTAAGATATAGGATGGAAGATATCAAAGAGCACCTCTATTTCTAAAATTCTCTTATTTCTGTTAATTTCCAGTAGAAAACTGTAGCCTTCTCAGTGGCCCCTGGCAGCATATGTAGAAGCAGCTTGCCCTAGGCTTCAGAGTCAGAGATGTCAGATAGACCAGATGAGCATCCTGGCCTCTCCACTTGCCATTCACAAAACTTGGAGGAAAATATCAAATCCTACTGAAACTCAGTCTCCCCATATGTAAATTAGAATCGTCATGTCTACCTTACTAGAGTAGAATAAGGACTAGGTTGTAATATAAATAGAATAATGTGCCAATTATTAAGCTATTTCAGCTTCAGACTCATCCTTGCATGCTCCGCTTTGTGATGCTGGAGACAGGACTTGGGGAGCTACTTTTCTCCTTTGAGATTGTATTCCCTGCAGATTTTTCCAATAGGAGGCGCTTAGACACAGAAGTGGGGAGAAGGGATTTGCTCTTTCCTGAATGCATGGCTGCAGCAATGCCTCTTTACTCTGGTAACAATATTTGGGTCCATTTCCAGCCTATTTGAACACACCCAAAACCAATCTCATCACATCCCTTGGGGCCATGCAGGGCCCTTTCTCCAAGCTCCTAGATTCTAATAACTGCAACTTCCTCTTTTGTTCTCCCAACAGTAGGGTTAAAAACTGTTCTGTGTTATCTGTTACTGCTTCTATGTTACCTCAATGTCCCCTTTTGCCTTTTTAGTCCCCCAATACTTGTTTAACTAATTTCTTATATTAAATCATCTCTATCAAGATATCTGTGCTTTTCATTCTCTTGACGCATACTGATACAAGTAGAACTATAAATATGAGTATAATATTCATAAATAAATAGAAATATCATAGCACTAAGCGCAACGCCTGACCACATAAGTACTTAGTCAACATTAATTTTGGTATTATTAACAAAAATTATAATTAAAAAAAAGCAATATAAGTGAAAATTTAGGTTATCTCTTCTGAGTAAGGTCTGGTTAACCTGATGTAACATATTCAGGTCCTTGAGCTCAGCTAGATTTTATTTTTCCTTCCTTGTATTATTTTCTTATTGTGTCCAATTCCAACATGCTAAGGAGGACAACTCTGCTCATTCCATGGGTGTTCTTAAGGTGACAGCCCAAGGCTGTTTGTGGCGTCTGATCTCTCCCATCTATGCAGGATACTTAAGACAATCTGTGTTCAGGCAGCCTCTTCCCCTCTGCCGCAGAGGACACCATGTCCTGACCAAGGCAGCATCTCATTTGAATCCATAATGTCTTGTTACTAGTGACTACTTGGCTTTATTCTCCTGGATTCTTACCATGAAACTATATCTCCTATATTTTAAATTAAGCTCTATACATTTTTTCTTGTTGTTATCTTCAGTTTTATAATTAAAGATCCTGCCCTCTCTCTTATTGATGTGCTTGTGAAATTATTTTGACCCTAGTATAAAGAATGTGTTCAATCATTGGCTTATTGTAGGACGGGCAGAATTCCTTCTTCTTAGGAATGTTTAAAAGCAGAATCTCCCTTAACATGAAACAACCTATCTTTCCCTGCCAAATTTAGAATATAATCATTGCCAAAAAAAAGACAAATATTTCAAACTTCCAAAGTCATAAAAACTTGTATATCATATAACATTCCTTAAAGTAGTAATATTTTCTTTTAAATAAGCAATTCAATGAGCAATTTGATAACAACTATATAATCCTATCGCTTCCTTTCCTTGAATCTTTCAATAACTCTTCTTTAAGGTCAGAATACTTTTATTTACTTATGTATTTACTTCTTTGTTATAATAAAAGGCCTTTTACTAGCTTGTCACTATCCACTTATATGGCCTTGTGTAATACCACTAGCCCTGCATCCCAATTCAGTCTCCTAATAGCTGTTTTCTTTTGGTCAAGTTATGGTTCTTTTACAAAGGAATATTTACAAATTGAGCATTCCTAATAAAAAAAAAATCTGAACTCCTAAATGCTCCAAAATCTGAAATGTTTTGAGCACCGACATGACGCCGTAAGTAAAAAATTCCACACCTGACCTCACGTGATAGGTCACAGTCAAAACACCATCAAATCTTTGTTTCATGAACAAAGTTACTTAAAATATTGGATAAAATTACTTTCATATACATAAGGTATATATGAAACTAAATGAACGTTGTGTTTAGACTTGAGTGTCATCTTCAAGATATCTTGTTATATATATATAGAAATATTTTAAAGTCTGAAAAACTCCAAAATTTGAAACACTTCTGGTCTCAAGCATTTTGGGTAAGAAATACTCACCCAGTACTGTGTGCTACATACTCTGAGCTATCTGCTGTTTCATGCATTATCTCACTAATGCTCTTTGAGGTGGACACTATCATTTTCTCCATTTCACATATGAGAATACTCTTGAGCTTAGCCTCAGATATAAATACCCACCATGAAGTGGGTTGTGAAGTGAGGGGCCTTACTTACCAATTGCAGTTCACTGCATGATGCAGGCATTGGGGAAAAAGAGCTATTAAAATCACTACTAACCCCAGAAATGATGCATGCCAAATTAATGACTGATACCAGCATGCAATAAGCCTGTAAGTGAATAAAATCAGTGTAATGGCTTTCTTGTATTTTCTTGACCTTTAAAAATTTTCTCATTGCCTTAGGATTGTTTTCAGGCAGGCCTAGAAATAAATATCACGGAACGCTCTGGTTTCTGTATTCCCCTACTGACCTATAAATAGTATTTCACCAAACTGGACATGAGAGAGCTGTTGAGAGTTGTCAAGAGCAGTGATTCAATCTTGGGGAGCACACTCATTATCCAAACCCTTTCCTCTGCTTTCCCCTGAATTTGCGTCTCAGACCCTCTTGTCCACTCATTAATAACTCTCTCACAGCAACTTTTCTGTTTGTCTTCCTCAACTGAGTCAATATCTTTCAAACCTCAAATGGAGATTTTTGCCCAAAACGTTATGTTTCAGTTGATTGGGAAATTCAGAAGTGCTTAAACTTCAGAAATCTATATATAAACATCAAAAGATCTTTTGTTCATATTTTTAGTTCTTCATTTCTCTGGTATGTCTTAAAAAGCAAAAAAACTTAGTCTTTGTTCTTATTAAGCAGACTGGAAGCTTATCATTTTGCTAATCAAAGGAAGAGAATGAGAAATAAAACAGTGCTAAGGGGACATAGTAATGCATTGTTTGAAATTTAAAAGTGAGAGAAAGAAATAAAGGGAGGAGAAAAGGGAGGGGAGGAGGAAGAGAGGAAAGAAGTTAGAAGTGATAGAAAAGAGAAAGAAAAGATAAGAGGTAAAATCCAACTCAGAGGCCATCGCTTTTGTAAAACCTACACTTACCTCGGAAGAAATAAGAACCACTTGCTCAGGGTTCCCAGAATCTTTTTTCCCTTTTTTTAAATTTTGCTAACTTTGTGCACAGCATCTTGTATACTGGTTGCCTACATGTCTTTCTTCTATTATCATAAGTACCCTGAGGTCAAGAATCATGTCACATGCATCTTTGTAAAACCTAAGCATGTTTATAATTCAGTTAAAAAATGCTGAATTGAAGTGTGATGTCCAACTGACAGGGGTGATTGAAGATTACAAATGCCACAGAATTGTTGCTATCATTGTGCCTTATGCTAATTCAATAGCTTGTTTTGTTCACTCAGAGATGGGAAATGTTTCTTAAGGTTTGCATGTTCTGGAACTCCTCACATAAACTGGTTTTGTGCTTCTGATCTCAGGCTCTACAAATCCTCCCCCTCACTCAGGATTGTCAGTCAACAAGATTCATTTAGCCTCTATTGAATGAGGACTAGATTAGGGGCTGAAAAGGTGTAGCAGACCTAGATTTCTTCTTTGGGAAACTCACAATTTAAGGAGGTTAAAAGTAGAAATCAAAATGTTTGTGAGATATTCATATTGACACTATAAACAGGAAGGCTGTTTTTTCTCTCCTTCATTCTGCAATCTATATAAAATTGTATTCTCATTGTCTATCCTCCAAAAATTACTTGCATTATCAATTTCTCAATTTCTACCTGGCTATTTTCCCACCCATATGCTTCCAAACATTTCTAATCTGGTCACTACACAAAAAAAGAATATGTGGAATTACATTGTTGGCAAAGACTTGAATTATATAGTCCAAAATGGTTTTTCAATGAACAGGAATAACTCCTTTCTACAGTAATAATCTCTACCCAGGGGAGTTCAAAGAGTAATGCTCATTTGCATACTACAATGGAGTAATACTATTTTAGTATTACTTAGAAGTTAGAATTTAGTATTCCTTAGTTCTCAATATTTAGCTTTATTTAGTCATAACTATTGAGTAATACTAAATAGGAGGCTTGTTTAGGAAGTGAAGAGTTTAGTAGGAAGTGTAAGAGTTTTAATTCCCTAGAAATCCAACAAGATTTTCCAGAAAGCACATTTTCAAACTCTTCTTTTATTCTTTTCCAAAGCCAGCGATAAGAACATTTGCTTCAAGTCTTTGAACTCTGAGCTCACATTTATTCAGTAGTCTATATTCCCATATGATCATATTAACATTGACCTAAATTGTAGTCACATTTACATTGACATATATGTTTCTTTCTTTCTTTTCTTTCTTTCTCTTTCTTTCTTCTCTCTCTCTCTCTCTCTCTCTCTCTCTCTCTCTCTCTCTCTCTCTCTCTCCTCTCTCCTCCTCTCTCTCTCTCTCTCTTTCTTTCTTTCCGGAGCAAGGACATCTTTCTTAAGACAGCCTCACCCAGGAGAGGAGGCTGTGGGTTTCAGAATAAAATAAACTACGGAAAAATCCAGTTGTGTGGAGACACTTACATTGAAGTCATACAACACACCAAAGTTGGCTGCCGATGCCTCTTCGGCCCTGGGAACTGTTTTCCTAGGTAAACTGCCATATGGCAAACCCCAGAGGTACTGTATAGGGAAGCAAAAAAAGCAGAGAACAATTAGAAACAAAATCTGAGGCACACATGAGATCACAAATGGTTTTGCTTAAAAGTCCTTCTGAAACATTTTCATGGGGGACTCTGTGGGTCTCCATGTGGGGTCCCATTTTCTGGGAATCAACTACTAAATCCAGAGGTAAGAACAAAGGGAATGCAAAGGACTCTGCATTCTGAGTTCAGGGACCACCAGCAGTCAGGTCAACCACATTCCCCAGAGGGCTTTCTGAGGACCCCACTGCTACCACCACCACCAAACCATTCTGATTAAAAGTCTGGAAAGGAAGAGAAGTAGCCTTTCGGGTCACATAGGACTGAACAAAACCATCTTACCCACACCTTCATGTGAGAATAGTCCTTAGGAGTGAGGGTGGAGGGAGATTCTGTCCTTCAAATCAAGAAAGAGAACTCAAGGGAAACCAGTCATGAAATTTGTGGGTGTCTGCAAAGTGAGAACACTTGCACCCTGATTATGGTGTGTGCTTCATCACTAATTCAGGGCTGCTGCCTCCAATTCGTGCTACCAGATTGGGAGAGAAACCTAGTAGAGAGAATAGTACTGGGGAGAGTGGGCCAGTGAGCAGGCAAGAATAGGGTCATAGGAAGGTGCCCTGGTGAGAAGTGGAAAGAGCACTTTCTAGCCCCATAGCTCACCAAGCAGATGTTGCTTCTTCAGTGAGATAGAAACTTCCCTCCTAAAGCTGGGAACAGAAGATGAATGTGGCTTGAAGCCAGGGTACAGAGCTTGACTGAGCAAGGGCTGGACATGAATCTCTGCTCACTTCCTGAGCACAAGTTGCACAATCTCCCCAAGTAGACCTTTGGCCCATCTGGCTTCCCGGTCCTGAAAGAATAGAGGGTGGGTTCCACACATATTATCTCACCCCAAAGTTGGGGGGCACAGAAGACAAAGAAGATTAAGGTCTTAGGCTTGCCCAGGGACACAGGACCTTGGGGCAAAAGGGCATGTGCCTTGGAGGAAGATTGAATGAGCCTGTCAGGTAGAGGCAGTTGAAAAAAATACAGCCTTGCTGCCAGGAGATGACTGCCCTGGTCGCTGTGGTTTTGCACAGTCAGCATGCAGGGTGTCCATTCTCTTGTCCTTTGGCTGGAGTTGGTCATCATTGCCTAGAAAACAGGATGCCCCTCAGCATCTAATACAGCCTATAAAAGAGTATCCGAAGCCAGCATGCTCCCTAGCTCTTGGAATACATCAGCCTAACAAAAAGGCACTCTATCTACTACATAGAAGACACTCTGTAATTTCATATCATTCAAATAAATCAGTGACAGCCTTTCATTTTCTCCACATGGAGGCAGCATGGTGTGGGGGAAAGAGTAAATGCCGCTGATAAAACTCCATTTATACCTGCATCTGACACTAAGTAATGTCATAGTAGCTAGTGATGGAATGGAGGAGTTTAAGGTTTCCTTAGAGAGGTAATATAAAAAAAAAAAAGCTGGGGTTAATTTGAAAGAGATAAAATACCCACATTCAGCTGCACTGCCTGAAAGTGTGTACTTGGGAAATAAACTATACAGGACCTCTGATCTTTGGTCACTGTCTTCTATGAGCCAGACAACTTTATAAGCCCTGGAATTATCTCAAGGATTATAAAACTAGTGGATTAAAGTGCAGAATCTTGGGGAAAGGGATTGAATCATGGGTTCTAGTCCTAGATCCACTTCATTAAAAAAAAAAAAATCATTCAGAGATGTTAGCTAAGTCACATCAGCATTATGTGACTCCATTTACATGTTTTAAATGGGGGAAGAAAATGTCTTCTACAGTCTACATCATAAATTTGTTGTGAGGCACAGAAAGTAAAAGAAGTGAAAGTGCTTTGTACTATTACAAGCTCAAATCTCGTTATGAATGTAAAGCATTATGATGATGCTAATGGGAGGCTCAGTACAGAAACTGGCACTGATTTGAAGTTATTGCGATAAAAAGTCACCCGAAAGACCAAATTTTGGCTGCTGTCAATGCTGTATGGACCAAATTGGCTTTGAAATACTAGTCCTAAAAGGTCCTTTGTAGGTTAAACAAAACCTAGTCCAACTTTTGTGAGGTAAGCATTCAAAGGCATCAGAATCATTTAATTTCATATGGGTGAAGGCTCTGACCTCAAGCTAGCGACCCCACTTCCACTCTCATCCCATCCCACTATATGTGTGTATGTGTGTGTGTGAGTGTGTGTGTGTGTGTGTGTGTGTGTGTGGTGGGCATTATCTTTATATCTTAGGGGGAACATGTTCATTTTGTGTTTCTTCAGTATAGAAAATCTGAATGCTTTGAGTCACATTAAAGAAGCATTTCTTTCAAAGCTAACTTGGCAAAATAAATAAATACAACTCACAAGGTGTCAAAGTCTTCCTCGGGAATGATATTAACGTTTAGGAACACGGACCCCCTTGGGAAACTGAAAGAAGCCATGAAATTTTCCACATAAAGGTGCACATTTAAACATTCATGTGAAATTATACATAAGTTGTATAATTTCAGGAGGCTCACACACCCTTTGGTGCAAGGATTGGGACCTTTGGCCCATGGGCACCATTTTGAAGATTAATCTCATTACAAATCCTATGACTCTAAGAGGTGAACATAGCCAATTAATTATTCTACTCTTAAAGAAAAGATAAATCCTTTTCTAGGAGAAACATTTTTCAGCACGTTTTGTAAGCTGGAAGTCAGATCTCACCTCTGGCAACATGATGAGGCTGAACGTCAGGATAAAGAGAACCATATTGACTCCATACATCCATCTCAAGAAGAGGAAGTATGAGGCCACTGAGGAGCCAAACTGACCTATTACAAAGAAAATAAAACGTTTGAAGGGAGATCAAAGCAAACAAACAAAAAAGAGCTTTGTCTTGGTTGCCTTCCAAAACAAATCTATTAATAGTGAGACATCGGTCCTTTTTATATGTAAAGCTACAGCATTCTTTTCTCTCTATTCAAGAAGAGAAAATGTTAATCATGATGGAAGCATTCCCTGTCATGTGGAATGTAGGAGGTACGCAGAATGCAGTTGTGCAGACTGCGTGTGACCTGCCGCATCAGAGTCCATCCAAGGAAAAGCTGCCTTTTGCTGAGCAGCCATGATTGCCACCTGCAGAGTGCATTTTATTCCTTGAGTTAATACTGAGAAGTGAGCAAATATATGTAAAGGTAACTACAGTGCCTAGCTAGTAATTAGCTACTACTATAATTATAATTACTGCTATTTTCTACCCTTTTTCTCGGGCAAACAACGTCCTTCTCAAAAAAAGTTTACCACATCCTTTACAAATAGTTATCTTACCAACAGTCTCTTGCTGTTTCCCCGATTACTGGAATTTTACAGGGGTGGTGTAGAAGCTGAAATTCATTCATTCATTCCATACATCTTATGCCAGAAATTATCTTAGATATGAAGCACAATGTCATAGGTAGGGTGGCTGCTACAATAGAACTTACATTTTAGTGAAGTATGGAAATAGCAAATATGTAAGATACATAGAAAGACATTGAGATAGAGATATAGACATTAGATATAGATACAGATGATAGGAGATAGAGATAGAGATAATAGCAGGTCCTACAGGAGAGAAGGGAAAGTATTGAGAGGGGTTGCTTTAGAAAGGTTTGTCAAGGAAAGAATATCAGAGATGTCATCTAAGCAGAGATCTGAAGTTTGAGGAAGAGACAGCAACAGGCTGAATTGCGGAAGAGCAGCTCAAGCAGAGGAAAGAGCCAGAACAAAGATCCTGAGTGGCAAGGGCTCGGGACAATTGAGGAATAAAACTCAGACCTGTGCAGTTGGAGTATATGAATGAGGGAAAGTGGTGACAGATAAGGATGGAGAGGCCAAACCACAGTGTGTGGGGCCTCTTAACACATGGTAAAGAGTGAGAATTTTATTTAAAATGTAAGAAGTCATTGATAGGTGTTAAGCCTTAGGGCCAGAGGAAGGGGTGATGAGCATGACTTTTAAAAAACCATTTCAGTTTTGGGGAATCAACAGGCAATAGGCAAGAATGTTCAGTCAACTCACCCATGTCCTCCAAAGTGAAAAGCAAAGTGATTGGTTAATTCTTATTGACAGAAAAAAATAAAAGCATCTTCTTAAAGCAGAGAATGGAAGAAGAAAAATCAAGAATTTAAGTCTTAGGTTCAGATTTCATAGATTTAAGAAAGCAAATGTTTCTTTGATGGTCATTTCAGATTCGGCACCAAGTTGCTAGTTTTTCCGATCTTCCAGATTATCGTTGTCAGTTGCTCAAGAAAAAAAAACAAATCATTTCAGTTCCGGGCTGCATCAGCCCATGTGTTCTGTCTCATTCGGCTAAACATCTCTATTGACCAGTGATTTTCTGGAGCCTTCTAGCATTGAAATATTATCAGTGGGGAAGCATTATCAATGAAAATGAAGTCTTATGGGGAGCAAATTCCAGCCTCTACTTACTTAGATAAGGCTGACCATTTAGGACAGTAATGCCTCTATTTCTGGGCATTTGTCTATTCATTTTTCTTTCTTTCTTTTTTGTGACAGAGTTTTGCTCTTGTTGCCCAGGCTGGAGTGCAGTGGTGCAAACTTGCCTCACTGTAGCCTCCACCTCCAGGGTTCAAGCAATTCTCCTGCCTCGGCCTCCTGAGTAGTTGGAATTACAGGTGCCCACCACCAGGCCCAGCTAATTTTTTGTATTCTTAATAGAGATGGGGTTTCACCATATTGAGCAGGCTGGTCTCTAACACCTGACCTCAGGTGATCCACCCGCCTTGGCCTCTCAGCCTCCCAAAGTGCTGGGATTGCAGGAGTGAGCCCCCATGCCTGTCCCTTTTGTCTATTCTTTACATATCATCTTTCTTATTCCCATAACTCAGTGGCAGTTTTTTTAGAAAGAAGTCAATCTGGCCAGGCATGGTGGCTCACACCTGTAATCCCAGCACTATGGGAGGCCGAGGTGGGCAGATCATGAGGTCAGGAGTTTAAGACCAGCCTGGCTAAAATGGTGAAACCCCATCTCTACTAAAAATACAAAAATTATCTGGGCGTGGTGGCACGTGCCTGTTATCCCAGCTACACTGGATGCTGGGGCAGGAGAATCCCTTGAACTCAGGAGGCGGGGGTTGCAGTGAGCCAAGATTGTGCCACTGCACTCCAGCCTGGGTGACAGAGTGAGACTCCATCTCCAAAAAAAAAAAAAAAAAAAAAAAAAAAATTCAATTGTTAAATTGATATTTTAGAAGAAATAAATGATTTTGAAGTCTGAGAATTTTTCTTTATGCTCAAAAGAGAATTTGGGATTTCACATTGTCAAGGAGTGCAGAGTTCTATAACGTTTTAAGGGTGTGTGGTTTTGATAAACAATCCCACCCCACTCCATGCCAGTGCTGTCACCAGGTGCACTGGTCTGCTTCTCCTAGGAAATCTGATCACCCACCTGGCTCCCAGTGACTTCATACCATTTCATGGCTGTTATCTACATTCTCTGGTAACAGCTACCTGATGGCTGCTCAGCCAGGTTCACTCATCATGTTTTATTGAAGGCAGTGGATTCCCAGTTTGTTACTCATTACAATTACTCATTTACTGGAGGAAAGCCTTGGTGGCTAGGTATTAAGATTTTCCCTGGAATCACATGTGAGATCTTCCAGTATAAAGTCCCGCATATAGGATTCTAATCCCTTCCTTCTTTCCTTTCCTTTTTTCCTTCTATTTTCTTCCTTCCTTCCTTTCTTCCTTCCCTTCCTTCCTTCCTTCCTTCCTTCCTTTTTACAGTTTTGCTCTTCTAATTATTGTCACAGCCCATCCTCTCAGCACCTACATACAAACCCTGGCAAATGAGTTTCTTGAGTATAGAGTACAAATACACCTAAATGCAAAAGAGGGTAGTGGATTAAGATGTTTCAGAAAGTATCCCCTCCTCCAACATGCCTATGCATTATAATGAAATATACTTTAGAATCCAAAACTTCCAAACTCCATTTCTCAGATTTGACGGTAGTTTCACAACTATTTTATTTGGAGGTTGAATCTTTACAGAATCCTAAATGTAAAGAAAATGAATGCAGGCAAACAAATTTCATTAAAACTAGAATGATTTCAGGAAAAACCCAGACACAGGTGGAGGAAACTAAGAAATCCAGAGACAAAATTTCTTCTACACTAGACCTGTCAATGGCAGAAAAGAAAGAACAGTAACAAAACAAACGCAGATCTTAAAGGAGAGAAAATTTAAAAACGGGTTGTCATCAAAACTCCAGTTTTTCCTGCCTCCACACAAAAATAAAAATAAAGAAATTTTCCCTTCTTATCCCTTTTGCCTAGTGGTTCTATCCTACCAGATATTGTTGACTAAAACTGATGTTCATTAAAAAGAAATGCCTGATTATAGTGTGGCTAAAAGAATAGCAATTCCTTCATACTTAGTCTTCAAACTGATTTACTTGTGTAAGGAAGCAAAATGAGTAATAATAATAATAATAGCTAGCATATCTTGATGGTCATTTATGTGTACCAAGAACTTTATCAGTATCAACTCATTATGCTGTCACTAAAACTTAATGAGGTTAAGTATTATTAGTCCCACTATGAACTGGGAAACAAAAACTTAAACATGGTAGTTAATAATAGGTAACATTTAATGAATCTTTATTTCAAACACCAATTTGATCTGTATGTATTAACTTACTTAATGATCAGCAAATCCCTTTGAGATGGGAACTACTGTATTCCCATTTTACAGAGGCTTAGGTCTATAGGTTACACAGCTAGTAAATGAGGCAGCCGGGCTTCTAAACCAGGCAGTCTTGAGCTATAGGCGTTTGACTCCAAATCTAGAACACTGCTATATGGCCCCTTAAGTAAAACAGAGTTCAATTAATTTTCTTAAAATTATGATATATACAATAAATATGCAATGGACATGTGTGTCTGAAACAACAGGTATAGATAATATCCATCAATCAGCTAAAGCCAGTCAAATTCACAAATATGATGCTCACAATGACCAATTCTTTTTTCTTTAATCAGACTGATAAATGCTGCTCTCACAGTAAATTATTAATTTATAAAAACAGAGCCTCTGATATGTATTAAACTGAGGCTTTATGCTTAGGCGTATTCTTGGTCCTGAATTTTTTCATTTCTTTCAAGTTAAAGTTAAAATTTCAACTCTCTTTCTGGTTATTTATTATTAAGGCAAAGTGATTTGTAGTCTGTCATAACACATCCTTTCCCCTTGAACAGATGGGTAATAAGACAAGCAGATAAATATGAGCATTTCTAAATGGGAAAAGACCAATTAAATGACCTGCTGTGTGACTACAATCTAAATACCATCATGTTAGGCTAGGATATGAAGCACAATTTTTTCAAACCATTTAGGGGTAGGGAATTAAAAGTGACAAATTTGATTTGTATTTTCTAGAGTGCTTAGGGCAGCAAGGAAACATAAGGTTTAGGCCCTGTGCTTTGTATTTCCTATCCAAAGCTATTTCCAGTCTGAAAAAAATAGGTTTCTAACACCATAATTTTGATGATGTAATCTATTATTAGGAAAAAGCAGATTTTGATCCTGAGAAACATTTGTAATTACCAGCTAGAAATACATTCAGTTATTTAATTTATGGTCTTAACAATAATGTTGGCATCACAATGGGTATAGATTATTTTTCCTGGGAGTACAAATATGCAGTTACTTTAGAAAAATGTGCAATTCAATTAGGTTAATAAGATGTGTCCACAAGAGTAACCCTTGAGTTTTAGGCATGATCTTTTTAAGGCTGACATGATAGTAAAACTCCATAATATTCCCATGTGATGCATAACTTCACAATATCTTCTGTGGCAGGAATTATCAGATCTATTCTTTAAGTAAAAAGAGTTTGGAGTCATCAGGTGAGAATCCACTTCACGCTAATAAAGAGATCTAGGTCTTACTGGAATCAAGATGGAAACAGTATGAATTTTAGACTCTGATTTGAGTTCCACTCTTGATTCTGAAAATTATTGGACAGAGCTTTGGGGAAATTCAGTGAAGGCTGTTAATTTTGGACTCCTTTAAAACCAAATTTTATAATATTAGTTCAGTATTATTTAGACATTGAACAGAGGGTGTGACAAGGTGGATTAGAAACGCTGTTGGGAATAGAAGGCAACAGCTCCTCTTTTGTCCAATCCACTTACTAAAATCCACAATTACCATCAGTATTTATCTGCTTATAATTCCCCATCCAAGCATACACATATCAACCCATTTGGATGTAAGATTAATGAGTGTAGAGTCTTTGTGTGTCTTTATCAGCAGCGATGGTGCCTAGAAACACACCGAAGGAGACGTGTTAGGCATCCAGAATTTGCTCAGTTCATCAATAATGTCAGGCTTATTCCGAGGATTTAACAAGATATATATTAAATGATTCTGATGTCCATAAGGAATATAATGGTATTTCTGAAGCTTTTGTAAGATTAAATGGCCATTTATTTAAGAGAAAAGAATTTATATTAATTTTATAATTAGATATATATTCTATAAGTAGTGTACATAGTTAACAAACTTTATTTTGAAGAGAATTTGAGGAGGCAATTATACAGTTCTCTCTTCGTATAAGTCTGTTTTGCATTTAAATATTTGAGGACTTATCAAAAGTATGAATTAATGAATTTCACATGCCTACATATACATGTAAAACTGACTGTAACTTATACATCATAGAATGCTGAGCTGGAAATACTTTTGTGTAGTGATTCATTAAACCCAAGATGGTGTAGCAGCCCCAAATGTAGAAACAGAGGACCAGAGATTTAAACAGATTGTCCAAACTATAGAGCTGGCAGGGGTCAAAAAGTCCTCAACCCTTAGAAAATCAATTGCATGTCCTACTTCTTCCCATTTGTCATTAAGTTCAGTTTCAAAGACCATCACATTTTTCAACCTAATACTATAGCGCAAATCTCATAATTATCATTAAAATCTTAGTACATTAAGCATCTTATAGAATATAAAACATAAAATTAAATAAATCACTCACTCAAAAGTAAATACATGAGAAAATGAAAAATAATTCTTTGATAACGATCAAGAAAATCTATAACTACTCATCCTGCCATTGGCCTGGTAGAATACTTTTTAGGAACTAGTGCAAAACATATTTAAAAAGAAAAAGTGTATAAAACCTTCCCCAAAGGAAAAAGCAGCATAACACATGGAAAAGCATACGTTTTTGAACTCAGACAGATTTTTCCTTATATCTCAGCTCTGCTACTAATTCTGGGACAATTATTTAACCACAACGGTAAAATAGGAAGGTTAATGTTCACATTGCAGGAATATTGAAGGTTAAGTGAAATAATGTTTGTAGAGCGTCTGACTGATGGTAGCACTCAATAAATGGTGGTTTGGTGAATACTGATAGAATAAAAAATAAAGCTCATTCTTCACAGTTGAGACAAAGCACCATTAACAGCGAAGAAGTCATGACAAACTAATCAAATCATAAATTATATATGGAAAGCAAAATAATCCACATTTGCCTGAATTTTCCAGCTTGGCTTTCCAAATTTACTAGAAGAGGAGAGGAGATAAGTGAAGGTTATTATTGGATAGCTCTCAATCTGTCTTTTCCACTGTGACATTCATGATGGATGGTGGTCATATGTGTAATTCTTGCTGCATGCAACTTCTGGCAATAAAAATAATTCTGTCTGTTTCTGTTTCACTGGATATGGCTGACTGGAACACAAACGAGCACGATATTACTATAAAGATAGGCTGGCACCTACTCTAGTGTGCTTTAAAAATAATTTTCAAATGTATGTGTTTACCAATCATTAATTACAAATTTCTTGGGATAGATATAACAACTGATCAAGACTCAGCCCTATAATTTTATAAATTAGTAGACTGAGGTCCAGAGGGGTTAAATGACTGGCTCCAAGTCAAACAGCTAATCTGCAGCAAAGCAAAGACCAACTTCAGAGTTCTTACCACATGGATTGTATCAGGATCTTAATATTCCAAACGGCCTTTTGTTTCTCAATGCCTCTCAAGCTACCACATTTGAGCTGTACAGTTGAAACCTAAGAAATCCATGATGTTTGCTCTTTTTTGATGTGTCTGAATTCCTTTCTTTTTTTCCTAGAATGGTAGACATTTAGAGAGTTTGTCTGTAATTTTATTCAATACACATTTATTAAGTGCCAAATGGAATCCAGGAGTGAACAAAATTAAATGTCCCCTATTGGGAGAAATGAACGTAAAATAAAATGAATTAAGATTACATCAAAAAATTAAATTAAAGATACAGTATTTTAGATAGCTGTGTTAAAGAGAAAATTCAAGCAGGAAAGAAATGGCATCAGGAATGTGTGGAAGGGGATACAGTTAATGAGCTGATGTATTTTAATTCACTGCCACTTAATAATTGTCATCCGATATTGAAAGATAGGGAATCGAAGATTAGCCACTCCTAAAACATGTCCAATCATGTCAGCAAGCTATCCATCAGCTGTGTTATCTCCCTATGGAGCCTCCATTTTAATTATACAACACCACACTTAACCAGCAGGAAAACCTGCCTCCAATATAGAGAGGAATGGATAAAAATCAGATCCTAGTTGAAACCGTTAAAACCAGAATGTGGCAAGATTGTGCTCAAAATAGTTTCAAGTGTTAGCCCTTCTTTTTTAGATTCCTTGTTATTTTTTTAAAAATTTACTATTTTTATTTACAATATTTTAAAATTTGTATTTGCCTTATTCTAAGCCTAGAGCACTGAACTAAATAGATTTTTGATTGGCTGCATTCTCCTTCCTTCTTTCCTATGAATATTATACAAAATAAAGGCACAATGTGAATATTCAGATAGCAAGTTCCTGGATGACTATTGCTTATTCTACTTCAGAGATTTAAAAATGAGGTTTTAAGACTTCTCTTTCTTTCTTTCTTTCTTTCTTTCTTTCTTTCTTTCTTTCTTTCTTTCTTTTTCTCTCTCTCTCTCTCTCTCCTCTCTCTCCTCTCTCCTCTCTCTCTCTCATCTTTCTTTTTTTTTTTAACACTCTTCCTGTCACCCAGTATGAAGTGCAGTGGTTTGACCTTGGCTCACTGCAACCTCTGCCTCCCAGGTTCAAGTGATTCTCTTCCCTCAGCCTTCCGAGTAGCTGGCACTACAGGCTCTTGCACCAGGCCCGGCTAATTTTTTGTTTTTAGTAGAGACGGTGTTTCATCATGTTGGCCAAGCTGGTCTCGAACTCCTGATCTCAAATGATCCACCCCCCTCAGTCGCCCAAAGTAATAGAATTACAGATATGAGCCACCGTGCCCAGCCTAAGACATCTTCACATTTTAAAACATTGTTCATTTTGATTACTATCTAACATTCATGAGTGTATATTCTCAATGTCATGTTCATTGCCAAAATAAAATCTCTGCCTTTCAAATAAGACGGCTCAATATCATTGTGCACAGCAGTGACTTCCCTGTACAGGAAAGAAAATCAGGTTAGAATGGTAATGTTTCGGACTAAGGTAGAACATGAGAGTGGGGTCCCTAGTGTTGTCCTTGGTTAAGTGCTAGCAAATCTTTACAATGACCAAAGCAGTCACAAACAACACTTTTGTTTATTTGGTTGTTTTTGTTTGTTTTTTTCCAGTCTTCCCAAAGTCCAGAAACTGAGAAAGGCATCTGATAAGCTTATAAGATATTTTTCTAAGACAACCTTCTCCATCTGAGATCCAATGAGCACTTACTTTCAATAGCCTTGATTTTATTTTCCCATGGGATACATGCAGCTTTGAAGTTCTCAAAATCACGGAGGAATTTTGCCCATTTCTGAAAAGAAGGTCAGATACAACAGTAAAGTCCAGTCTCTTGATTTGTGAAGATGTTTATCCCCCCATCTCACAACATTACAATGCAATGAGCTTGGAAAAAGGTCTCTCTGGCATCAAATACTGCTTTCTAGTCAAAAGGGGAAACAGTAGATTTCACTCGTTTCCCTGTTCTCCACTAACCACAAACCAATTTAATTCAATAAAAATAATGCTGATCAATCCCCTATGTTATGGGACATATGCTGACCACTCAGAAAGAGCTACTTTACTCTGTAAGACAGTAAGAAAGCAGGGAATTAGTTAGCACAAAATAGGGTGATCGGAACAGAGTGTGCGTTTAGTATTCATGGTATGGAGGACTCAATATGAATAAATTTTATTTTCTGTCTTTTATTTCCTGGTCCTGTCTTGAAAGCCTTCTGATCTTTTAGAGTAGTTTGTGTACAAATAGGTGAGTTCAATACAGAAGAGTAAGTTTTATGGCATGAGACGCTTCAATCTGGTAGAGGCAGAGTAGTCAGTTTAATGGAAAGAGAAGAAAACAAGTCAAAAATTCATTTTACAAGAGGTCTTCCTTCTATTTAACTCCAGTGTTGGGTTATCCATGGTCAAGAGGACCATTGGGAAGAATGAGAATGTGGCAGAGAACTTTGCATGTGTGCATATCGTGCTGGGATGATGTGGGTGCTAGATAGGCACTATTGTCTAAATAACAGCACAAGTCTGAAGTTCAAAAAATTATCCACTTTTTTTTCCATCTGCCTTCTCCAGTGGAACCACCACCAAAACACAGATTTTCTTTAAAAACCCTTATGGCAAAGACCATCACTTTAGAGTTTAAACCCTGGGATACAGTAGAAAATGCAAAGTCCAAGATCTAGGATAAGATAGGAATACCTATGGATCAGCAAAGACTGATCTTTGTTGACAAGAAACTGGAATATGGATGTGCTTTGTCTGAATACAACCTTCAAAAGGAATTTACTCTTCATCTTGTGTCAAGACTTCATGGTGGTGCTAAGAAAGGGAAGAAGTCTTACACCACTCCAGAGAAGAGTAAGCATAAGGAAAGGAAGGTTAAGCTGGCTGTTCTGAAATACTATAAGGTGGACGAAAATGGCAAAATTAGTCACCTTCATCAAAAATGCCCTTCGGATGAACGTATTGCTGGAGATTTCATGGCCAGCCATTTTGACAGACTTTTTTGGGGGTTGGGGGTAGGGGACAGAGTCTCGCTTTGACCCCAGGCTGGAGTGCAGTGGTGCAATCTCGGCTCACTGCAATGTCCACCTCCTGTGCTCAAGCGATTCTCCCGCCTCAGCCTCCCGAGTAGCTGGAATTACAGGCATGAGCCACCATGCCCGGCCAAGAGACATTATTGTAGCAAATGTCCGGATTACTGTTTCAACAAACCAGAAGACTAATAATTGTGTATGAGTTAGCTTTTTAAATGAACAGAAAAAGCATAACCAGAAACAGCCACAATGACCATCTACAAAAGAATGGGTAAATAAATTGTTGCGGCATCTTTATACAACAGAATACAACACATGAATAAAAATAAACTATGACTTCCACAGCAACATGGATATATCTTGTGAACATAACATTGCATCAAAGAAGCCAGAAACAAACATATAAATACTATATGACTTCATTTATTTAAACTGTAGAAGCATACAAAATTAATCTATTGTATCTATATATATATGAAAGTTAAGATATATGAACTTTATTCACAAAACTTTATGGGAATACATTTAGCTTACAGTTGGTATAACATTTGTAAAGAGGAGATAATAATATCTATGTTCCTACTTTACTGTAAGAATTAAATATAACTTTATAAAAGATTTCAATTCAGTGCTTGGCACATAGCAAGTGTTAAATAAATGTTAGTTGCTTTTTTGTCTTTCCCCAAAATCTATATTTGTATCAGTGTATCGTTTATTTTTTTCTTATTTTCTATCCAGTGTATAGTTAATGTTCCCGGTAGAAAACAGCTATACAGACACTTCAAGAAAAACAACTTGATGAGAACCCCTTCACTTCCAGAGAACGAAAATGAAAAAGGACGCAATCTTTTATATTTGGAAGTGCTAAAGTCACACAAGTAAGTCTTTTGCCATAAATCTGTATTTTTTTACTTATTTTACATTTTAACTCCACTAAGGACAATTTTTTAAATCTCCCCTGTAAACTTCAATACCACAGATAGGCTGTGTATATGCTGTACTAGTATTTGTGCTTTATATATACAAATGCAGGATTTTTTTTCACCCCTTTAGATTTTTTTTCTCCCAATGTTCTCTTTCTTAGGGACAATAGGCTATAAACCAGACAACTATAAGAATACCTACCTTGGCCATCATCATCTTAAATGCAAACCACCGTTTTCCTTTTCCTTTCCCAAGAGCCCCTTCATTTTCACTCACAAATTTTTTTGCTTCCCTGAGAAAATAAAACAACATAAGAGATAAAAGGAGGTGAGTTGCAATGACTAGAATATAGAAGTAGTAGACATTTAATTTTACCAGGTCTGCAGTCTTATTTTTTCTAGATCCTCCATAAGTGAACGTAGACCTGCATTTCATAACCTAGAGATTTTCAATGCATGCTTAAATTTTTAAATTCTGGCTAGGAAGAGTAAGATATTTTAGTCTCACTTATTAATCAGCTGGAATCATTGAAAAGGAATTTGTGCTAAGTGTCAAATACAGAACCCTAGGTCTTTTCATTTTTACCACATGTAAAATTGAATCTGAAGTTTACATCAGATTCTGGCAATCAAATGTTTATTTTAAAATATGTCCTTTTTTTTTTTTTAATGATTCTTTTAGAAAAAAAGAAAAGGGCAGAGAGGTTAGGACAAACTGACATAGAACACACTTAATGACCTGGTACTTAATCCTGTTTAAAAAAAAAAAAAAAAAAAACAATTATGACCGAAAACAGAAAAATCATCCTGTAAATGGGGTTGAGAAGAGAAAGACAGAAAAGGAATACTTTTGGCCTCACATTCAGAAAGGGCTTTAAATTTAAACTTTAACATTACTGCCCAATATTTATACATCTAGTTGCATTCATTTCTTTGGTATGCATAATAAAAAAACATTAATTCATCAAAACATAATGCAAGCATGCTATGTACACTGTAATTTTTGTGACCTTGTTTGGTCATTGTTATAGAATGAATGTTTGTCCCTATCAAAATCTGTATGTTGAAATCTAATTCCCAATGTGATGGTATTTGTAGATGGGGCCCTTAGGAGGTAATCAGACCGTAAGGGTAGAATCCTCACGAATGGAATTAGTGCCCTTATAAGTAGTGGCCAGAGAGCTAGTTAGTCCTGTTTCCACTATGTGAAGACACAAAGAGCCAGCCATCTGCAACCTGGGAGAAGGCCCCTGCCAGAGCCCAACCATCCTGGCACTTAGATTTCACACTTTCAGCCTCTAGCACTGTGAGAAATAAATACCTGTTGTTTAAGTCACATGGTCTTGGTAATTTTTTCTATCAACCTGAACTGACTAAGACAGTCATTTTTGTTGTTGTTTGTTAAAATTTACCAAAAAAAATTTACAAAAAAGTAAATGACAAATAGAGCCAAGCCAGGCTTCTCTTCGCCTCTCGGGGGCTGCAGAACATATTATTTATGTGACAGAGCAGCCTCTTTTACGACAGGAACAGATAACCCAAGCCTGGATTGTGGTTCCACAAGTGCAATGCTGTCCTTAGTTGGATGGCTCCTGGAATGTGTGGTTTTATAGACAAGACCCTGCAACATATGACTATAATTAAACTCCTATGGGTCTCACTGGGCGAGGTGGCTCATACTTGCAATCCCAGGATTCAAGACCAGCCTGGTCAACATGGTAAAACCCCTTCTCTACTAAAATTACAAAAATTGACCAGTCGTGGTGGTGCGTGCCTATGGTCCCAGCTACTAGGGAGACTGAGGCAGGAGAATCACTTGAACCTGAGAAGTGGAGGATGCAATGAGTTGTGATTGCGCCACTGCACTCCAGCCTAGATGACAGAGCGAGACTCTGTCTCAAAAAAAAAAAAGAAGGGTCAGTGAAGAATTTTTTTGTAAGATATTCTTTAGTATCAGTGCCAAACTCAGGATTTTGCAATACAGAGTGACCGAAAAACAGCACACACCTGCAGACTTAACTGATACTAGGGAATGGAGCATAATTTCTCATCTGTACATATATACTGTGGCATAAAAAACACAGGCACAGTGGTAAAAATTCTCTTCAGTCATTAGACAGAACTCTCAAATCAGTTTCTTGATAGTAGAAACAATATCTTGTCTTGTTGAATCTTCATAGCAATGACCATTGCATTGACCACAGTGAGGGTTTAATAAATGTAAACTTTCTAGAAATAGAGCTGATTGACATAGCTTGGGGTAGATGTAGACAAGGGAGTATCTAATAATTTTATTTTCCACATTAATTAATGCTTGAAAGCAAAGTCGTTTCCAACTTTGGGATTGCACCCTTTATCGTTAATCTTCTCTGACACTCAATGGATAGGCTAGACTGGCCTTGTTGTCAAACATCCTGACACTTGACATGACCTCTGTGCTGGTAAGATTCATTAAAAAGCAATTTCTAAAGCCTTTTACACATTCTAAAATATCCAATAAAGCAATGGCAAAAATTAGAAACTGAGTTCTCACGGCTGGGTTTTTAGATCTCCGCAATGAAGAAAACACGGCCTATTTAAGCATTAACAATGTGTTGCAGAGGTGATCAGACAGGCGGGAGGATGGCAGGCAGCAGGTACTTTCTGAGATGGTGAACTGAAGCCTCTAAACAGACAATCAGGTAAGATGGGTTCTAATCCCATCTCTGGGATCTGTCTCTATGACCTTGCCCATGTTTTTGATGCTCTTTGTCCCACATACATGAGGGTCTGCCTTTTCAGAGGAAAGCACACCTGCCTCAAACTCACACAGACCTAGGAAGGTCTGACACAGATTCCCTGAGTTACTATGTGACTTTTAATAGGTCAGGATTTCCCAGAACACAAACAAATGGTCAGGCAATTGCAGCCCTGCTTGCTAAGGTGGTGGCAAGAACAAGGTGGGATCATAGGTGTGCAAGTGTTGAAGGGGTTATTACACAGTCAATTCTATGGTAATGCTGGTTGAGAAACCATGAACTTGTTCTAACATGATTGATATATTACAGAACAATTTTGTCATAACACAAGTTTTGAGTTTGCTTATGTGTGATTCTATCCACAAGAAACTCCAGGTGAATGCAGAAAACTGCAACCAGCTAAACTAAGCAGTGTAGGAATACACAAAATACACACATCTCATCCATCAGAAACTGCACTTCCTCACAGAGGTAGAAAAACTGTATCTGCTCACAACTGGGACAGCAATTACCCTCCCTCCATACTTCTCAAATTCTCACAAGCTGTAACCCTTTTGAAGGCCAACTTCCACAAGGAAACTAGGTCTTTTTCAAATACACTGCCATGTTTATTGTAAATTTCTTAACCATTAACATGTATAAAAATTTGCTGTTGTTGTTACTAAATTCCCATATTTTTTGTAATGTGTCACTAGTGATTTTTCTAAGTATTGTGTGCCTATCCCCATTTTTTGAATAAAATGTGTTTTTATTGCCCAGTTTTGTATAATGTAGTGATTTTTAGGAACCCATATATCATGTTACGGCAGAATGACTATATTTCAGTTATTTGGCATCAAGAATTTCGAAATTCACAAAACTATATGTTGGAGTTATCATATTAATCTCTAGCATAATGAACACATATAAATTGAGAAATGGAAATTCTTCTTAGTCATAAAATTATAATTTTTTTTCAAATATAATAAAGTGCTCATTTTTAAGACATCTCCACTGCTCTAAGTATTTAACAGACAATTCAAAAGACATCCAGTTTTGCTTTTTAGATTTATATCACTTTCTAGGTAAGTAGCCAATTCAAAAGCACAATTTTGTTCTAAACAGAAGTATAAAGAAATAACTACTCCATATTTCTACCAAGATTTTTTTTTTTTTTTTTAAAGATGGGGTTTCACCATGTTGGTCAGGCTGTTCTTGAACTCCCGACCTCAGGTGATCCAACCGCCTTGGCCTCCAAAGTGCTTGGATTACAGGCGTGAGCCACCACGCCCAGCCAAGATTTTTAACTTTGTGAACTCATGAACATTAAACTAGCAAAACCTAAGAGAGAAAGAAGTCAGGGTTATAACCAAATTAAAATCATGACAAAATTAATTATAAACTCAGTTAATAATATAGAACCCTATCAACATGGGATTAAGGAAGTTTTTGTCAGTTGTTTTAATTTTCCTTTGAACAATATAAACAAATTTTTTTTTTTTTTTTGAGACGGAGTTTCGCTCTCGTTACCCAGGCTGGAGTGCAATGGCGCGATCTCGGCTCACCGCAACCTCCGCCTCCTGGGTTCAGGCAATTCTCCCGCCCCAGCCTCCTGAGTCGCTGGGATTACAGGCACGCGCCACCATGCCCAGCTAATTTTTTGTATTTTTAGTAGAGACGGGGTTTCACCATGTTGACCAGGATGGTCTCGATCTCTTGACCTTGTGATCCACCCGCCTCGGCCTCCCAAAGTGCTGGGATTACAGGCTTGAGCCACCGCGCCCGGCCAACAAATTTTATTTTTGTCTCTTCAATTGCTATTAGTTTTCCTTGATGCTACATATAGTTTCATATTTCTCTTTCAATTACTACCCCACTCTACCTTCAACATATATATCTTGATTCTAGCTTTTAAATAAAAGTCCAGACTCTATTATCTATTATATAATTTCAGGTATGAATTTCTTCTCTTCCCTAACGCTCTAGCCTCTCCTTCATTCTCTGAGAGATTCCTGCCCCCCTGTAGGTGTTATACCAAAGAGATCCCTGAACAGCCATTCTAGCTAATCCCTGATCCCCATAGCTCACCCAAGCCAGTATTACTATACGCAACTCATCAGAAATGTTAGAGATAGGTTTAAAATAAACCCAAGGGGCAGAGGGTGGGCCACAAATAATTGTTTAGCAAGAAAAGATTCTTTATCCACATCTGATGCGCATAGGATGTAAGAAAGTACTCTTGCAAGTTACAGGCCTTCAAGAAGGGACATTGGGCTGTGAGAGATCAGAGACTCAGTGAAAGGGCATGCCTTAATACTATTTTGAGGGCTGACTTTTCCAATGAGCTGGTATGATTTCAGGATAGAAGAAAACTAGTATCACCCAATTCTATTCTCCTTGATAACATATTTCTTAGCCAGAAAGCATATTTCATTTTGCAATTAGAAACAAGGTACAAAAACAAATCTAATATGAAGATAAAGATTGATCAATACAGAATACTAAAGTACCCATGACAGATAGCAGAAACTAAGAAAATAAAGAACAGAGACTTTAGAACACTAAGATGCAAAAAAAAAACATCTTTACATACATGTTTTTCTACAGCTAATCCATTTTCCTATTTATTTGTATTAATCTGAATAATTTAAAGAGATTTTTCTACATGGTTAAAATGAAATAGGCTTTGGTGAATTATCTTTGAATATCTTTTGGCCTCAAACTATCCAAACGTCTGACTGAAAAAAAATATGTATCACCCCTTTGAATTGCAATCAACAAAAGCCACCTGCCAACAATGTAATCTGGTCTTCAGGTCTCAGAGCTCAAGCAAACCATGCTACAATATGCACAGCTCTCTGAGCTGTAACCCCAGATCCAGGGATAAATAATTCAGTGAGGTCTATTTAATGACATTCATACCTGGCCTCATCATTCATTTATCAACCTGTTGTGTTGGTAATTAGAATAATAAGGTTTCATGGTCTTTCAAGAATGCTTTCACAGTTAGTTGAAGAAGTACACACTGGAGTAACTTACAAAATAGATAATTTACCCATAACATATGATACAACCGTGATTACACAGAAGAGTTAGGACATGCTGTGCTGCCTTTGACACATTCTCATTCCAGGAAACATGTTCCTCTTTTGGGTTAGGTTAAGGTGACTTTCCTTTCCTTTTGTTTTCAGTTTGACAGTATGATTAAGCAACCAATTTATCGCTCAAGTAAATGAAAGACATTCCAAAAGTGGTGTTTAGGCAACTGTAATTAAAACTTGTACGCTCGAGCAGTTTCCAGTGAAGGGATCAGAAGAACGAAAAGACTTTTCATAAGAAACACTGCCCTTTAAGAGAATTTAACCAATAGTCCAGAGAATCTGACTTCTGCTAAAATATTACCATGAGAGTGAGTTGTAGAGGTAAGAAGCTAGTCAAAGGTACAAAGATTAAAAATAAGAACTAGAGGCCTCCTAGATAATGCAATTTCATAGTTAGGCTGGTAGAATTATTGAAAATCATCACAATACTGCAAGTGATTATTCAAAACATATTTTTTTCCTAAGGCTAATGCTAATGGCAGTAGCTGGAATGGTTAAGATATCCAGATGCTTCATCTATAAAATGGAGATAATAATAGCTACTCTGTAGGACTGTCACATCCATTATAAAAAATAACGTACATAATGTGTTTAGCTTAGTCCATGGCAAATAGCAAAAACAGTATAAGCAGTAACTATTACAGTAGTTCCCCCTCATCTGCAGTTTTGCTTTCCACATTTTATTACAAGTGGTCAACTGCAGTCAAAACATATTTAATGGAAAATTCCAGAAACAAACAATTCCTAAGTTTTAAATTGTGTGCTGTCCCGAGTAGCCTGATGAAATCGCATGCCATAGGTGCTGTCCAGTCTGGGGGGTTGAATCCTCCCTTTGTTCAGTAAATCCATGTAGTCTGCGCTCTCCTCCTGCTAGTCACTTAGTAGCCCTCTGGGTTATCAGATTGACTGTCACACTATCACAATGCTTACGTTCAAGTAACCCTTATTCGCCTTAATAATGCCTTCTAAGTATAAGCTTAGTGATGCTGACAATTTGGATATGACAAAGAGAGGCCACAAAGGGCTTCCTTTAAGTGAAAAGGGGAAAGTTCTCAACTTAATAAGGACAGAAAAAAAGATGTATGCTGAGGTTGCTAAGCTCTACGGTAAGACGCCTTCTCTTCCTGAAATTGTGAAGAAAGGAAAAAAAATTCTTGCTAGTTTTTCTGTTGAACTTCAAACTGTAAAAGTTATGACCACAGCGTGTGATAAGTGCTTAGTTAAGACAGAAAAGGCATTAAATGTGTGGGTAAAAGACATAAACAGGAATATGTTCTGACTGACAGCAATCAGGTTCAATACTGTCCTTGGTTTTAGGAATCCACGGTGAGTCTTGGAAGGTATTGCCCTCTGACAAGAAGGGATGGCTACATCCCTTCTTGTCAGAGGGGAATTAGTACTATTAGCAGTGATAGTACTAATAGGTCTGACTTCAGTTTTTATGCTGAGTCTCCAAACTATAAAGTTGAGAAATAACTAGATACTTCCCGGCAAAACCCCCGCCCATTTCCCCTCAGATTATTACCTCATTGAAAGTGGGAATTGTTCTTTTTAGTAAGTGAGCAGGAGAGGATTCAACCCTGCATTTGAGAGCCAAGGAGAGGGCCCAGGTGTTGGGCTTTAAAAGTCCCATTTATGACACCACTTGGGAGAAGGCAGTTAAGAATTTTAGCCTGAGCCCTGTTCCAGCCATGCTGTGCTGCTGCAGAGAACTTGGGCCCATAGGAAGCAATCTCTCTCTCTCTTTCTCGCTGTCTCTCTCCATATATATATATTGTGAATAATCTTTGAATATCTTTTGGCCTCAAACTATCCAAATCCAATATATATATATATATATATATATATATATAAAATAAAATCCAATATATATATTGGATTTGGATAGTTTCTCTGCTTGGAGAGAAAGAGAGAAATATATATGTATA